>NC_061112.1:119217844-119271140 GCF_002878395.1 Capsicum annuum | reverse complement strand
CCTCCCTTTCATCTTCTTCGAACCTGCAGATTATATACACAGGAGGAGAAACCATGGACAAGAAATTGAAGGAGGGGCCATGAACGTCTAGCTCTAACTTTCTCCACTTCCACTTTCCCACCAATCCTCTCCAAACTCAGCACCTCTGCTGGCAACTTCCGACAACCACCACCACGGCGGCTGCCACCACCAAAATTACACTAAAGAATTTTATAAAGATTCTTGAAAAAAGGTAAAATATATATTAAAATATATAAATTATGTAAATTTAAGTACAACCCAATTCAAGAAACACTTAAAAGATTGAATTTTTGTAAAAAAATTGATGGACAAGAACAATAATAATAATCTTTATTTTGTCCATTGACACAAAATCAACCCCCACATCTCTTGATTTCACCTGTGAACACCAGAAACAACATTCAAAATACTCCATCCATCACCGGAATTCACTGTTCCGGTGAACCATGTTACAAGTTTTTCGGTGATTTTTTTTTCTTTATCAAATAAAAAATTAACTTGAGCAAATTCAACAATGGACTAAATACAAGTACATAATCACAAAAACACATCAATACACAAAATCTCAAATTCAAATTCATTCACATTAACCAAAACACAAAATCCCAAAACTTCCAAATTTTCAATTACTCAAAATGTCTACAAAAATGACATAAACAGTCCCAAATTCAGAAATGGCATAGATGATATTCGCATGACTTGAAATTCTTGGCCAAGAACCAAACTTGTTCATCAATCTTGAAGCCTTTTTGATTGTCGAAAAATGAAATTTTGAATCAATTAGGACTTGATAGGAAGGAGATTACGAAGAAACGGGATGGAGGTATGAAGAAGATAAAGAAATGGAGTGTTGGTGTGGGGTGGGGGTGGGGATGGGGATGGGGAAGGGGAATGATGAAGAAGATGAAAATGTCTTCACGAAGAAGACATGCCCTTTGATTTTTTTTTAATTTCAGCAATAAAGTGACCCTTTTTAAATAATAATAATAGCAATAAAGTGGCCCTTTAAAAAAAAAAAAAAAATTTACTCGCCCTTTTTTGTTTTTACCACGTCAACCATAGGGGTGAATTTAATTCACTTGAAAGTTGTTAAGGGAGGTAAACAAACGAAAGTTAAGTTTAAATGCTAAAGTGAGTTTGGAGGACAAGTTCGAGAGAGATGTCTTTTCTCTAATAAATATTGTTTTATCTTCTTATTTTGATTCAAAATATGTACTATTGTTCTACATTGTTTTGAAAGTTATTGCTTTTTTCTTTTCAATTTATCCTTCTTAAAATAAATAAAATTTTATGTGATCTAGAAATCATTAAAGAGCTATTTTTTCAAGATATTTAATTAAGAATAAGTTAATAATAAGCTATTTCATACTTTCTAAGAGTGATTAATTTTTTTAAAGGTATACTCGACGTAAAATCATTACTTGTTATGACTTGGATGAAGTAGATTCTATTATATGATATTAATAAAGTACTTGTAAGTTGTAACGTTTATACTTTCAGTGTAAAGGAAATGATTGCTAAATGTTGTTCGAATCATAGGCTTATTTTCCTTGAGACTTCCTGATGCAGAACAGCAGAAGTAATCTTTAAATGTTTGCTTTTACCAAAATTAGTAAATTATACAGTTCCTCAATCTATTGTCACACAACTCATTTATATGTGCATGTGCAATTCAAACTGTATTGATAGGGTGTTCATGGGTTTGGTTAAAAATCAAATCGAATCATAAATTAAATCAAACAGATTAAAAAAATCGACGTTTGGTTTGGTTTTAAATTTTAAAAAACTGATGCTATTTGGTTTGGTTATGATTTTACTTAAAAAAAATCATGAAAATAATCAAATTGAACCGAACCGATAAATTTTTTTTTATATATATAGATATATATAATTTATAAATAAAATATAAATATTTTATTAAATTTAATCTAAAACTAAATTTTAATTTATGTCTAAGCCAACCAATACTTTAGCCCAATTGCCCAAAGCTCCAAACCCAAACCCAACTCTACCTACTATTACTAATAAGCTAACCCTATGGTCCCCACCTCACTTTTTCTACTTCGACTTTCACCATACGAGTTACCATGGTCCTTGGTTCAAATGGTAGTTTTATGTCACCTTGTTTATTCAATCGTTTCCCTATATGATTAGCTCACCTAGCAAGTCTTTAAAGTAAACAAATAACTCAAATTTGTCCAACTCTGTCTCTTCTTGCAGTACACTACAACAGAATACAAAGTTTTGTTTTACAATGTACATGTATGTGTTTGTATATTGTTGGATAATCTTAGTGCATACAATACAAAGCTGGTGCTTTTCATCTCAATGTTGGTTTTGTTTAATGTGTTTGTTCTGATTTTTAAGAGTTTATAGTGTCATTTATTCATTACTGTACAAATATTTTATGAGAAATTGTTCAATGTGATACTCTTTTCTATAGGTTAAAAAAAGAGTTTATTCTAGAGATGGTTGGAGTAGGCTAGTCAATAACAAAAAAAAATTAAAAAATTGAACCAAACCGACGGTTATTTTCTTTTTGTGATTTGATTTGGTTTTAGAAATTCAAAAACCGACTAAATTGATTTTGGTTATGATTTTAACCACTAACCGATTCAAACCGACCCATGGACACCCCTATGTATTAACTTCCTCATCTTAGCACTGCCGCGTTGCAAATTTATCATTCGACTCTCCACTTTCAATGAAATTAATTTTTAAAGTTAAATTAAATTGAATTAATCTAATATTTTAAAATTAAAAGTAAAATATTCAGAAATTATATAAAGAATATATAAGTTATAATTTTTTTTCAATATATTTTAATATGTAGTCAAATTTTATATAGTTTAAATCTCAACAAATGAAAAATATCACACAAATAGGATCAAAACCGTACTTAAAAATTGAGGAAATGATAGAAATGACATTTCAAATTAA
Source organism: Capsicum annuum (assembly GCF_002878395.1). Classification (NCBI taxonomy): domain Eukaryota; kingdom Viridiplantae; phylum Streptophyta; class Magnoliopsida; order Solanales; family Solanaceae; genus Capsicum; species Capsicum annuum. The sequence continues at coordinate 119,268,179 of NC_061112.1, read as the reverse complement.
AATATTTCCATGAAAATGGTCATGAAATTTAAATTTCACTTTCTAGCCATTTTAATTTACTGACTTGTTCTATACCGTTTCTGCACACCTTCTATACAGTTTCTACACTAATCTTATACATATAAAATTTCTATACGAAAATTATACAGTTTTGATACACACTTTATAATAATTGTACATTTTTTTGATACCTTTTATATAATAATTATATAATTTTCATACACTTTCTATATATTTTTTATATATATTTTATACATATCCATATTTGATAGAAATATACAATTTCTATACATATATCTTATATAGATACATATTTTATTTAACAATTATATCGTTTTTATATAATTAAATTATTATTTCTAAATAATAAAAAAAAGCAAAATATTTGATCGGTTAAAAATTTTATAGCAAAAAAAAAAAATTGAAATATTTTTAAAAGGGCCGAATTTCTCAAGTTGAATACTGTATCAGTATTGTATATAGACTGTATATGAACTACGTAGGCCAAAATGACCCAAATTAGAAAATGACTATAAAGCGGAAATAGTATATCGAACTGACCACTTTTTCGAAAGTTTTCAAGCTTGGACTATTTGTTTTAAAAAGTGCTATAGAGTGTCACTTTCTGGAGTAATATATTTAAAGATAGAGGTGCACCCGTCGGGCTTAAATTCTAGGTCCTCCTTTGGTGCTAACACAGTGATTGTTCTACATTAGTAACCAATATAGATTTTAATGGGATGGTCAGAATCTCAGTATCTTTAATTAATATTTCATGTTTGAGCTCTTAAAAATGAAAAAAATTCTACTCAAAGAGCCACCCAACGCGAATTCAGATTCAATCGGACTCACTATATTATCGAACTCCGAGGGGAACCGGAAAAATTGTTCTAGACCACAGTTTATAATCTTGTGGTCTTATATGTGATAAACAGTCATTTCTTATCTTTTTAGTGAAATTGGAAAGGGGAATATTAATCTTTCTGTGGTTTTTGTAAAGAAATTGTATAAATTGGACAATTAGGAACTAAATAAATTGTATAAATTGGATATATAGGATGCAAATGAATAAATGGTACATACAAGTAATTCAATAAGATGCACTAATTTAGAAATAATCAAGACAACATAAAAAGATATATATAGGGGTTGATCATCAGTAATTAGAAGAAGAAAGTGGCCATGGAAGCAATGGCAGCCATTAGAAGTGGAACAAACAAAGTAGTCCCATCATTCTCCATTGAAGGTGAAGGTGAAGGTGCTTCTGCTCCTTCAGCAATATTCCCAAAAGCCACAACAATTATCATTAAGCAAATTGTGAAAAACATAGCCAACTTCTTCAATCCCTCCATTATCTATATTAATTCTCTTAATTGCAAATTTTGTCTAATGTTTGTTTCTTGAAATTTGAACTTGATGATTTATTACTTATTTGCAGGATTAAGGATGCCCTTTTATAATGAATCACTAAGAAGCTTCCAGCTATACTGGTATTTTTTAAATTGTAAAATCAAATGATATAATTAGCAATGTGCTAGTGCTAGGCTGGGATTAGTTGGGTGCATGATGACAATAGCTAATGTTTACTTTGTTAATTGATAGAGGTCCGGTCGATATTTAATTTGTTTTATGTAATTAATTGAACAAGAATGTACATATATATATATATATAATGCTTTAGTAATTAAGTTGGTGTGTCTTCTTTGAAATAATATTAGTTGTATTTTAATTATTGAGTGTTCGTCATCATCTGCCAAATGGGTATCACATTAGAGCTAGCTAGTGCCATTTTTGCTCGTCATTTAGTGGCTTTGGATGAAAAGACAGCTTTGAAATATTAGTTTGTTTTGGTATATTTGTTTCATTGTCAAATTAAACTAAATAGAAGAAACTTTTTACTTTCATTATAGGAGAAAACAGTCGTATAATTTTACAAGTGAAATATGATAAGAATAGATCATAGATAAATTTTATTTCTAGAGGACGAAGGAAGAAAGGGGTTTCCTTTAAGCTGACAATCAAGAATAGTAAGATACCTAGGATGTTATAACACCCAAACGCTCCATCTAAATTCAATGCCTTGATTTTGACAAATACTGTCACCTGTTTCTCTTTTTCTAAGTTTGTTTATGGGAGCCCCTGTGCGTTTGAGCTTCTTGACCACTGGTAGAGTTGTAATTCTTCCATCACAATTGAGTCGATCTTAATTTTTCCAAAAGCTACAATAGCATCAGCATACCCGGTGTTAGGGGCGGAGCTAGCCTTTTGTTCGGGGGTTCGGCGGAACCCCCTTCGACTAAGTTTTCTTTGAATATGGAACCCACTTAGTTGAATATGGAAACCCCTTCGTTGGAATCCTGGCTCCACCTCTGCCCGGTGTAGTCCCATCAAGTGGGGTCTCTAACCCCTACCGCAGAGGTAAAGAAGCTGTGTACGAAACGCTAGTAAATACTATTAGCAGAAAAAGTGCTTGCAACAAATGATGCTATGCAAAAATGAATCAGACAGGCTTATGAGTGACTGCGGAGACTCGCAAAAATCTTAAGTAGAGTAAAACACAGGAACCAGTCTTTTTTCTACTAAACAGACCGTACAAACATCTAAGCTCAAAATAGTGTAGAATCAGCAATACTTACATTACAAAACGCTTATGCTCACTTGCCGGCCGAGTCCTGCAGCTTCGTCGCTGATAGTAGGGAGGCATCAACATCTCCATCTTCATCTCTTGGTTCTGTGTTAGAAATGTCATGCTGTTGAAGCTGCTCAGAGTCTTCCTGCTCCTGGACGGACCTTCCGGAAGAAATCAACACAGTACCTCTCTTCATCTTCCCCGTCAGAAACCTCACCCCTCACCAGCTTATCGTATAACTTAGCCTTCCGTTCTAAATAGGAATACCAAATGCATAAACATGTACACATGCAACTCCAGAAAATTATCCCAAAAATAAGATAAAATCCAGTTTCGCTTCATGATTCAATCAATCAGAACAAAGGATAGAGTTCGGCCCTAATTTCCAAACCCCACAATTGCATCATTAACAACAACAACATACCCGGGGTACTCTCACAAAGTGGGGTCGGAGAGGATAGAGTGTACACATATCTTACCCCTACCTCAAAGGTAGGGAGGTTGTTTCCAACCGACCCTCGACTCAAGAAAAACGTCAAAATCAGTCTAGAAAGAGAATAAGCAAAATGGAAAGAATCACAAAACATACCAAACAGTAACTACAACAAAAATATACGATAGTCGAAGTACAAAAAATATTATATATAGTAACAAATGGAAGAACAAGCAACTATATAAGCAATGATACAACTAGTAGTATATGGGAGGGTAGCAAAACAGCACACTTCTACCTACTGACCTCCTACCCTAGTTGGTGTCCAGCATAACCTCCTATCTAAAATCGTGTCCTTGCTAAGCTGAAATTGTGTCTCGTCCTGTCTCATCACCTCTCCCCACAATTGCATCAAACTATAATTTGCATCAACTCTTTTTGTCTTCAAAGTTTACAGTGAAGTCGAATAGAAAGAAGGTAATCAAGGTTTCTGATTTTGTTTGGTCGGGTCGGATTATTTAAAAAAATGAACCAAAAAAAAGGGTATTATTTGCACCATTCCACAGATGAAAGGGGTATATTTGCTCCACTTTTTTTTAACGAGTGTATATTAACTCTAAATCACAAAGTTGAACGAATATATTAGCCCCTTATCCCTTATTTTTATTTGGTTATATTTGTTTTGATTGTATTGAAATGTTCATTGCAAATATGACTTTCATCTGATAGCATGGAACTGTGACAATGCAGAGCATTGCAGAAAGGAGAAAGGGGCATTGAGTAATTTTTATTTTTTGTCAGATATTTAGAGATTTCACCTTTTTCATGTGATATAAGTGACAACGAAATCAGGGTCACACCAAGAAAATATTTGATTAGGGCTTGAAGAGTGTTGTGTTGAAGAGATTATTTGATAAGAAGTTTTCATGCACTTAATTAGTACAGTATTATGTATTTCAGCAAGAACCAGCAATTCCAAAGGAAAATGAAAAAGAAGAAAAGAGCTTGAATTAGTTAGTAACGTCCCAAAAGTAGAAAATTTTGTATTGTGACAAATAAGGGCAAAGCTAGAGTGTGAGCTACGGGTTCGATCGAACTCAATAGTTTGGTTCAAGATTAAAAACCCATTGTGTACAACGTATTAATTTAGAATTCCGAACGCATAAGCTTCAAACCTTAACTCCGTTTAATCTGTTTGGAAGCTAATGTTTCGTTTCATTGAAAGAAGACTTCACTCCAACATAGCACACAACACATACAGGATAGCAGAAAGAAGCCAGAAGCCAGTATTTACCTTTTGTTTTAAATATTTTTGTCTTTATTATAATTCAGACCGAATATATCAACAGATAGAACATATGATAATTGATATATCAATCGTCTTTTGTAAAATTATATCTTTATTTTCTCCTTCTGAGATTGTGTAGTTTAGGATGCTCAATTTGGGATAAAGCAACACATCTTTTACATTTTTGAAATTCCCTGATCACTCTGCTAAGGGGGTAGAAATTTAGTTGGTGCTTGGTCATTAAAATTTAAAAAAAAAACACTTTATTTGAAATTATGGAATTGGAATTGAAATTATATACATATGAAAAGACTTTTCAAAATTTTATGTTTTAAATATATCTAAAAATTGAAAAAGTGAGATGAAAAAAAGTGTAAATAAGTATTTAGGTGTTTTCACTTGAAGTTGTATTCGAAAATTTTATGATCAAACAATATTTTAAAATAAAATAAAATAATTTTCTGAAAAATAATGAAAAATTCTAATGACAAATGGAGCCTTAGTTGCATGTCGGTGTTTACACCAAATCAATATATTAAATGCCTAACATGTACTTATATATTGATCACTTTTAGTACTTAACATACATAAGTAACATGCTCATTATCGTTAATATTTGTTGAGTTTGAAGATCAGTGCATAATTTATCACTTTATCTCTTTTTATCATTATTGTTAAATACTACTTCCTCCGTTCCTAAAAAGTTGTTATATATTTTGCTTGCACACCCCTTAATAAGAAAAATGCTAATAAGATGATAATTTGACTAAATTGTTCTTATTTATTATTAATTTCTGTTTAATATTTTTTACTTTTTGCATCATTTGCATCATGTAAATATCTCTCCATATCTATGACTAAGGATAAAAGTGTAAACAAACAACTAATTGTGTTTTGATTTTTGAAAAGACAAAATAGTTCAGTGGACCCTTGTACTATGACCGTTTTGTAATGTAGATACTCCTACTTACATATTTGTCATTTGGACCCTTGAACCCATTAAAAAAACAACATCCTAAACACTTTGACCGTTGACCGAACCTATGTGGTATTAAAATGGCTGACAAGGACGACACACGTGTAGGCACGCGCCTAGGGTGCAAGTGGGGTCAATTATTGGTCAACTTTATATTAAAATAATTTAAAAAGAAATTAAAAACAATATTAAAATTAAAAAATAAAATAAAAAGGGCCCTTTTTCCCTCCATCTTTTTTAATTTAAAGATAATAAATTTAAAAAATAAAATTAAAAAAACCCCTTTCAATAGTGCTCTCTCTTCATCTTCTTCAATCTTTTTGACGGTCATGGAAGAGAAGCTAAAATCAAGTAAAAAATTATGTTATCCTCGTAGCTACAAAGCTATTCTCTACTCTAAAAGTTGAGTTAGAATTGATTTCACTATAGAAATTTCAAAGTCTCACAATGCCATGAAATCAAAATCCAATAAAGGTTCTTTCAACTTGTCCTTCACAGATCTAGTTTGGTACTGCTGAGATAAGTCATTTTCTACCCTATCCTTCAGGAAATGATTCCTAGGTAGGTCAAAATTATTCAGATTTCATCTTCCCAATAGGTTAAGCTCAAAATCGAGCTAATACAATTGTAAGGTCAATAAATATCAGCTAAACTTTAACTCGATCATGTATGTTTTTACACACAGTTAATATTGCTTAGGACCAGCTACCGCTTGTGTGTACTCTATTCACTCTATTTGTGACTCTTGTTGTTGTGAAGTGTGATGTATGTTTTTTCTCAAAAAAAAATAAAAAAAAATCAAAACCCAGCGATAAGCGAAATCATTCTTCTCCAAATCTCTCTATATATCTGAATTGACAATGGCGACTAAACAACCAACACCAGTTGCTGAAGATGTGAAGATGGATCTATTCGAGAACGACGACGAATTTGAAGAGTTTGCAATTGATCAAGAGTGGGAGGACAAAGAGGAGGGCAAAGAAGTAACGCAGCAATGGGAAGATGATTGGGATGATGATGATGTAAAAAAAAAATTGTTGTTATTTTACTTTTTAAATTCTTTTTATTCACTTTCTCAATTTAAATTTTTCATTTTGTTTAGGATTAATTTTGTAACTTTTACAAATTGTTAAAGATATTTAAATAAAAATTAAAAATTTATTATGTTTGTGTATGTGAATTTATAGTTAAAACTTTAAATTAATTGGAGAGAAATTTCAATTATTTGGAATAAATTTGATGTTTAATTAAATTTATTGTGTTTGTATATTAGAATTTATAGTTGAAAATTTAAATTAATTTAAATTAAAAATTTATTGTGTTTGTGAATTTCTACAATTTATAAAAAGAATTTATTTAATTAAATTTATTTTAATATTTAATTTCTTATGTAGTATTTTAAAAATAATATAAAATTTAATTTAAAACATGATGTGGCATCTGATGAGGCAGCTGACGTGGGCATTAAATTTAATGTAATACTCAAAAGTGACGTGAAAGTTGACGTGACAGCTGACGTGGAACGGTTGTGTTATACACACCGTCAGAGAGGTTTGAAATGTTGCTTTTTAATGGGGTTCAAGGGTCTAGATGACAAACATGTAAGTAGAAGTATCCACGTTACAAAATAAATATAGTACAAGGGTCCATCGAATCATTTTGTCTTTTGAAAATGACAAGTACTTATGAAATACTATTTATTTTCAGTAAGAATGACGAATATTTAAAAATGAAGAAAGTGCTCAATATAATATGTTTATTGTAAAAATAACAAAGATAAAATAACGTTTTCAAAAAATAGCGAAAGTAAAAGAAACGGCATGAAAAACATTAGTCAAAAGCCTTAGGAGGAGTGCTTTGTATCTTTGCGTTCTGCATGGTTTCGTCATTATGAAACATATTTACCTTCCTCGTTCTGTTTAATTTAACTTCCCCACTACTTTAATTTAATCTCTTCCTATTTTGTTTATATCCTATCCCTCCCCTGCCAAATATATTATCAAATGAATTAGTACTCCACTGTCAGCGAGGTGCATATTTGAGTTTGACATCCCAAATTTTATGTACATGGTTATTGAGATGAGTCTATTTTTTTTTTTTTTTCAATTCATTGTTCATTAGTCATATTAGAGCCTTGACTAATTTGAATCATACAGTGCAGAATTTAATCTAGATTGACGTTCCCAATTAAATTTCTTCATAGCCACGACTTAAACTCAAAAAGCCGAGACTTTTGATTAAAAATGGTGCAGCGCCACCAATACACTACAACGCATATGGAGACTATTATTAATAATATTACTCCTAATATCTATACATTAGTTCCAAAATTGATACGGCTATATGAACTCTCCTTGTTGGCCATGTTTCTCCACTAAATTTCATCTTCAACATTATTTCCATTTCAAGGATTAACCATCTCAAATTTTCTGTTTAGTCTTTACCATGCATCCAGTAATTAGTGGATGAGTAGGGTTACTTTTATTAACATTGAAATTACATTATTTTTATTTGGTCAACGTAGAGAGAAAGTGATCTATCCAACCACACATAAATATTCTCGATCATTTTCCATGTAATAGGATTAAATATTTTAAAATTCCATGCAGCAACAGTTCTCGAGTAAAAGTCAAACTATTTTTTAAAAATATTTTAATTTGGGTATTTACTCCTTAATAATTTTTCAGGAAACTTTACATAGTAGTAAACAAACAAATCACATAGTGTTTCAATAATACAATAATAACAATAATACAATAATAATCACAAATAGTTACTCCCTCCATTTAATAATATTTATTCACTATTAACTAAGCATATAGATTAAGAAACAATAAATAATATAAAAAATTTAACTATATTACCTTTTAAATGAAATGAATGCAATGTCTTGAAAATGCATTCAATGATTAATAGTATTCAATAACGAGGGTAAAATCGGTAGAAAAGAATAAATTATGCATTGATATTTTAAAATGAACAAATACTGTTAATAAAAAAGGATAAAAATACCCTTGAACTATTAAAAATGAAGCAAATATATCATTAGATTTTGATATCAAAAATATCCTCATCGTTGATGAAAATGGATCATAAATACCCCTCGACTTTAACGGGCCTCCGCCTCATATAAAAATTCTTTTAGAAAATTATCTTCTTGGTGACATGAAATTTTTAGCAAGAGCGACAATAAATTAAAAATCGAGGCAATATTATAGATCATGTATGTTTAGTAACGATGACAAGTAAAATGATTCAGAGGCAGAATTAATAACCTGATACCACGTGATGGAGAATTAGCTCCTACACTTAACATCTTAGCGCCGCACTCAACACACTCCAAATATAATTCAAACGAAATATTCATTGAAAAATGAAGTGACCCATGTGAATTACAGTATTATCCTTTTTCAGATTTGTCCAATCCAACACCAAGGTCTACGTAAAAACATTTTACACTGTTTTAAGCAAAGTTAATGTCACCTAGAGCAGTAGGACCATATGCCCTAAACAAACTACATTCTACGATTATAATAACAGCACATTTCGACAAAAAAAAATTACATACGCTAGCTAGCTAGAAATTGCTGTTGAGAATTTCACATCAGAGATTTGAGTGACCTAGCCTTGATGGGCTTACGGGATCTTTTTATCAGCTTACAATTTTCAACTTCTTCAGCATCATCATCCTCGTCTTCAACGTGCTCAACTGCAACATTATCCATTTGAGGAGACGAAGATTGTCCCCCGTGAGTAGTACTGTCACGACTAGAGTTGTTTTCAGCTGCCGCGGGTGCTGTTGTATTATTCTTCCTACAAGTCGATGGACCTCTTTTCTTGCCCCATAAAGGACCAAAACCAGAATAGTAGTAATATTCGAAAGACGATGATTTCTTAGGACGATGAGGGCGGCCACGAAAACTCGGAGTTGGCTCGGCCTCCACCTCCACAGTTTGCTTAATTTCGGTGTCGGAGTTAGCAGCAGTAGTAGTAGAATATTGAGCTGAGTTGTTGCTACTGCAATGCTTCTTCCCTTGAGCAAAATGGTGCTCACATAAATTATGCCCTCTTTTCGCCTCTCTACTGCATTGCCATCCCTTCCCGTCATTCTTGACGCACATTGTTGTAACACTGTTATTTCCATCTACCATCTCATCGTCTTTGTCGAAATCATTACAATCAGCAGGCACATCAGCGATATTATTGTCTAAAAAACTCATCTTTCTCGCGTCCCCATTATCGTCTAGCTTCATTGACGTGATGCTACAGAAAATACAATGCTTGCTAACTCAGCATTACAACCAATTACATTTGATATGCACATACCCAACTGTTACGCCAAAATTTCAAATAGATCTTGGAAAATTATCGTTTTCTGAACTACATAAAAAGAAATGAAAGATATAGTGCTGCTAGTAATTAATAAAAAATTGATGTAATAGTTGAAAAGATACCTCTGTTCAGAATCACAAAAGGTCTCATTTACAGCACAGCTATAATATCCATCCAACTGCAGCAAATGAAATCAGAAACCAAAAAATAAAAGTTCATTTCTTGAAAGAATAAAAGCTGTGCAGTGGAAAATAGGGATAAACAGTGAAACAAATCGAAGATAGAAGGGTAAATAAACGATAGAAATGGTTGGATTGAGATTCATTGAGGAACCCTAATGGGGCGCTGTAAGTAAAATTAAACCCTAAAACAAAAAGCAGAAAAATGAAGGGACATTGAAGAAATGAAATGGGAGTTATTGAATAGATCTGGTAAAAGGGTAAGAAGAAAAAGGAGATTTATTTATTAGACTGACCTGATACGAAGAAGAGGCCGGTGGTAGTGGAGGTGCAACAAGTAGTGGCTGCTGGTTAATGTTATCGTCTTGGAACGTGATGACGTCCCATGGAGACTGATTGAGCTGACAATGGTGAGCACCGGGGAATACAGAACAAGTATAGAAGAGCGGGGAAATTTTTGCGTGCTTCCTTATTCTCATGGTTGAGAACAACTCTCTGTAAAACACACACAAAAGAAAGAAAGTATATTTGAGGGGTAGGCACGATGGGAAGCGGATCCAAATGGGTCATATATGTTTTTATTTTTATTTTCATTTTCATTTTCATTTTTTCTCTCTTTGTTAATTACTTGGGCCCCACCAAGCTAATTGGGTTTGGGCGGGGGGCGGGGGGCGGGGCAAGGGAGGGTGTATGTTCTGCTGGAAAGAAAAATGTATTTAAGAATTAAGATAAATGAATATTTTTTTATTTCTGGGAAATAAGATGTGATTAATTTTTATTTTTATTTTTATTAACAAGTATATTCATTAATCAAAAAGTGAATCATTACATAGTCGGGTAGACACTGACCATCCACCACCTCATTTGTCTTTCTATGGTCTACTCATGTTATCTATACATCTATCATAGTCATACTCCTTTCACAATAAGTATCCAGTCTACTTCTCCTAAGGAAATTAATTCATCAGTTGCAACTTTCCCCGCCAAGAAGCTTTGTTATCAAATTTATATTATACTATTATATTGAAGGTATAAATTAATTTTGAGATAAATTTATATTATTGAATAAACATAGTACATATAAATCTAGCATTTACTAAACTTAATTAGTTTCTCAACATTGGAATTATACTATCCTATCTCCGTATGATTTAAATCAATTTAGAGATTATAATCTCAATACTATAATCATGCGATAATTTAGTCAGCATACTAACTATTCTTGAAAGTATTGAGGGTAAGGGTGAGCAAGGGTGTGGACAGGTGGAGATTGTGGCTAGGGGATAGAGTGGTGGAGTAAAGATAAGGTGTATTGATGGATAAAAAGGATAAATAAATATGAAATGTCATTTTGTGAAATTTATTTTTATTATAAGAAGTCTTATCTTTTTTATTTTTAAGAAAATATTTCTCAAAAATTTTAACCTACCCAAGATAAAGAAATTAAAAAAATATTATTTGAAATTTATTATTCTTTTATACCGAACAAACTATATATATATATATATATATATATATATTTTCAATTTTGGAGCTTGCTCTTGCATTCATTTTGCAACAAGAAAAAATCAAAGATACTCATTTACTAACAGCAATATTTTAATTTTAGTTTTCATCATACATTTGGTTATTTATAGTCTTGTTGTTAGGGTAAATTATAATCGCAGTTGTCATTCATCTTAATTAGCTTAACTCTAATTACTTGAAGTTTAACCATGGTAACTTTAAGCAACAATGAGAAGTAGAGGGTTGAATTTGAACTCTTTTTGTTGACTCATTTTGAAATGTGGAATCGAGTCAAAATATGTGACTACTTGAGGATGACAACAACACGAAATGTCTCAAAGTATGAATTGTAAAATTAAAATAAAATTTGTATAATAAATGAGCAAATTTTACAACTTTTTCCTTTTGAAAATATTTTAATTAAATATAAAAAAAATCGATAAAAAGCAAAGAACAGAACAAATTAACTAGTTAATGTATACCTCATAATGATCACGCTTAATCTTTTGTGTTTGCAAGTTTTAATGTAAACACTGAAGTGATTAGCACCTAAATATCAGTTGTCTTGCTATAAGCCTATAACAACTACAAAAACAGGGTAAACTTGGTTTTGGGTGTGGGCGTGTGGCCTATTATACACTTTCTTTTTTTGGGTTTTATGCTAAAACTCTCGAGAGATTCTTAGTCTTAAACTAGAAGGTTATTTTCTTTAATATAAATTGTAAAATATAATTTTATTCTATCATTTTTCTAGGATGGATGACAAAATATCCAATTCAAAACAGAGGTAAGATTTGAGTATACCTTACTCTTTTCAAATTTTACTTGTGAGATTATATTAGGTACATTGTGTTAGAATGAAAAAATACAATCGGCAACCTAAATAAATAAATTAACTAGCAATGCTAAATTTAAGTAGGTGTTTTTTATTAAATTTTGAATTTAAAAAATCAAAGAATAATTTGACATATTAGCCTAATACGATCAAAGTGTCAAATTATCCCGAGCAAATTAGAATATGAGCATGCCTGTCAAACGGGTCGGGCTAACTCGGCCCGACCCGATTCCGCCCGACCCACTAAGTAAACCTGGCCCGGTATGATTCGGCTCAATCAATCCATGGGCTGTAGGATATCGAGTCTCGAACTGGGTTATTTTTTGGTTTGGGCCCGATTAATCCGGCCCAGATCAAACCCGGTCTGGACCGGCCGGTTAATCGACCCAAATATTTTATTTTTTTTAATTCAAATTTGGTCAAAATTTGATCATTGGGCCAGTTGACCGTTGGGCCCAACAGCTATATTACCGTTTGAGCCCTTAAAACGGCTCAATTGACCTTTTTTAATTAAAAAAAAATCATTTTAAATATTTTTTTAATCCAAAAAAATTCTATAAATACCCTACACTCTCAAATCATTTTCCACACAAATTTTCATTCTCTCAAATCTCATTCTCTCTCAATTCTCAAATATTCTATATATTTAAATTCCTAAAGTGCTCACTTTAATTTTTTAATTTTGCGATTACAAAGTACGAGTGGAAGTTTCTAAAGTCTCAACCTTCAAATACTTTTAAAATTTGGTATTATCGTTTCATCTCTTACTTTTAATTTTTAATTAGTATATTAATTATTGAATATTTAATTTTATTAAATTTGTCTTTTGAATTTTTTTAGTTTAATTTATATTATGGATAAATTAAGAAACCTCCCCACTAAAGGTGTTAAAATTTTTTGTCTCGAAAGTGATAGTGGTTGAAAAAAGTGAATTACTAGCGGTAGAGGTACTTCAAGTAGTAGATATACCCGTGTGTCTTCGTATCCGGTACCGCTTGGTACATCTTTTGAGGAAGAAATAGGCATAGGTGCTCACGATATGGATTATGTAGAAGCTCAAGAAAATTATGATATAGAAAAAGAAAATAAAGTAGATGCGGTTAATTTAGATGAAGATGATGAAAATATTGGTGAGACACCCGCAGTAGGAAATGCTAACGTTAGATCCGAATCGGTTAATCTCCCTCCTCATCCTCCCCGTGCCTTAAGAACTCGTAAAACAACTAGTATTATATGGTAATTTTTTGAAGGTGTATCAGATATTGAGGTGCAATGCAATATTTGTCAAAAAAAATATAAGCATAAAAGAGGGGGCAAACAAAGGGGTACGGGTATGTTAACGAGACATATAGATGATCTTCACAAAAGAGAGTTACAAATTGTAAAAGGAGGTGAGACTGTTGGTGGCCCACACAAGCTAGAATGGACCCAAAATCTGGTCATGTAATTAAGAAGTATAATAAATTGAGGGACCGGGAAGAAATAGCAAAAATGGTAGTTGTGGGTTGTTTGCCTTTTAGTTTTCCTTCTTCCGATGCCTTTATTCATTACATTCAAGCAATTTATAATCCTATGTTTAATGGTATTCTTAGAAGTACTTGTCGGTCTGATATTTTTAGACTTCATTCACAATATTGTTTTTATTTATCAACATTGTTAAAAAATATTCAATCTAGATTGTCCCTAACTTCTGATCTTGATCGTGCTTTAAATAAAAATGATTATTTAACCGTTACTTATCACTGGATGGATAGTAATTTTGTGATGCAAAAACGTATTCTTACTTTTTTATATGATGAAGATCGTAAACATACTGAAAATTTTATTGTTGATTCGATTATTAAAGTTGCAGAATTTTATGGTATCGAAAATAAAATCTTATGTATTATTTTTTATAATGCTTCTAACAACAAGATTGCTATAGAAAAAAGTTAAAATCTAAGCTATCTCCGTCGTTACCTAAAATTTTTCATATTAAGTGTGCATGTCATATATATAATTTAATTGTAAAAGATGGTCTTGAGTTTTTGAGCTTTATATTGACTATATATATATTGTAGTATATGTTTTATTTAAAGTAGTGCATATATATTGAATGGTGCGTATATATGTGTATATATCTTCTATAGACATGTATATTTAATGTATACATGTGTATATATTTTATAAATTAGTATATAACTATATATATATATATATATATATATATATATATATATATTGTAGTATATATTTTATTTAAAGTAGTACATATATATTAAATGGTGCGTATATATGTGTAGTGTATATATCTTCTATAGACGTATATATTTAACGTATACATGTGTATATATTTTATAAATTAGTAATTAGTATATAACTATATATATAATTATATATATTGTAGTATATATATATATATATATATATATATATATATATATATATATATATATATATATATTGTAGTATGTGTTTTATTTAAAATAGTATGTATAGTCGTATATATTGAATGTTATGTATATATGTGTAATTGTGTATATGTGTATATATTTTTTAAATTCTAATGTAGCAGATACTATATATATCGTGTATATATATTGTTTAACGTATTTAAAATGTATATAGTGGGTATATATAGTGTATATTGAAATTTTTGTTTTATTTTATTTTTGACCGGATTTAACCAGATTTTTAATCGGGTTTGACCGGGTTTAGGTGGATTTGACCGGGTTGGGTTAAGTGGGCCGGGTTAAGGTTATTTTAAAAAGTTTTACTATTGAATCCGGACCCAACCCGGCCCACTTAACCACAACCCAAACCCGACCTGACCCACAAGCCGACTAAAATTAACGGAACCGTTTTGAGTTGACCCAATCCAACCCACTTAACACCCTTGTGTGGAAATTTCAATTTCTAAAATTTGAAAGTAAATAGTATAATATTCAGCTTGTCACATTTTCAAGAGCTCTCCACTTCAGAGTGCAATTCATCATCATCCTATTATTTAATTTTTTCTTTGAAAATTGAACGAACAATTTACTTATTTTAAACATTAAAAAAATTACCGAAGGAAAAGTAACAAAATTATCTTATTATTTGCCTTTTCAATTCACAAGTGTTTTATTTTATTTTTAATCACGACCAACCAACGTGTCGTCAGTAGGAAATATCTATTTTCTATGAAATAGTTGCACACTATTATCTTTATCTAATAAGTATCAATTTCTAGGATCTCAATAATGAAACAAGTGCAAAAATTAATTGTAATTTGCGTCTGACGCTTCTCACGTTGATTTCGGTTAAAGGAGATTAACTTTAATAGCTGAATTAAATTGCATATTGATCATTTATATATGTGGAAATATTAGTACTATTAATTTTAGATTAACTGATAAAATTCTTGTTATGTGACGAGGAGGTTATGAATTCTAATCGTGAAAATAATATTTGATAGAAATATAAGATAAAGACTGTATATAATATATTCTTGTAATATGACCCTTCTCCAGACCCCGTGCTATAGAACCAGGGGCGGATCTATGTGTACTCGTGGGGGTGGCACGGCACCCGCTGACCTCGGTTGAGACACAATAAATATATATATATATATATATATATATAATGCAAAAGAATTGAAGATATAATATAGTTGCCACCCTGTGTACAAAGTGATAGTTAGTGTCATTGGCAATAAATAGAAAATACCACCCTATAAACCAGGGAATGAAACTCTATCAATACATTGTATTTTTGGCTTCTTTCTTTGCTTGCACAAAGGGCTACTCAGCACTTCAGCCACCTCCACTTCATATTTTGTGTCTTTTTCGTTAGATGTGTGTGAAGAATTTAATTGTCTTTTTATTCCCTTTTTATGTTTTTTCATTAATTTCATTTACTTGCTATTTTTTATTAATTTAAATGGATTATTTTTCTTTAATTAATTCCTGCTTGTCTAAAACTTTCTCTTGATTAATTTCTTGTTACTAGTGTTTCATGTGTATTTGTGTGAATTAAAGAGTATTAAATCTTAAACGTCACATAAATATTAATAAGAAAATATTAATTTTTTTTAAAAAGTTCAAGTCTATAAAATTATGGATATTATTATTTTAGAGATATTAAAATTTAAAGTTTTCGATCGTTTGAACTAAGTGATGATGATTAAGTTGAAGCTATAATTTTTAGTTCTTTCAAATTATATATTCTTCAACCACACTCTCAACATATAAATGTAATGGAATATGAATATATTATCATATGGTTTATATAAATTTAAATTTTTAACATGAAAAATCTCTTTTTCTCTCTCAAAGTTTTGAAGAATAAGACCTCTTATATCGAAAAAAATTAAACTGCTTAGAAGTTTTTTATCTCAGAATATCTAAAAAATGAACATAAGTCACTAGACGTATTTGATCGATTTGTTTACAAAATAAAAAAATGATAAATAACCCAAAATTAAAAGAATCGAGCCGCAAATCCTACTTGGACGGCATGACACCCTATACCTCGGAATCCTGGATCCGCCCCTGTATATAACGAAAACTTTAGGACACTGAATTATCTTTTTTCCCGTTCACGGCATAAGACATTGTTTACCTTTATTTAAATATTACTCCCTCCTCTGCTTTATTATCCTATATAATAAGTGACGATGAAGCAGCTGAAGCGGGCTGTTTATGATCGGCATGCCTAATTTAGCGGCTTCAACTATGATTTTACTATAGCACCCTTAATTTATTACTACTATATATAAGCGTCAGTTAGCTGACAGCTTAAGCAGACAGCTGACGGTTGTCAGGTCTGCTTTGAGCTACCTGCTTGCTCCATGATGTCACTGACAGAGGTGCACCCATTTCACTTAAATTATGGGTCCTCCTTTGGTTCTAACACATTAATTGTTCTATATCACTAAACCAATATGGATTTTGATGGGATGGTTGGGATCTCATTACCTTTAATAAATGTTTCATGTTTGAGTCCTTGAAAATGAAAAAGGTTCGGCCGAAAGCGTCACCCATAGAAAATGGGCATGCAATACTCGAATTCAAATTTAATCGGACCCACTAAAGTATCAAACTCTGAGGGGGAACCCGAAAAATGGTTCTATACCACTATTTATAATCTTGTGGTCTTATGTTATGAATCAATTGTCCCACATTGGAAAAATAGAGAAATGCTAAGGGAATTATAAGCCAAATGGGTTCTCCCACCTATTAGACTAGTCTTTTGGCTTGGGCTCTCTCGTTTGGTTTATAATATTGGTGTTTTCGTTGAGAGTCCCACACTTTGGGTCGTGATTCCAAGTGGTGGTCTGCGCGCTAGGAGTGATGGCCTGGACCCAAGAGGGGTGTCAGCCGTGACCAACGAGGATCGATCCACATGTGGAGAGCCGCGCATTGGGCCGTGACTCGTAGTGGTGGCCTGGATCCAAGAGGGGTGCCAGCCGTAACCAATTAGGCATAGCCGTGACCAACGAGGATCGATTCATGCATGGAGCCACGACTCAGAGTGATGGCCTGTGCGCCAGGAGTGGTGGCCTGGACCCAAGAGGGGTGCCAACCGTGACCAACTGGGCTCAAACGTGACCAACGTGGTCGTTGGTTCTCAAGCGGAGGCGATTGTTATGAACCAATTGTCCCACATTGGAAAAATAGAGAAATGTTAAGGAGATTATAAGCCAAATGGGTTCTCCCACCTATTAGACTAGTCTTTGGGTTGGACTCTCCCGTTTGGTTTATAGCATCTTATATGTGATGATACAGACATTTCTTATCTTTTAAAAGAATTTACAAAGGAGAATATTCATCTTTGTGTGTTTTTTGTAAAAAAATTGTATAAATTGGACAATTAGGAACTAAATAAATTGTATAAATTGGATATATAGGATGCAAATGAATAAATGGTACATACAAGTAATTCAATAAGATGCACTAATTTAGAAATAATCAAGACAACATAAAAAGATATATATAGGGGTTGATCATCAGTAATTAGAAGAAGAAAGTGGCCATGGAAGCAATGGCAGCCATTAGAAGTGGAACAAACAAAGTAGTCCCATCATTCTCCATTGAAGGTGAAGGTGAAGGTGCTTCTGCTCCTTCAGCAATATTCCCAAAAGCCACAACAATTATCATTAAGCAAATTGTGAAAAACATAGCCAACTTCTTCAATCCCTCCATTATCTATATTAATTCTCTTAATTGCAAATTTTGTCTAATGTTTGTTTCTTGAAATTTGAACTTGATGATTTATTACTTATTTGCAGGATTAAGGATGCCCTTTTATAATGAATCACTAAGAAGCTTCCAGCTATACTGGTATTTTTTAAATTGTAAAATCAAATGATATAATTAGCAATGTGCTAGTGCTAGGCTGGGATTAGTTGGGTGCATGATGACAATAGCTAATGTTTACTTTGTTAATTGATAGAGGTCCGGTCGATATTTAATTTGTTTTATGTAATTAATTGAACAAGAATGTACATATATATATATATATAATGCTTTAGTAATTAAGTTGGTGTGTCTTCTTTGAAATAATATTAGTTGTATTTTAATTATTGAGTGTTCGTCATCATCTGCCAAATGGGTATCACATTAGAGCTAGCTAGTGCCATTTTTGTTCGTCATTTAGTGGCTTTGGATGAAAAGACAGCTTTGAAATATTAGTTTGTTTTGGTATATTTGTTTCATTGTCAAATTAAACTAAATAGAAGAAATTTTTTACTTTTATTATAGGAGAAAACAGTCGATATAATTTTACAAGTGAGATATGATAAGAATAGATCATAGATAAATTTTATTTCTAGAGGACGAAGGAAGAGAGGGGTTTCCTTTAAGCTGACAATCAAGAATAGTAAGAATAGGACTCTAAGATGATCATAAGAAACATTCTTACCATACCAAACTCTATTAGGGAAATCACCATCCAAAGCAACAGTAGGAGATAAATTGATAACATAAGCAACAATATTAAGTGCTTCTGCCAAAAAGGAATCTGGAAGCTTAGCATCTGAAAGCATACATCTAACCCTCTCAACTAGAGTTCTGTTCATTCTCTCTGCTAAATCATTCAACTAAGGAGTTTTTTGAGGAGTTTTCTGATGCTGAATGCCCTGCCCTCTGCAATATATATCGAAAGGACCAATATACTTACCATCATTATCTGATCGGATGCATTTCAATTTCTTTTCTGTCTATCTTTTAACCAAGGCTTAGAAATTCTTGAACACATCAAGTACTTGATTCTTGAACTTCAAAGAAATTATCCATAGTTTGCGAGGATGATCACCAATAAAAGTCACAAAGTAAAGTGTACCACCATGAGACTTTACTTTAAATGGACCAAACAAACTAGAATGTACCAACTCCTGCAAATCAAACTTTCTTGAAAGCGGATGACTCTGAAAAGAAACTCATTTCTGTTCACCAGCTAAGCAATGACAACACTTCTTCAACTTTACTTGTTTTACTCCAGAAATCAAATTTTTCTTATTCAAACTATCAATCCCCTTCTTACTCATATGACCCAGCCTTTTATGCCATAACTCTGAAGAAGTATCATTCTCCATCAAGTTTATTGAGTCTCTAGAAGTAGAGCCAGAAATACGAACAAGTTACACAACTTGTCACCTTGAGACACAATCATCTAACCTCTAGTAAGTTTTCACTGACAAGCACCAAGGATGTTAATATAACCCTCATCATCAAGGTTTCTTACAAAAATCAGATTCAAGAGAACATCTGGAACATACTTGACATTGTGAGAACTAGTTTGAAACCATTGTTACTTTCCAAACAAACAGTGCCAATGCTAAGTACTTTAACTTCACCATTATTGCCCATTTTCAACATTCCAAAATTACCTGGAGTATAAGAAGAAAATAATTCCTTCTTTCGCGTAACATGAAAAGTAGCACTAGAATCCGCAAACCAGCCAGACTCATCATGAACAAGATTAATGACATTCTCACCACAAGCAACCAAAAAATCATCATTAGCAACAACTGCAACACAATTTTCATTATCGCCTTCGTTCTTTTGCAGTCTCATATCTCTCTTATGCTTGTAATAATATTTCATGATATGCCCTTTTTTATTGCAATAGTCATATGTAACATTCTTGAATTTGGACCTCGACTTGCTTCTACTTTTATCTCTATCATTTGAATCTCTGGACTTGTTTCTCCCTCTCTCTTCAGTAACCAAAATATCTGAGTGTGAAGATGAAGAAGATGAGGCCTGGGATTTTCTTTTCATCTCTTCATTCAAGACACCACTTTTAATAAATTATATAGTCACAACACCACCGGGAGCAAAATTAGTCAAAGAAACTCGAAGAATTTTTCAAGAGTCAGGCAGAGTATTAAGAAGACAAAGTCCCTAAATTTCTTTATCAAATTTTACACCAATTTCAAGGACTCCCTGAAAATCATTTACATGATCAGAAATAAGACTGCCCTCTTTATATCTGATATTCTTCAATTGCTTAAGCAAGAACAACTTGTTATTGCCAATTTAAACCATAAAACGTCTCGATCTTGTTCCACAAACTTCTGGCATCTGTCTCATTCACAATATGGTTTCTAACATTATCTTCAACCCATTGTCTAATATAGCCACAAACCTGTAGGTGCTCAAATTCCAAATTCTCATATGTCATGTATTGAGGTTTAGTAGACACAAACATAGGTAAATGCATTTTCTTGACAAAGAGGAGATCTTTCATCTTGCCTTTTCAAGTATGATAACTACTACCATTCAAACACACCATCTAACTCATATTTGTCTCCATCATTCAAATCGACAATCAATAACAACCAATGCTCCGATACCACTTTGTTAGGACCGAAATAATCAAGTGTCATGCTGAAGCTAGCAAAGCAAATCTCGAAATATCATGAATAAAAATATATGCGAGAAATAAATCAAAAGAGACACAACAATTTAACGTGGTTCGATCAATCGATCGACATCCACAAAAGGAGATGAGCAATCCACTATATAAAAGAGAGTACAAACTATCAAGAGAGATTCCTCATAATAAAAGAGGTTCACACAAGTGACACCGCAACACTTGTATCTCACAAAATCTCCCCTCAAACGAAACTCTCAAACCCCTAGGACTACATTATGGATACTACAAAACTAGAAGAAAGGAGCCTCTATTTATAGAGTTTATAACATTTTCCTACAAGAATAAGGATTATCCAAATATGGAGAATATGTATTCCTTTTCCTAAAAGGAAACCCAATTATGGTATCTAAAGGAAAATCCAATTATGATATCTAAAGAAAAATCTAATTATGATAAAAAAAAGTCAGGACAAACACCAACAAATCTATTGTCACACAACTCATTTATATGTGCATATGCAATTCAAACAGTATTAACTTCCTCACCTTACTACGGCCGCTTTGCAAATTTATATGTGATTGTTGGAATTTTTTGGGTTAATTTAACTAATTTTTAAAGTTAAATTAAATTAAATTAAATTAATATTTTAAAATTAAAATTTCAAAAATTATATGAAAAGTATGATAAGTTACAATTTTATATCAATATAATATAAAAATATATTTAAAAATATCGTCACATTTTATATAATTTAGATCTCAAAAAACAAAAAATACTACACAAATAGGATATAAAAAGTACTTATAAATTTGTACTTTTAAAAGAGTAACATCTTTAAGCGCACCCATGCACTTAAATCCTGGGTCATCCTTTGGCTTTAGCACATTAATTGTTTTACATTACTAACCAATATGAATTGTGATGAGATGGTTAGAATTTCATTACCTTTAATTAATGTTTTATATTCTAGCTCTTGAAAATGAAAAAAAATTCTGTTGGAAGTGCCACCCTAAAAAATGGGTTTGCAATATGCGAATTCAAATTCAATCGGACTCACTATCGTATCGAACTCTGAGGGAGAACCCGAAAAAAAAGTTTTATACAACTGTTTATATATAATCTTGTGGTCTTATATGTGATAAACAGTCATTTCTTATCTTTTTAATGAAGTTAGAAAGGGGAATATTAATCTTTCTGTGGTTTTTGTAAAGAAATTGTATAAGTTGGACAATTAGGAACTAAATAAATTGTATAAATTGGATATATAGGATGCAAATGAATAAATGGTACATACAAGTAATTCAATAAGATGCACTAATTTAGAAATAATCAAGACAACATAAAAAGATATATATATAGGGGTTGATCATCAGTAATTAGAAGAAGAAAGTGGCCATGGAAGCAATGGCAGCCATTAGAAGTGGAACAAACAAAGTAGTCCCATCATTCTCCATTGAAGGTGAAGGTGAAGGTGCTTCTACTCCTTCAGCAATATTCCCAAAAGCCACAACAATTATCATTAAGCAAATTGTGAAAAACATAGCCAACTTCTTCAATCCCTCCATTATCTATATTAATTCTCTTAATTGCACATTTTGTCTAATGTTTGTTTCTTGAAATTTGAACTTGATGTTATTAGTTATTTGCAGGATTTAGGATGCCCTTTTATAATGAATCACTAAGAATCTTCTAGCTATACTGGTATTTTTTTAATTGTAAAATCAAATGATTTAATTAGTAATGTGCTAGGCTGGGATTTTTTGTTGGGTCCATGATGGCAATAGCTAATGTTTACTTTGTTTATTGATATAAGTCTGTGTAGACACGTAAAATTTATTGGGTCAAATTCATATAAAATTTGAATTTGATTCATATTTTATTGGGTCTAAATTATTTTGGACTGTAAAAAATAATAGGTTTATTTTATTCCTCATCAAGGTCCATCTCACATTGAGGCCCAAACTCACGCCACGTGTCAAGTGACGTGGCATCCCAATCAAATTAAAGACCAACAAGACAGGGTCACACACTCAAATGATGTGGCAATCCAAGTCAAGTTCAAGAACCAATGAAACATCGCCAAGTGTTCCAAATGACATGTTTTTAGCCAATCACAAGCAACCTTGTCACATAACATTTGTGATAAGCTTGAAAACTGAATGGACCAATCAGAATGAGGCAGAAGAGAACTGCCTACCCCTAAACTATAAATAGGAGGGTTAAATAATTTTCTAAGCACATTCTGCAAGTATTGGAGAAAGCTCTGCATTGACTACACAACTCTTTATGGAATTGACTAACGGAGTTCTGCCCGGAGATCAACTCGACAAGACGAAGTGCTATCTGACATTCCTGGAGACCAAACGCATTTCTAGGAGGTTCAAATCATCATACATTCGAGAAACACGCTACGAAAACCCTCAAATCACGGAAAAAAACTTAGGAGAGAAGAATCAAAAGGACAACAGAATTATATACTCACACTCGATAAGACGAAGTGCTATCTGACATTCCTGGAGATCCAAACTCATTTCTAGGAGGCTCAAATCATCTACATTGAGAAACACGCTACGAAAGGCCCTCAAATCACGAAAAAAACTTAGGAGAGAAGAATCAAAAGGACAACAAAATTATACTCACAAGATTTATTTAAATAAAATTATTCCTTTTATTTATTTTATTTTTGCTTATAGTTAATTTTCAGCCTAACGAAAATTTATTGCGAACAGTCCGATGAATATTTAATTTGTTTTAGGTAATTAATTGAACAAGAATTTACATATATAATGCTTTAGTAACTAACCTGGTGTGGCTTCTTTGAGTTGTATTTAATTATTGAGTGTTCATCACCATCTGCCAAATGGGTATCACGTTAGACTAAGCTAGTATGCCATTTTTATTCGTCATTTAGTGACCGTTTTGGATGAAAGACAGCTTGTGAAATATTAGTTTGTCTTGGTATATTTGTTTTATTGTCAAATTAAATTAAATAGAAGAAATTTTTATTTTCTTTATCGGAGTAGGAACACTAGCAACATATTCAATATAATTTTACAAGTGAGATATGATAAAGTAGATTGTGCAACCAACATAGGTTGTGGTGCAGTAGATGGGGCTATTCCACCGGGTTCGATCTTGGGTATGGAGAAAACTCTATTGGAAGTGCTGCAACCTTAATAGGCCCTGCAAAGCGCGATCCAGATTAGTCGGGGCTCCAATGCTGACACCAAACACCGGATGGGAAATAAAAAAAAAAAAAAGATTAATCGGACCTCCAATGCTGACACCAAACATCGAATGGGAAATAAAAAAAACAAACAAATAGATTGTACAAGTTTTATTCCTGCCACGTGGAAATACAAAGGTTGTCTTTAGTAATTAACACATATCAAAGAAAACTTAAGAGGAGAAAACAGAAGTAATGAATACACAGCAAATGATAGATAGAGGGAGCATTTGAAAGAATGTCGAGAAAAAGAACAATAACGATAATAAAATATATAAAATGATAATCGAAACACAATATGTAGTAACAAAAATCACAGGAATAATATTTTTCCACTTTCTATTTTTTTAAAAAAAAACATTTCATAGGTCATGTAGAACCATCCAGGTAGTCAAAGTTAGCCCAAACTTAAATGGGTTGCCCACAAATCTAAATTGACCAGTATAAATTTGGAGAGCGAAGTGCACAAATACTTTTTTTTTTATCGTTGTTTAAGATGTAGTCGACTGTTTTTTTTTTTTTTTTCTGGCAAATACATTCATTTAGAAATTACTTTAAATAATTTTTATCTAAAGTGTGGCTTTATTAAGACAAAACTTCAAATATAATTTTGACTGCACTTTGGACATACAATAGACTACTGATGTAATTTCGAATATTTTTATTGAAGTTATGGCCTTGACAAGATCAAAGTTCAAATATTTTTCCACTAAAGTTATGATCTTTACAAAGTCACATGAGACTCAGACATATATATGGCTGGACTTCAGACATTTTGGCATGAAGTTTAGGTGAAGAAACTTTTGTCCAAAAATAATAACTTGTTTTTTGAATTTCAATAATTCTAACACTCAAATATACCTCAAATCAGCTCAAATTTTAACATAAGTTCAACATATCATGAAGAGCAAATCACAACCATCAATTTAGCAAAACAATAACAAATTTAACCTACTCACTCTGCAAACAATGGTTATCGTATTTGGGCATTGAAAAAAATGGATGGTAGAATCGAGATCAAGTTTCTTCGGATCCTAGGGTGCATAATAGTTTCAAATCTTTTCTTAAAAGTATTGACAAAAGCAATTATTAACTCTAAATTGATAGAGGTTAGTACGTAATACAACCTAAGTTCAGCTTACCTTATTTATGAATTGATTTAGTTTACATCAATTTTATCCTTAAAGTTCCTACTTAATTACTATTGACAGTTTGAAAATATAATACCCTTTATTTGTTTGACTCATACAAATTTTAAATTCATGTTGAAATAATCAAAGAGAGTCAAAATGTTCTTTATATATGTGTTTGTTGTTCAGGAGGAGAGTAATATTTATTTCGAATGCAATGAGGGGATTGTTAGTATTAGTTAGTGTTATTAATAGAAAAATACTGAGAAAAATTTTTTGTGAATGAAATTTTCAGTCATTTTTTGTTTTTTACAAAAAGACTATTATTTAATAAATAAAAGCGACTGATTATGATTTGTGATTGAAAACGTGTCTATTCTTATAAAGGTTCTTGTTCCTATCAAAAGCAGCGCCGACTCTACCCCTCTTAAAAAACAAGGCAACCGCCTAAAGCCTCCAAATTTGAGGACCTCATTTTTTTTTTTAAAATAATAGAATATAGATTTTTATTAAAAAATTATTAAATATTATTTATAGAAGAAAAAACTTCTTATATAAAAATAGAATTATAGAAGAATTTTAATGTATTTAAAGTATGTCTCAAGAAAGACTAAATGCATTAATTCTATTAACGGAAATAATTTATTAGAAAAAGTCGACTAAAATATTCATAACTTTGCATCTTAAGATTTAAAATATAGACTTTATAAAAAACACTAATTTTCTTATAAAATTAAGACCTTCATTTGATTTTTGTCTTAGGCCACTGATTTGCTTGAGCCGGCCATGATCAAAAGTTGCAATTAAAAAGATACTTATTTCTGTGAAAGATTGTGACCGAAGAGGTGTCTGTTCCTAAGGAAGTGTCTGATGATTTAAAGAGACAATTAGTATTATAAATACCATTTATCTTATAATAAAAATAATTTTTGAAATCTCTTTCTCTCTTTTTCTTTATCTTTCACTACAAATCATAACATTTTGTTCTCGTAAAATATTTAAATTAATTGTTGATATTCGTGGATTTGTAAATCCTAAACGAATTCTGTTAAATCGCCGCCGCAATTATAAATGAGAAGCTTAAATTCTTTAAAAACAATGAATGTGTTGTAAATAAATATTCTGAAATATGCTAAAACGAAAGAGAAGAGGAGAGAGATCTATATAAGAAAAGACTTTGTTTCTTCTTCTTCTTCTTCTTCTTCTTCTTCTTGGTTTGTACAAATCATGTAGTAAGCAAAGCCTTTTATAGGCATTAGTATGTGAAATAGGTGTACTATGTGAAAGAACATTCACAAACTAATACATCCTTAATCCTACAATAGTATGTGTATTATGTGTAGTATGTGTAGCTACAATAGTATGTGAACATCCACCAAAGAAATAATTTACAATGCTCCCCCTTGGATGTTCATGTAAAAGAGAAATTCTAAAGGAAATATGATGTACATAGCGGTTTGTAATATGTCTTGTTTGCTGCCTCATTAAAAACCTTACCAGGAAAACCCAGTGAGATAAAGCCTTGGTTAAGGAAAAAAGAGTGCAGCGCGTATGTACTCCCCCTGATAAAAACATCACTTAATATCTAGGAGACGACGCATCCCAATCTTGTATCTCAACTTCTCAAATGTTGATGTTAGCAATACTTTAGTGAACATATCTGCTAGATTATCGCTTGAACGAACTTGTTGATCATCTATTTGACCCCTCTTTTGAAGATCAACAACAGCAACAACAAAAAAATCCAGTGTGTTCCCATAAAGTGGGGTCTGGGAGGGTAAGATGTACGCAGTCCATACCGCTACCTCCGAAGAAGTAGAGAGGCTGTTTCTGATAGACTCCGGGCTCAAGATAAAGAATAGGCAACAAGGAGATGGATTACATAACAGAAAAGACGTAAGGAATAATAAAAAGTAAATCAGAGCAATACGAAATCACGGGAGATACGGCAACACGAAATAAGCAAATAGCAACTGAGAAAATATGAAAGGGACACCCACGTATAAGTAACACATACTCCCCGTCATAGACACCTATAGACACAGACCTAAGGTTACTAACCCGGCTACACAAGATCTCTCCTGGTGGCTTGCTACAACCCACACCCTCCCGCTAGCCTTCTACCCTTATCCACGACCTCCACACTTTCCTATCTAGGGCCATGTCCTCAGTAAGCTACAACTGCTCCATGTCATGTCTGATCTCCTCCCTCCAATATTTCTTCGGCCTACCTTTACTCCTCCTGAAGTCATCCAACGCTAGTCTATCACACCTACGCACTGGGGCATCCACGTCCCTCCTCATCACATGTCCAAACTATCTCAGCCTTTCTTCCCGCATCTTGTCCTCCACCGATGTCACTTCTATCTTCTCCCAGATAAGCTCATTCCTAATCTTGTCCCCTCTAGTAAGCCCACACATCTAACACAGCATCCTCATTTTTGCCACCCTCACTTTTTTTAAGATCATGAGTAAAGAATAATTTTGGTGAAATGTGTTTCGTTCTGTCTCCTTTGATGTATCCTCCTCTTAATTGAGTTATTCATGTGGTGTTGTCTTCATACAATATTGTTGGAATATTCTTCTTCAAAGTAAGGCCACATATTTCCTGAATGTATTGAGTTATTGACATCAACCAGACACATTCTCGACTTGCTTCATGGATGGCTATTATCTGTGCATGATTTAAAGATGTAGCAATCATGATTTATTTTGTTGAACGCCATGATATATTTATACCTCCACATGTACATAAATAACCTGTCTGAGATCGACCTTTATGTGGGTCAGACAAATATCCTGCATCTGCAATTAATTGTGAATCAGACTCATTTGAATAAAATTGTCCCATATCAATAGTTCCTCGGAGGTATCTGAATATATGCTTAATACCATTACAATGTCTTCGTGTTGGGAAAGAACTAAATCTTGCTAATAAATTTACAGCAAAAGATATATCTGGTCATGAATTACTAGCAAGATACATTAATGCCCCAATTGCACTAAGATATGGTACCTCAGCACCAACAAGTTCTTCATTATTTTCATGAGGTTGAAATGGATCTTTATTAATATCAAGTGATCTCACAATCATTGGGGTACTCAATGAATGTGCTTTATCGATATAAAATCTCTTTAAAATATTTTCAGTATATGTGGATTGATGGACAAATATTTCAATTGTAAAATGTTTAATTTGTAGATCAAGACAAAATTCTGTTTTTCAAAGGTCTTTCATTTCAAATTCCTTTTTCAAACATTCTATTGTCTTTGGAAGCTCTTCAAGAGTTCCAATGATATTTAAATCATCAACATATACAACTATTATGACAAATTCAGATTCAGACCTTTTAATAAAGATACAAGGACAGATTGGGTCATTTTTATACCCTTCTTTAAATAAGTATTCGCTAAGGCAATTATACCACATGCGTCCTGATTGTTTTAATCCGTATAAGGATTTCTGAATCTTGATTGAACAATTTTCTCGAGAAGTTTTATACGCATCAGGCATTTTGAATCCTTCAGGAATTTTCATATAAATATCACTATCTAATGAGTCATATAAGTAGGCTATGAAAATGTCCAAAAGGTGTATATCAAGTTTTTCATGAACTGTCAAATTAATAAGATACCTGAAGGTGATTGTATTCACCATCGGAGAATATGTCTCCATATAATCAATGTCAGGTCTTTGCAAAATTTCTTGCCCCACAAGTCGTGCTTTATATCTTACGACTTCATTTTTCTCATTTCGTTTTCGCACAAAAGCCCATTTGTACCCCACTAACTTTATACCTTAAGGTGTTTGGACTATAGGTCCAAAAACTTTGCATTTTTCAAGCGAAGCCAATTCAATTTTGATTGCATCTTTCCATTTTGGCCAATCATTTCTCTGTCTACATTCTTCGACAGATTTTGGTTCAAGATCCTCATCTTATTGTCTTATTTCATTAGCAATATTATAAGCAAAAATATTATCGACAATTATATCATTTCGATTCCATATTTTTCCCGATGACACATAACTGATTGAGATCTCTTTATTTTCATTATTTTCAGGTACCTGAACCTTTTCAAAGGTTTCATCAATTGTTATGTCTAACTGCTCTTCATGAGTAACTTCCTCCATATTATGATTATTTTGATCATCTGCTCCTCTTCTTTTTCAAGAATTTTTGTCTTTAGAACCGATTGGTCTACCGCATTTTAAGTGTGGTTTAGACTCATTTGCATTACTCAATTGTCTAATCGGGGCATCAACTCGAATAGGAGTATTAGCATCTGAAATGTGAGATTTTGTAATTCTTGATAGGTCAGTGAATGCATCTGACAGTTGATTTGCAATGTTTTGCAAATGAATTGAACTTCTAGTTCACATTTATTTGTACGAGGGTCTAAGTAAGATAATGATAATGCATTCCAGTCTATCTCCTTTTCCAACTGCTTATTTTCTCCCCCTAATGTTGAATATATTGTTTCATCAAAATGACAATCAGCAAATCTTGTCACAAATAATCTCCAGTCATAGGTTCCAAATATTTTATAATAGAAGGAGATTCATACCCAACATATATTCTTAATCTTCTTTGAGGACCCATTTTTGTGCGTTGTGGTGGAGCAATTGGAACATATACCGCACATCCAAAAACTCTTAGATAGAAAATATTTGGCTCTTGACCAAAAATTAATTGTAATGGGGAGACTTTATGATAACTTGTGGGCCTTATTCGCACAAAAGCTACTGCAGGCAAGATAGCATGACCCCATATCGAAATGTGAAGTTTAATAAAGAATAAAATAAACATTTCTGACATATATGCTTCATTTGGTTCGACCGTTATTTTACTATATCGCCCCTAATTAATTATTACAAGTCATCTAAGCATTAATAATTAATATTAAAAAACTAGTACGAAGTTATCTAAGTATTAAAAAATTAATAATATTTAATGTTAAATTAACTTGACGTCTTATATGAGATCAACTTAATTTTTTTGCAACAGGAATTTTTTTATAATAATTTTGTTATATCATTTCTAGTTGGTTATTATAATTCATTCAAGACATGTTTACTTCGCTGCTTCAATCACGATTTTACTATATCACCCATAATTAATTATTATGATCATCTAAGCATTGTGCCACTTAAAATGGAATAGAAGAAAAAGTATTATAAATCACAGTAATTAAAAACTTAATTTTTAAAAAAATATAATTGACTATCAATCCCATAAAATTTTGGACAAGAAAAATAACATATATCAATTGAAATTTACATAAAATATATTATAAATTATAATATTTAACAACTTAAAATATCATTAAAAAATAATCTATTATATGCTCCATAAAATTAAGCAAAAAAATATAATAGATTATAATAATTAACAACTTACAAAATTTAAAAGATATAAAATATTTGATTGACTTTCAAAATTATATCAATGCCACTTAAATTAGAATAGTTAAAAATATAATTAAATATCAACGTCATAAAACTTAGGACAGGGAGAGTAACATGTATTATTTAAAAATCACGTAAATTATAAATTACAGTTGTTGACATATTAAAGCATCTAAAAATAATTTGTTATATATTTTAAGAAAATACTTTAAAAAGTACTATAAATCACAATAATTAATAACTTAAAAATTATAAATATATAAAATATTTTGCTGACTCCAGAAATTATATCAGTAACACTTAAATTTGGATAGAAAAAAAAAGCAATATAAATCTCAATAATTAAATAATTAAATTATTTTTAAATTACATTTGATTGTTGATTATCTAAATTTTATTTATGTCACGAAAACTTAGACTAAAAAATAACATATATTGGGCCCGTGCTGGCACCAACCCTCGACATCTAGTTACTATATATAAGAAGCATGAATGTTGAGCAGCTTGGGGTCATCCTGGCTGCTTCAGATTCCTGCTTCAACTGTTTCAAGCGTAATTTTTATATCACCACTAATTAATTATTATAAATCATTTAAGTATTATAGTATTAATAATATTTAATAAAAAGATAATTTTCAAAATAACTACTAAGCTCCTTAAAATTTCACTTATTATTAACTGAGACTTTTTTTTCAGTTTCTTCAATTGTTATTTTAATGTATCATCTTTAATTAATTATTATAAATCATTTAGATGTTAGAAAATTAATAATATTTAATAAAAATTAAATATTAAAAAAATAAATTAGACATTTCTGACATGTCCACTCAGCTGGTTCGATCGTTACTCCTAATTAATTATTATAAGTCATCTAAATATTAAAAATAATATTAAAAAATTATTATAAATCATGTAAGTATTAGAAAATTAATATTATTTAATGTTAATTAACTTGACGTCTTATATGAGATCAATTTAATTTTTTTCACAAGTATTTTTTTATAATAATTTTGTTATATCACTTCTAATTAGTTATTATAATTCATTCAAGACATGTCTACTTCGATGCTTCAATCGTGATTTTACTATATCACTCCTAATTAATTATTATGGTCATCTAAGCATTGTGTCACTTAAATTGGAATAGAAGAAAAAGTATTATAATTCACAATAATTAAAAACTTAAATTATTCTTAAAATAGAATTGACTGCCAATGCCACAAAATTTTGAACAAGAAAAATAACATATATTATTTGAAATTTACATAAAATATTTTATAAATTACAATATTTAACGGCTTGAAATATATTTAAAAAATTAGTCTATTATATATTCCAAAAAAATATATAAAAAATATTACAGATCATAATAATTAACAACTTCAAAAATTTTAAAAGATGTGAAATATTTGATTGACTCTAAAAATTATAACAGTGTCACTTAAATTAGAACAGTTCAAAGTATAATTGAATATCAACGCCACAAAAGTTAGGAAAGGTATGTAACATGTATTATTTGAAAATCACATAGGAAGATTATAAATTATAATAGTTGACATCTTAAAGCATCTAGAAAAATAATTTGTTATATATTTTAATAAAATGCTTAAAAGAGTACTAAAATTACAATAATTAACAACCTAAAAAATTGTAAAGATATAAAATATTTTGTTGACTCCAGAAATTATATCATTAGCACTTAAATTAGAATAGCAAAAAAGTATTATAAATCTCAATAATTAAAAAATTAAATTATTTTTAAAATATAATTGACTATTGATTATCTAAATTTTATTTATGTCACATAAATTAAGACTAAAAAATAACATATATTGCACGGATCGACATCTATTAATGGTTATATTGACGGTATTACCTCCATCATGATATAATTACACAGTTCTTAAAAATAAATTTAAAATAATATTTTTGTTTAGAATGATAAGCAATAAAATTATTATAAAATAGATAAGGTAAAATGAAATAAAACTATTAAATGTACCAATAAGGTCAAATGCATCATCAGCCTTCTAAACTTGGTATAAATTTTCACTTTGACACCTCAAGTAGATGGTGTTTATTTTAAACATCGTCTATAGATTTTAGATGTGTCATTTTGACACCTTTCACTGATATGTCAAAGTGAGTGTATCACATTTCGTGAAAGCTCATTGAGATCATTTTTCTTTCATTTTTCTCTTCTTCTTCCACATATTTTTGTGCCACTATTTTTCATCACTTTCAAAGCTTAAAATTCAAACATGATCATCAATGGTCTCTCAATTGATAGCGAAATTGAAATAAAATTAATTTCTTTAATTAGAATTAATCTGTAATTTTACCCTATGCACACAAATTAAAGTGCAATTTACACAAAATCAGATCATATCTAATTCATACTAGAAAATCGAATCATACTTTATTTTTTTCATATCCAATAATACGCAAAAATTAAATCATATCCAAATGAATTTTCTCGACAAGAATTAATTTGTAATTACAAAATTCTCGAAAAAAAGACATAATCTTTTGTCTGGAAATTTTAAATTCCGCTATCATTTTTTCATATCAAATTTTATTCTTTTTTTCATACCAAGTTTCATGTCGATGGCTTCGTAGATGATTCAATATGAACTCTAATTCCGACAATGATTTGGTGTTTAATTCAGATTCAGATTGTTACAATTTCATGACGATGACTTCATCGATTATTCCGACATGGACTTCAATTGTAAAGAGAATTCGATGTTAGATGACAACTTCGCGGAGTGGAATGTGAGGGCGTTATTGGAGGTGATACGCGTAACTTATGAAGGAGAAGACGAACAATTTTTATATTTGATTTTACATTTTAAATTATTGTCCTAAGTGAATTATTTTTTTAAAAAAAATAAATTATTTGGGGTATCGTAGAGAAGACACATCGGGCTGAGTTGAGGGGTTGGTTTCTGAAAAATAAAATGAAATTTTGGAAGTGTTGGGAAGACAACCTGAAGGGAGGGGGGAGAGGGGGGGGGGTCGGATTGTGCTATTTTTTTATTTTATAATTTATTTTTAAATTATTATTTTATATTAAAATACCACATGAACTCTTTTAATTAGTCAATATGTCATGTCCTTCGCTAATTATTGAGGTGCCAAAATGACACAGTAAAACTATGAGTTAATACATAAAAATATCCTAAATTTGACATCAAATTATAATTTTGACCTTAAACTTTGACAGTGCACAAATATGACCTTTAACTATTCAAAACTATACAAATATGACCTTCAATCGTACGTGGCAAAACGCGTGTTCAACACGCAAAACTGAGCGCGTTCAGCTTAAAATCTAAGGGTATAATACATAAATATAACCTTAAACTTTGAAAGTGCATAAATATGACCTTTAACTATTCAAAACTATACAAACATAACCTTTAAATGACTCTTCACTATTATTTTTTCATTCGGCTCAAAGATGAAAATGACATCTAATTTCTTTTATCATTGCAGAAAAAGAGCAATATTGAAGATTTATTAATTAGGCGGGTCAACCTCATACGAAAAAATCGAGCGGGTATGTATATATATTATAAAACAGAGGACGAATTTAAGTTATATAATATATCTAAATATTATTTATTTAAATATTAAATTAAAGATGAAACAATACTAATAATAAGAAAAATTATAGTTTTAATAAAACGTTATTAAATTAATGTTATTAAGGATAGTAGTAGTAGTATATTAAATTAGCGTTATCAAATCAACACAATTAAAAGATGTTATCAAATTAACGTTATTAAAACGTTATTAAATTAACGAGGGGAGGACCTACGTGGTTGCCATGGAGTTCACCCGAACCACCTCGGTAAAAAAATTCCGTTGTATATATATAAGATAGAAAATGTATATTTATGTACGTATGTTAATGTTGAACCACATGAAACAAGACACTTAGATAGCTCAGTGGTGTTATTTGCTCTTCTTGGACGCTTTCTTCAGCCTATTGTGCGGGTTCGATCCTTGCTAGTGGCTTTTTTTTTAATTAAAAAAAGTTCGGTACTGCTGCTATAGAAATAAATAAAATAATAATAATAATTTTTTTAAATTAAAAAAAAGTTAAGTGTTGTTGCTATAAAAATAAATAAATAAATTATTATAATAATAATAATAATAATAATAATAAAACAACGTCATTTTAACACAAAAAGCAGAAATTTGATAGTGCACAAATATGATTTTTAACTATTCAAAACTGCACAAATATGACTTCTCTCCAAGTCAGCCCTTTTAACGACGTGACACCATATGATTGAATTACCTTTTCACGTATGCGCGAGTGAGACTCACGTATGGGGTTACAAAATCGAAATTTATATTTGTTCAGGTTTTAAATAGTTAAAGGTTCTATTTGTGCACTATTAAAATTTATGATCAACGTTATAATTTGATATCAAGTTTAGGATGATTTTTATATATTATACTTTACAATAAATAATATTTACTTAAAATGTCAAAGTAAAAATTCTTACAAATTGAGGAAATTGGGCACGTGTTTCACCAAACGACACATGCTATGTTACCACCACCACCTAAACAAGAATGATGCTACAATATCGATCATTATATAAATCATGTATTGTCACGTATAAATAGTGGGATAATTAAAACATAAAATATATCGATGACAATAACGACCAACGAGAATAATACTATGTTACCAATACCACCACTCAGGCGAGAATAATGCTAAATTATCGATCATTATTACATAACCAACGTATGCACTAAACTAAAATCATTACATGACCATGTATACAATAAAAACAAATTAGACTTACATTTTAAATTATTACTTATTAGGTAGCCGAAAAAGAGAAAAGAAAAGAATAAAACAACAATAGCAAATGGCATCCATATATGCAGAAGCTCAGTACAGTAGTGCTACTCTTGTCCCGATCCTCCGCCGTTGTTTCTTCACCCAGAGGTTAAGCAGCCCTTGTGCCCTCCCAGAAGGTCTCCATATCCGCACTGTCAGAAACTGTATAGGGATAGCACTCCCCACCGGCTTCTCTCGAAGGTGGCCGTGAGCGTAAATGTCCACGTTTAACGCCGCCCCTTCACCACCTGGTTCCAAATCGGGTTGGTCCCGTCGTCGCCTTCGCCGGCGTAGGTTCTCATCTTGGTCAAGTGTTTGACGTTCTTCAAGTCCTCTGCTGAGTATATGAGAACTTCTATCTCTCTCAGCTTCGGTGGGTTCCTCCGCCGTAAATGAGATTCAGGCATTTCTGGTGATGAATTGGAACTCACAACAAGAGACTGCTTTAATTGCTTTGGTGCCAACTTATATATATTTACACCGACTCATCTGGAAGTTTCCTTTGCAAGATAATTTAATGTTCGATAATAATAATAACAACATATCCCAATAATCCTATAAATAGTAATAACAATATAATAAATATTTGGATGTTTTGGACTGCAGAAAATGTAATTTGCACCTGTTGGTGCATTTTATTATTAAAATAAAAATATTAAAGTGCATGACAATTAATAGGCATAAAGTGAAAAAAAATGGTGTCATTATTTTTGTAACTCGCCACATTATATTTTTGTGTTAGTAGGTATGAATTCAGGATTGTAAGTTCTTGTAACTCATATGTCCATTAGTTCTTTTAACTCTCAAGGTCATTAGTTCTTATAACTCCATGACCATTACTTTCATGTAACTTATGTAACATCAAGACTATTCATCTACCTACATTACTACCCCTCATTCACCATATTCATTACATGAAAGAATTCTACAACTATAAATATTTGCGATTCTTTCTTTGTGTTGATGTAGAATATACAAAAAAACATAATAAATGTGAAAAAGATTATAGTGCGTAGCAGTAAGAGAGATTTGGGACAAGAAAATATTCCAAGTTTACAACTATATTCACTATACAAAAGATAGTAATTATATTAGTGAAAGAAAGAGTTGAGACAAAGAATAGACTTAACTATATTCACTATACAAAGAGAGTAAATATATGTTGAAAGAACGTGTTCTTATGGTGGAGTTTTGAACTCTTCAACTAATTCGGAGTTGCTTGAGTTATACATCATTGATGGGCTGTTGTATCCTGGAGGGGATAAGTCAAGAGATTACTGTTGGATCGGTATAGATTATGCCGCAGTGGGCTTAAATCTATTTAAAGAAAGTGAGATATCCACGCCTCAGCCAAGAAGAAGATGATCTTATTTTCTTCATTTTTTATTTAATTTTATTTCAGCTATAACAATTATTGTAATTTGTGGTATATTACACCAACAACAACTATCAAATGAATTTGAACCTGATGTGTTGTGCCACAATCTTGAATAAAATGACATACTACTTCCTTTGTATTTATTTATGTAATGTACTTTTTTTTTAGTTTGTTTCAGAAAATAATATATTTTTATATTTAGTGATAATTTAATTTTAAAAATATTTATTTCACCTCCTCCCCCTCCCACAATGAATTAATTCATAGCCACACAACTACCTATGACTTGCTTAAGACAATAAAATTAAAAAACAAAAAAAATCTTAATTTTTTTTATCAAATCAAATTAATTATATTACATAAATTTAGACCAAAAGAGTACAATAGTTTGTGATACTATTAGGTTAACGTTAGAAGTAGGATACAGTCGAATTGAATAGTAATAAAAAAGAAATGAAACATTAATATTGCGCTATTATTAATTAGCAGAATATTACAATATCCTCCGAAACCACAAGCAACTTGATTTGAAATTTGCCCCAAGGGAGCAAATAATTAACGAAAGAAAATTGTTACAGGCGCAAAGACTCCATGGCCCAATGGATAAGGCGCTGGTCTACGGAACCAGAGATTCTGGGTTCGATCCCCAGTGGAGTCGTTTTATTTTTCATTTTTTGCTCATCACAGTATAATATAAGTTGAGTTTAGCTTTTTCCTTTTCAGTAAAAAGACAGACAATTTTCTTTTCCACCAAGATTGCAAAATAATTGCTGCTTTTACATGATACACATCCAAGGAAACAAGAGAAACCGTCACATTTTGAGTTTACATTGGAGCATTCTTTATAACAATTGAGCATTCTACTTCTTGATAAAGCTACACTGCAACTTGAAACTAGTTGGTCTCGGTCTATGAAAGTCCACAACTTCAAGGTGCTAGATACATCCCGCCTGCTAAAGCTGATGCTTGGATTTGCTAACCTCAGGCTTGTTCAAATGAAGTGCAGATTCAAACTTCCAGCCTCAAAAACCTGTCAGGCAAATTGAAGATGTCCAAACGTCATGCCCATAAAAATTATGGGAAATTGTTGATACAAGCACTATAACAGTCTTCTGCAGGAGGTCAATGGGGTTCGGAGTATCAACTTAAAAAGAAATTAACACTGGGAGGTGAAGAGGGGGCTGTTGAATTCTTCTGTCTTTTGAAAACATATCAGCAGCTAAATAACATAAAAGACAGCATATAACATGGATACATAGCAACAGGGGTGAGGAGTTCATGTTAAGTCATTGGTCATGGTCAAATCTGGAGATACAAAGCTCCATTGAAGGCAGCCAATTTTACATGGATCGTGTAAAGAAGCTTCACTCACTCATAAGAGAAAAAAAGGTTTTCCCCGATGTAGCCACTTGTTTTTGCACTGCCATGTTATTGCACAATTGTAGCCGCTTTATCAAGTATGATCAGAATGCAATGCATGCCAAGGGGCAAGGGCTACAAATGAAATGCTTGTACACACAGAGAAGGCCTAAGAAAGAGAAGTTCACCATGGTGGAAAACTACATCTGAATATTTTTTTGGTGGAATGTTTGGACGCAAAGGAGAAAAAGATGTTTTGAAGATTCTACTAGCTCCATCAATAAGATTCACTGTATATTTTCGTTTAGCTTATGCTAAGCAATGTAATTATACCATATAATGAGGGCTAAAAGAGTTCGAGAAACACTAGAATCCCCACAAAGTTAGATGGGGCATATAACTTGGCTTTTTGTTACATTTGACAGTACCAGCAGGACATCATTTGTGCTGTTCCAATTTATAGAAGGCAAAGAGCCAAAAATACCCTATAAACTATTTGAAATAAGTCAAATTCATCCTCCATTACGTTTTTTGCCCAAAAATACCCTCACCGTTAATTTTTAGGCTCAAAAATGCTCTCCAACTAGCCAAATAGCTCAAAAATAACCTTCCTACTAACGGTGCTCCAAAACAAGGGAAAATGGGCCAATTTGGCTTGTTTTGGAACAATTGTTACTAGTAGGGGTGTTCACGGTTTGGTGTCTATGAGGTTTTACACGTGAGTTTCATTAGACAATAGATAATCACTAGTTTTGAACTTTCTTTTTGGTTCCTATTAAGCAAGAAAAATTTATGTATTCACCTTTTGGGGGATTTATTATATCGTTCTCTTATATGTAGTTTCTAAATATTTTTTGTAGAAGCGTTCATATGGTGTTGTTCGTGGCTTTGCCCAAGTATAACACTAAATTAACATCTTAGCTTCAAGATTAACGCACAACACTGTTGGATTGGATTTGTTTTTTTTCAATTTCAACTTTTATCATTAGCTTAAGTTATAAACCGAAAAAACCGAACTAAACAGACAAGAACCAAACCGACGGTTATTTTTTATATTGATTTGATTTGGTTTTTAAAATTTAAAAATCGACTAAGTTGGTTTGGTTATAGTTTTGATCAATAACCGACCCAAACCGACCCATGAACACCCCTAATTGTTAGTAGGAAGGGTATTGTTGAGCTATTTGACTAGTTAGAGGGCATTTTTGAGTTAAAAACATAAAGGAGGATAAATTTGACCTATTTCAAATAGTTTAGAGTATTTTTTGACCCTTTTTCCATTTATAGAACTACTTTACCTTCTAAGAAAAGAGTATTCTTGGTGGAACATGACTTATCAAACAATCAGCTTTCTACAGCTTAATCTAGAATCCGAAATACCTTACTCTAATTCCTCAATATTTAAATTATATGAATAATCCAAAAAGGTAATCATAACATATATCTGCTGATTTTACGAAACTCATTTCTAAACATGCCTTAAAAATATTTAACACATATTCCAACAGTCTAGAATTCAATGCACTGCCCAAAAACCAAGGTTTATAGCCTAATAGTATCAGCGAGAGTCCTCCACGCGGTAGGAGTGGGCCTATCCTGCTATATTCCCCTATGTATTAGAGAGAAAAAATAAAAATACACTGTCAAATATTTTCAAAGACTTGTAAGTTCATTAACACCAAAAAACATTCAGTAACCGGAAAATCAATTAGTCCCCAAAACGACTTTACACCACTTCATTTTATTTTTTCTCAGTGACTGTCAATTGTGAAAGGTAAATAACAAAGACACAGCTGTTAAGGCCCAATACACCCTCACTTCATGATGTCAGTCAGTAAGAAACCAATAATCTACCGACTTTATTTGGAGACTTCAATAAGCCTGAATGTGACGCCCCGCATCACTACCCATTAAATTCCTCATGTTTTGGACATGTTTCCGAGCTGTTCGGGTATGTTTCCAAGCTTGACGGGGCTGCCACGAGGTCAATTGACAAAGCCAACATGGAGGCATCTTTGGGAGGTCAAATTACAAGCATGGGTCGAATTTATGAGGCTTTGGAGCCTTGTCCAGCTGCTAGTCAGAAAAGTAGGCAGCAAGACAAAGGCATCTCACTAGTTGCATAGCTTGCATGGCCAAATATAGAAAGTTTGACTAGCTTATTGTGGACAATTGTATAGGGTCGTTTTCTAGCATTTATTGTGCCCTCTGACTTAGGGACTTTAAATATATGTTGTAAAGCCCTCTTGGGAAGCATCTCATACTTGTATTATTCAAGAAATATACCAGAAAATTGGTCTTCGGGCCTTCCAAAACCATTGTCTTCCTTTGTTATTTTTCCTTACGTGTTTGTGTGAATGTTCAAAGGTTCCTGGGGACTGTTTTAGAGCTGGTTTAGGACTGAGTTTAGCATCAATCTTGAGGGTGTTAAGCTGTCCACACGCGGCTAAAAATAGGCCCGTGACAAGTGGTATCAAAGCAGCTCTTTGAACATGGCATACGACGGCGACGAGGAGGTTCATGGCGGAGACAATTTGGGCAAAACAAAGAGCAAGAAACGTGACAAGAGTAGGAACAAGGATGAGGCTCAAATTCCAGTTAGTGAGGCTGTTACGAACGTGGAAGATGGCGAGGGTTCCGCATCCGGCTCTCTTGATGTGAGAATCGTTAGCACGGAGACTGGTTTGGCGGTTTTAGGCCATCGTTTCAAGACCCTTGAGTCCAACGTTAGCACTCTTGAGGCGGCTGCCCTTGAAGGGCTGGATGAAGTCAAAGCCGACTTGTCCGAGCAAAATGAGGAGCACAAGGAGGGGCTGACCAGCTTAGAACTCAAGCTTACGGAAGCGTTATCGGCACTACATGAGTTTGAGTCAAAACTGTCCGCGGTGATGTTGGGGCAGTCCGCTTTGCAGGAAGAAGTTGCTGATTTGAAGCACCAACTGGAAGCAGCCCATGTTCAAGGAAATCATGGTTCCGTGACTTACCATGATGTTCGTATTGAGGCGCCTAAACCCAATGTGTTTAAGGGTGAGAGGAATGCTCAAGAAGTTGAAAACTTCATATGGCAATTGGAGTCATACTTTGAGCATGTCAAAGTTGTTGACGGGGCAGCGAGGATCCGGATTGCAACCATGTACTTTAGTGACGTCGCAATGTTGTGGTGGCGTAGGAAAAAGGTAGACATGGAGAGGGGTCTTTGCACCATTGTTGATTGGGATCAGTTCAAGGATGAATTGAAGGAACAATTCTACCCTCAAAATGTTGTCGATGAAGCCCGACGAAAATTGAGGGAACTTAAGCAAACTTCCTCAATCCACAACTATGTGAGGGAGTTTACAAAACTCTCACTGCTCGTAACAAGTTTCAGCAGTGAGGACTTGCTGTTTTTCTTCTCGGATGGCCTCCAAAATTGGGCCAAACAAGAGTTGAGGAGACGTAATGTCAAGACCATGGATGAGGCCATTAAAGTGGCGGAATCCTTGAGCGATTTTCTTTCCGATTATGCCAAGGCGAAGGATAATCGGAACAAACCAACTGCTGCCAAGACGGATCGTGGAGATAGGGGCAAAGATAAATTCGTTCCCAACAAAAATCGTGAGTTCAAAGGCGAACGCAACCAGCCTTCATCATTCCGCAAGAACTACGAGGAGAAGAAGAAGGTTGTAGCTAACAGCAATAGCGGCTGCTACCTTTGTGGGGATACGTCTCACTTTGCAAGGTCTTGCCCGTCATTAAGCAAGCTTGGGGCGATGATTGCAGCAACACGGAAGGAGCAAGATAGTGCGCAAGCCGGGGGCTTCGGGGAGAAAGAAGCGCAAGCTGCCAATCCGGAGAAAGGAAAGGGACATGCCGTGGGTTTGTTCAACCACATGGCTTTGTTTAACCACATGACGCTTGCAGCTCTTGCTGCCAAGAAGCATAGCGTTAGACCTCGAGAGTCATTATTTGTTAATGGGGAAGTGAATGGCCGAGTAGTCCGCATTATGGTGGAAACCGGAGCAACGCATAACTTTGTTACGGAGGAAAAGGCTAAAGAAATTGGCCTTGCGTTCGTGACCAGCGATTCAATGTTGAAAACCGTTAATTGTCTCCCTACCAATGTCAATGGCCTCTCTCCTCGGGTGAGTCTCACCTTGGGAGGTTGGAAGGGAGAAACGGATTTTTCGGTTGTCCCGATGGATGTCTTTGATATTGTTATGGGGCTGGATTTTTTGTATGAGATTAATGCGTTTATTTCGCCACGTCTCAACCAGCTAGCCATTTGTGATGTGGGTGGTTCTTGCATTGTTCCACTTATTCGTGTCTCTCAAAGTGGCACACGTTTGTCGGCGATGCAGCTTGTTAAAGGATTCAAGAAAGGGGAACCAACCTTTCTTGCGACATTGATGGAGATTGTGGGTTGCCAAGAAGCTGAATTATTGCCCTCATATGTCCAACGTGTTCTTGAAGAGAACAAAGATGTAATGCCGGAGGAGCTACCCAAACGGTTACCTCCACGAAGGGAAGTTAATCACCAAATTGAGTTGGTTCCCGGGGCAAAGCCACCATCTATGACCCCGTATCGAATGTCGCCTCCGAAGCTTGAAGAACTTAGAAAACAACTCAAGGAGTTGCTGGAATTAGGCCACATCCGACCATCTAAGGCACCCTTTGGAGCTTCGGTCTTATTTCAAAAGAAGAAGGAAGGGACGTTGAGGTTGTGTATTGATTACCGTGCTCTTAACAAGGTCACGGTGAAAAACAAATATCCCATTCCTTTGATTGCTGATTTGTTTGATCGCTTGGGGCAAGCCAAAGTGTTCACGAAGATGGATTTGAGGAAGGGCTATTAGCAAGTTCGCATAGCCGAAGGAAATGAAGCCAAGACGACTTGTGTGACTCGTTATGGGTCCTTTGAGTAGCTGGTCATGCCTTTTGGATTGACCAACGCACCAGCCATGTTTTGCACCCTAATGAACAAGAGTTTCCAGCCATACTTGGATCAATTCGTGGTCATATACCTGGACGACATTGTTGTTTATAGTAGCTGAATGGGGGAGCACGTTAGACACCTTCAACTAGTGTTTAATGTGCTGCGAGAAAATGAGTTATGCGTTAAGAGAGAGAAGTGCACGTTTGCCCAGCCAGAGGTGCAATTCTTGGGAAGAGGAGGGACTGTTGTACACCACCGGAAGGCGAGTGTATGTGCCTAGATGGAAAAAGCTTAGGCGTTTGTTGATCAAGGAAGGCCATAACACGACGTGGGCTGGTCATTCGAGGCAGAAACGCACTATGGCGTTGTTAGAGGCTGCTTATTATTGGCCTCGAATGAGGGATGATATCGAGGTATATGTCCGCACTTGCCTTGTTTGCCAACAAGACAAGGTAGAGCACAAGGCACCTGGGGGATTACTTGAGCCGCTGCCTGTCGCGGAGAAACCATGGGACAGCGTCACCATGGATTTTATTACGTGTTTGCCAAACTCGGAAGATTGTGGCACGATCATGGTGATCGCAGATCGTTTTTCAAAGTATGCAACTTTCACGGCTGCCACATCTAGTTGCAAAGCCAAGGAGGCAGCTCGGTTGTTTCTAAAAGATGTTGTGAAACTTTGGGGCGTGCCTAGGCACATCATTAGCGACCGAGACCCTCAGTTTACGGGTGCATTTTCGAAGGAGTTGTTCAGCTTATTAGGCTCCGAATTGCACTTTTCGACCAGCTTTCATCCACAAACCGATGGACAAACGAAGCGGGTAAGTGGGCTTCTCGAGTGCTACTTGAGGCACTTTGTTAGTGCCAACCAAAAAAATTGGGCAAAGTTGCTTGACATGGCCCAATTCTCATACAACTTGCAGCGAAGTGAGGCTATGGGACGTAGTCCATTTGAACTCGTTATAGGGCAGCAACCAAACACACCGCATTCTTTGCCGGTTAATGCCGGAATGCGAAATTCGGGTGCTTATCATATGGCCAAGGCTTGGGAAAAGCAAGTCGACATGGCGAGGTCATATCTTGATAAAGCAGCCCGTAAAATGAAGAAATTTGCTGATCGCAAGCGACGTCCAG
This sequence comes from Capsicum annuum, assembly GCF_002878395.1. Taxonomy (NCBI): domain Eukaryota; kingdom Viridiplantae; phylum Streptophyta; class Magnoliopsida; order Solanales; family Solanaceae; genus Capsicum; species Capsicum annuum. Next base: position 119,223,747 of record NC_061112.1, on the reverse strand, counting down.
TCCACTATCGGATTGGAGACAAAGTGATGGTCAAGCTCAATCCGAGGCAATTCAAGTCATTGAGAAGCGTTAAGCAAAGTCTAATCCGACGTTATGAAGGACCTTTTGAGATTGTTTCCAAGGTGGGAAAAATCTCGTACAAGCTGGACATGCCTTCTCATTTCAAGATTTACCCTGTCTTTCATGCGAGTCAATTAAAACCGTACTTTGAAGACAAGGATGACGTGGAGCGGGGTAAGTCTAGTCGGGCTCATATCTTCATGATGCCTGCTGCCACGGATAAGCAAATTGAAGAAATCATTGATCATCAATTGATTCGAGGCAAGGGTTGGGGCAATTCGAGTGCCCAATTCCTAGTCCATTGGAAGGGCCAACCGCCAGAGGAGGCATCATGGGAAAAATATGAGGACTTGTGGCAGTTCAAGGAGCAAGTCCACAAATATTTACAACTATGTGGCGCCGCGGTCGTCGCCAAATCAGGTGGGGGAGAGTGTGACGCCTTGCATCACTACCCATTAAATTCCTCATATTTTGGACATGTTTCCGAGCTGTTCGGGTATGTTTCCAAGCTTGACGGGGCTGCCAAGAGGTCAATTGACAAAGCCAACGTGGAGGCATCTTTGGGAGGTCAAATTACAAGCATGGGTCGACATTTATGAGGCTTTGGAGCCTTGTCCAGCTGCTAGACAGAAAAGTAGGCCGCAAGACAAAGGCATCTCACTAGTTGCATGGCTTGCATGGCCAAATATAGAAAGTTTGACTAGCTTGTTGTGGATAACTGTATAGGGTCGTTTTCTAGCATTTATTGTGCCCTCTGACTTTGGGACTTTAAATATATGTTGTAAAGCCCTCTTGGGCAGCATCTCATACTTGCATTATTCAAGAAATATACCAGAAAATTGGCTCTTCGGGCCTCCCAAAACCATTGTCTTCCTTTGTTATTTTTCCTTACGTGTTTGTGTGAATGTTCAAAGGTTCTTGGGGACTGTTTTAGACCTGGTTTCGGACTGAGTTTAGCATCGATCTTGAGGGTGTTAAGCTGTCCACACGCGGCTAAAAATAGGCCCGTGACATGAAGCTTATATTCTGAAAAAAATTTGGTGTAAACACAGTACTCAGAATGTAAAAGATTACAAAATTCTTCCAAATAGAATGATATCACCAATCACCATGAAGTTTAAGGAAAGCCGGTGTCGATTTTAGTCTTTCAGATGCCTAAGCTGAAAGAAGAACATTATTGTCGATTATAGAAGTTAGAAGTTTACCTCTGGTCTATGTCTGCTCTGTCTTGGAAGCCTTCAATTTCTCAATCTGTTTGCGGAGATAAGCCTGTTTTAGTTTTTCTCGACGTGCTGCTACTTGTTCTTGCCTACGTAGCTTGAGTTCTGATGCTTTTTCCCTTGCTTGACTTGCTTCTTTATGAACTTCCCTGAGAAGAGCAACATGCAATGCAAATGTAAGCAGATAAATGTTGTGAACAAATTAAATATAGTAAGAGAAAAGAGACTCATAAAGCAATAAATGAACTTCTTTACAAACAGTTAACAATAATTTTCTGCACTAGTTACTTAAGTTAAGGATCAAACTCTTTGCTGAGGTAGAAAGTTAATTCTCAAGCAAAGTAATTTTTTTATTTTTTTTAATAACGTAAATATCTACTCAAGCAAACTATTCAGAAGTAACAGAAAAATAAACGAAGACTAGAGAAGGAAGGAAGAGAGGGGTTTCCTTTAAGCTGACAATCAAGAATAGCTTAAGATACCTAGGATGTTATAACAGTCAAAATCTCCATCAAAATTCAATGCCTTTTAACTTATTTGATTTTGATAAATACTGTTAACTGTTTCTCTTTTTCTATGTTTGTTTACGGGAGCCCTTCTGCGTTTGAGCACATGAGCAAGTGCCATTCTGACCATTGGTAGGTTTGTAATTCTTTCATCACAATTGAGTCGATCTTAACTTTTCCAAAAGCTACAATAGCATCAACATACCCAGTGTAGTCCCACAAAATGGGGTATGGGGAGGGTAAAGTGTACGCAGGGTAAGACCTTACCCTACCGCAGAGGTAAAGAGGCTGTTTCCGAAAAGCTATTAAATACTATTAGCAGAAAGTGCTTGCAACAAATAATGTTATGCAAAAAATGAATCAGACAGGCTTATGAGTGACGGCAAAGTCTCGCAAACATCTTAAGTAGTGTAAAACACAGGAACCAGTCTTTTTTCTACTTAACAGACCGTACAAACATCTAAGCTCAAAATAGTGTATAATTAGCAATACTTACATTACAAAGCGCTTATGTTCACTTCGGTCGAATGAGCCAGCTTGCCGGCCAAGTCCTGCAGCTTTTGTCTCTGATAGTAGGGAGGCATCATCATCTCCATCTTCATCTCTAAGTTCTGTGTTAGAAATGTCATGCTGTTGAAGCTGCTCAGGGTTTTCCTGATCCTGGCCCTTCCGGAAGAAATCAACACAGTACCTCTCTTCATCCTCCCCGTCAGAAAGCTCACCCCTCACCAGCTTATCGTATAACTTAGCCTTTCGTTCTAAGGCAGCATAGCTTACTGATCCATCCTTGATTGCTTTCATCTCAAGCTTGTCCCTTAAACAAAGGAGAAAATATACAAGAATTAAGCCTTTAGTACTAACATCTTTTAGAAAGTCATGCATATATCCAAAAACCCTGAAGATTACTGCTCCTCTGTTAGAACCGAAGTCTTCCAGCAAGGTTGTGTCTTCTCTAATTTAGTAAACACTCTCCACCAACCCCTACCTGGAGGTAAAAAAGAATACAAAGTATAGAGAAAACTTGATATGGGAAGAAAAAGAGATTTTTTCTATGGGGACTGCTGGCACCTCCAAATATGATTTGATTCTATAGGCCCCTGTACCCATATAGAGCTGGCGTACCAATTATTCTAGCAATTCAGATAATAGCCTTAGAGGTTTTCGGGCTCACAGGCCTCATAAGACACCAATATGCTGCTAGAGCAGTCCTCCACCCACTGCTTAACAATTACGCCTTGAAAAGAATATGAACACCAAATGCATAAACATGTACACAACTTTAGACAATTATCCCAAACATAAGATAAAATCCAGTTTCGCCTCATGATTCAATCAATCAGAACAACGAATAGAGTTAAGACCTAATTTCCAAACCCCACAATTGCATCATCAACAACAACATACCCAGGGCACTCTCACAATGTGGTGTCTGGGGAGGGTACAGTGTACACAGATCTTACCCCTACCTCAGAGGTAGAGAGGTTGTTTCAATAGACCCTCGGCTCAAGAAAAACAGTCAAAATCAATCTAGAAAGAGAATAAGCAAAATGGTAAGCATCACAAAACATACTGAAAGTAACTACAACAAAATATACGATAGTCGAAGTACAAGAAATATCATATAGTAGCAAAATGGAAGAACAAGCAACTGCATAAGCAATGCTACAACTAGTAGTTAGTATATGGGCAGGTAGCAAAACAACACACTACTACCTACTAAGCTCCTACCCTAGTCTGTGTCAAGCATAACCTCCTATCGAAAGTCATGTCCTTGCATAGCTGAAATTGCATCACGTCCTGTCTCATCACCTCTCCCCACAATTGCACCGAACTATAAAATTCCCATATGAATTACTAACCGCCATCTTTTCCCAATTCCAATCCTACTTATCAAAACCCAAATCTTAATCACATTTACAACTGCAATAGGTAAGTTACTTTAAAACCAATTCTAATCTAAGTTTATCTCAGAGTTTGATTGCTAGAGAATGTCAATTTCCACTCTTTGATAGTACCAAACGATCATTAATATTCAATATATTCTTACTTGACCAAAATAGATTCTAACCTCAATTATGAAACCCTAGAATCAACAACAAAAACAACATACTCAATATAGCGTGCGCAGACCTTACCTCTACCTCGGAGGTAGAGAGACTGTTTCCAATAGCCCCTCATGCTCAAGAAAAACAAAAGGAGGGACTCAACACGAGGAATTCCAAAAAATTGAAAATGTAACTGTAATTAACAACCAAAAACAGGGCAAGGGAAGTAGAAACTATACTTGGCCTCTCTAGCATCAACCCCAGGGTTCTTAGAGGAGAAAACGTTCTTGGCAGTAATCTTCTTCTTGGCACGGTGAATTTCGAGATGGGAATAATTAGGGTCAGCAGCAGCAGAAGGGTGGATAGTCTCTTTGGCAAGACGTTTGGCATCTTCTTGTGATTTGTATAATTGGGCTTTAAGCTCAAGGATGGAAGAAGCACTGACGCCTTCAATTGGTTTGATCTTCTTAGGCATGATGGTGGATTCCGTTAACCATCCTAACGACTCCACAACCACCGCCCTCTTCTTCTCCTTATTAGTATTATTGTTCTTACATTCTTCCGCCATTGATTTCTTCTTCTGTATAGCAGAATTGATTGATATAGATACTGTATTCGGTTTTGGTGCTTCAGTTTTGTTACTTTGATTGCTTCTTCTCCCTGTTGTTTGGGTTTTGGGTTAGGATTTGAGGACTGGGAAGTTTTGGAGGCATTGTTTGAAATTGGACATTTTATAGGGGCTTTCCGAGAAATGAGAAACTTACAAATAGTACTTTTTTTTTATTACTCCCTCCGTCCCAAATTATGTGTCATCATTTTCTTTTTAGTCCGTTCCAAAATAAGTGTCACCTTTCCTTATTAGACAACTTTTTAAATACACAATTACTCTTTTACCCTTATTAGTCCTACTTAATTACAAAAAAGATATTGACACATTTTTTTATAAAGAATAATTTGATAAACTTTATCAATTCTTTTCTTTTTTCTTAAATTCCGTGCACGATCAAATGACGACACGTAAAATGGGACGGAGGGAATATTATTTTATCCCTTCTTCACTACACACCATAGCAGGGGAGGGTAAAGGAAAAAGGGGATGTGTGCTAAAGAATTCATTTGGTATGCTAGATCAATGTGATAATTCTTGGATAAAATAAAATATTTCTATTTCACATTTAGTTATGAATATTAATTAGGTTATATGAAAGAATATTAATTAGGTTATATGATAATTTTTTATTTTATTTCTGTTAATTATTATTTGTATTAAAATTTGAGATTATTATCTCATGAAGGTGGTAAAACAACTAATTTCATTGGATTTTTCAATTGATGAAATATTCTTCTTTATTTTATTCCACGTAGCAAATGAGTTCTTTAGCATTAGAGGTAGATATTCACATGAAAGAATAAGGGTTAAGGGTACAAGTACATTCGTTTAATTTTAAAAAAGAAATTATGTTATATACGTATATATATTTAGAGAAGAATTATATATTTTACTAGGTACTCTAGCCTGTCAAACGGGCAGGGTTAACCCAGCCCAACCCACTAAATAAATTTGGCCATGTTTGATCCGGTCCGATTAGCCCACGAGCTGTAGGGTACTGGGTATCGGATTGGGTTAATTTTTTATTTGGGCCCGATTAACCCGGTCTGGACCAAAATCGATCCAGGCTCGCCGGTTAATCGGGTCGGCCAGATTAAGTTTTTAAAAATAAATCAGATTTTTTAATTTATATATTATATAAATTAGTATATAACTATATATATAGTGTGTGTATATATTGTTGTATATTTTATTTAAAGTAGTACGGACATATTGAATGGTACGTATATATGTGTATATATTTTCTAAAGTATATATATTTAATGTATACATATTTATATGTTTTATAAATTAGTAAATAACTATATATATAATGTGTGTATATATTGTAGTATATGTTTTATTTAAAGAAATACATATATTGAATGATACGTATATTTGTGTATATATTTTCTAAAGTAGTATATATTTAAAGAATACATGTGTATATGTTTTATAAATTAGTATGTAACTATATATATAG
>NC_061112.1:119215918-119217744 GCF_002878395.1 Capsicum annuum | reverse complement strand
ATAAATTAGTATATAACTATATATAGTGTGTGTATATATTGTAGTATATGTTTTATTTAAAGTAGTACATATATTGAATGGTACGTATATATGTGTATATATCTTCTATAGACGTATATATTTAACGTATACATGTGTATATGTTTTATAAATTAGTATATAACAATATATAGTGTGTGTGTATATTATAGTATATATATTGTAGTATATGTTTTATTTAAATGAGTACATATATATTGAATATGTGTGTATATATCTTCTATAGACATATATTTAACGTATACATGTGCATTTGTTTGATAAATTAGTATATAACTATATATAGTGTGTGTGTATATATTGTAGTATATTTTATTTAAAGTAGTACGTATATATTGAATGATAAATATATATGTGTGTGTATATCTTCTATAGACGTATATATTTAACGTATACATGTGTATATGTTTTACAAATTAGTATACATGTATAGTGTGTTTATATATTCTAGTATATATATTGCAGTATATTTTATTGAAAGTAGTATGTAAATATTGAATGGTATGTATATATGTGCGTATATATTTTCTATAGACGTATATATTTAACGTATTCATGTGTATATGTTTTACAAATTAGTATATAACTATATATAGTGTGTGTGTATATATTGGAGCATATTTTATTTAAAATAGTATGTATATATTGAATGGTACGTATATACGTGTATATATCTTCTATAGATGCATATATTTAACGTATACATGTGTATATGTTTTACAAATTAGTATATAACTATATATATAGTGCGTGTATATATTGTAGTACATATATTGTAGTATATTTTATTTAAAGTAATATGTATATATTGAATGGTATGTATATATGTGTATATACCATTCTATAGACGTATAGATTTAGCGCATACATGTGTATATATTTTATAAATTAGTATATATATCATTATATTGTAGTATATAGCTTGTAGTATATATTTTATTTACAGTAGTATATATATTTAACTAACGTTTAGTCTTATACACGATTACATGTGTAATTGTGTATATGTATTATGTGTATATATTTTTTAAATACTAATGTAGTATATACCATATATAGTGTATATATTGTTTAACGTATTTAAAATGTATATTGGTGGGTATATATAGTGTATATTGGAGAAAAAAACTTTTTTTTTGGTTTTTGACCGAGTTTAGGTGGGTTGAACCGGGTTGAGTTAAGTAAGCCGGGTTACGGTTGTTTTGGAATTTTTTACTGTTGGGCCCGGAACCGAATCGATCCGTTTAACCAGGTTCGGATCAGGATCGGCCCACAACCCGGCTAAATTTCACGGGCCGATTCTGGGTTGACCCGGCCCGATTCACTTAATACCCATACTCTAAATTCTAAAATATATAGGCCCGTTTGGCCATGGATATTTTTCCTTTTTTTTCGAAATTCTTTTTCGGAGTTAAAAATTATGGTGTTTGGCCATGAAAATTTGAAAAACAATTCCGGAATTAAATTCCGAAAAGGGAAAACAACTTTTTGTTGTTTTCCTTTTTTCCACTTCCAATTCCAACTTCCATTATTATTAAATATAACCCCAATCTTTAAATTTTTACACAAACTCCTCTTATTAACTAAATTCCATAATTTTTTTAAAAAGACCAAATTCAATAAAATAATTAATTCAAGTGAAAATAATTAAGAATTTTCATCAACAAATTTAAGAATATATAAAATATATTTATATCTATCAATCATATTTATCAAAATATATTTTCTTTCTATTCAATTGATTATGGTTAGATAAACTTATTTAGCTCGTGCTTGTGATGTTTTTA
>NC_061112.1:119208853-119215818 GCF_002878395.1 Capsicum annuum | reverse complement strand
CGAAAAGGGAAAACAACTTTTTGTTGTTTTCCTTTTTTCCACTTCCAATTCCAACTTCCATTATTATTAAATATAACCCCAATCTTTAAATTTTTACACAAACTCCTCTTATTAACTAAATTCCATAATTTTTTTAAAAAGACCAAATTCAATAAAATAATTAATTCAAGTGAAAATAATTAAGAATTTTCATCAACAAATTTAAGAATATATAAAATATATTTATATCTATCAATCATATTTATCAAAATATATTTTCTTTCTATTCAATTGATTATGGTTAGATAAACTTATTTAGCTCGTGCTTGTGATGTTTTTATTCAAATTTTAGAATAATTAGTTTGTTGTTAATTATTTTATCAATTGAAGACATATAAATTATTTTCTCAACATTTGGTCGTATGTTAGTAGGTAAATTAGTAGTTGGATGATTTTGATAATATTTAAAGGTTGAGGACATAAAATCATATTTAAAAGAAATTTTTTAAAAGCGTGAATTTTTATTTTTTTTATTTTTAAAAAGACATGGTCAAACACAACTTCAACTTTATCTTCAACTCCAGTTCTAACTCAAAAAAAAATAATTTTTATGACCAAACGGCTACTAATAGTCGATTTGGTGAACTGATCCAATGAATGTCTTGATCCCTCCACGCAAGCGCGGTACCTGTTTTCTAATTTTTATAGCTACAATTTCCTTGTCATTCTTATGACAAAAAGACAAAAACCATATAAAGTACATAGGTCGCGAATTTCACAGTTAGAACCTCAGCATGTATAACAGTATAAGTCTGCTAATTTTTCTTTTTAATTTATACTAATTCAATATATTGAATTTTATGTGTATTTAATAACATAATTTTTCGACTAATATGCATTCGCCTCAACTTTTGGTTGTGTCCCCATTATTTTCAAATCCTTGGTCCTAATCTATTTTGCAGAGCTAAAATCTTAATAGTTTTTTATTGTCTCTGTCTAAAATACAATACATAAAATATAGTGCTTGATAATTATTTTATAATCTCACATAAATAAAAATAAGTATAAAATATAACTTCTAGTAAATTAATATATGGAGCATAAAAGATAATTATATCTTGCATTTCAAATATAGTCAGGCCTCTCTCACAAAAAAAAAAAAATATAAAAACATTTATGGTAATGAAAAGGCTACTAATATTTGCCTCAACAACCAAACGACTTATGATGGATGGATACACACAAAAAAAGCTTAATGAATTTTGCCCCCATGCAGGATCGAACTACAGACCTCCAGTTTACAAGACTGGCGCTCTACCACTGAGCTATAGGGGCTCTGCTGCTACTTCTACTGCTACACGACAAAATGAATAACTATTGGAAATAAAATGCCATTCAAATGAAACGAATCCAATGTTATCCCACGCGTGAGGTTTGAGAGGGTAGAGCGTACGTAAATTTTACCTCTATTTCATTGAGATAGGGAGATTAATTCCAATAAATCCTAAGCTTAAATGACGCTATCCAAACAGTTTGATAAGAAGGGCGATACGTTCAAATGAGACCAATAATTTTCTCAATATAAATTACCTGACACCATTCACCTTAGATCAGCATTTGGGCATTGGAGAAGCCAAAAGATTTCACATTTACGCAAAGGGAGAATGACCAAACGAACCAAATAATATAGATATTTGTAAATTATGCAGTGCTTGTACAAAAGCCATGTAAATGCACATTATTCAGAAGATAGATTATTTTAGTCCAGACACAAGAAAATTGAATGTCAGATAGCATCGGAGAAGCTAAAAGATCCACAATGTTCAAGTAAAGTTTCCGCTGAACATTTCAGCGCTTCTTATTGCCCGTTGCAACTTCCCAAGCTTGTAAGATGTGGTTTACTATGTCCTCTACGCCAACCCTATGCTTCACCTACAGTTGAATCAACACATTCATATTGCATTAGGAAGCAATAGATGAAAATGACCCTGGCACATTTTCCTGTGGCGTAGGTAAGCAATGAACAGTATCAATGAACAAACCAACTTCCAGCGGTAAGGTGGTGCTTTTTATTAATCGCACTGTAGCGCATTTGCACAAGAACATATCATTCTCACATATAAAACAGTGGCTTTTTCCTAGTACTTGCCCTAAATATTAGGCAAATCTTTAGCTGTACCCCTCTTACCTTTTCCTTTTCAGTTCAAGAAGTTTCTATATCAAGGAATGTCTCATCAAAAAAACCTATCTGACCTAGAATATTTGTGCTGTTTGGCCACTAAGCATTCAAATTTGATCGTATCTTTATAAACGAAGATTGAGAAGCTTCTCCACCTTCGTCAAACAATTTCAGATAGAAGCTGAGGGGAATGCCCCAAAGTCAAGAGAAACTAAAAGAGAACAAAAGATATATGCCTGACACCGATACTATTATATCCTCTCAAATCATCAGTCGCAAAGTGACCAAACTATTTTGACCAGCATGGGAATTGAGGATCAATATCAAAATGTATTCTTGCAATTAAGTTTATTGAATATGAGAAGAGTATAAAGAATTCAAATCAAATTCAAACAATGCAAATGGTATTTACTACGAGTTGATTTTCACTTTTCGAGATGGAAAATAGTCTATTTAAGAAAAAAGGTCAACCCATAAATTGGACAAAGGGATTAATTTTCTAAAAAATTCTTGTACAATTCCAGAATTCACAAGAAAAACAATGACATTTTATATCTTCCCATCATTGTTTACTCTTCAAATAGAGGAGTCATGAGCTGCAACTTTCTTAGTGCTCGCTAGTCACAAACTCTCAGGGAGGTCAAATAAGGCACTTCTATAAAGAATGAATAGTAGTTATGTGATTGGGAGCATTAATTATATTAATAAAAAGAATAGGGACAAGAACGTTAATGGACCTGAGCGAAAACAAAAGGACCACCGTCCCGCATCCGAAGTGCATCACGCTCCATGACTGACAGATCTGCTCCCACAGCTGGTGCCAAATCAGTTTTATTTATCACCTAGTAAGAACCAAATAATAGTTTGATCATGTGTATACAAAAGTTTGAAATTGATACATTTTAAGAGTCAACATGCAACGTAAGAAACATACAAGGAGGTCTGCTTGGGTAATTCCGGGACCTCCTTTTCGAGGAATTTTATCACCAGCTGAAACATCTATTATGTAGATTATGTAGTCAGCAAGCTCCCTACTGAAGTTGGCAGCTAGGTTGTCTGCACGGAAGAAAATTTGATTAAATGATGAGAAACCTAAATTGAAACGGTTTTTATCTGATTATAGTGATATCTTGTCTTCTTATCAAACCAAGTAAAGCAGTGACGTCAAGAGGACCATTATTTTCCTAAAAATATAAACATAAATATCCTTATTAGTTTGTGTCCACAAACAGTTTATGTGACCAATTACCTCCACCAGATTCACAGAGTAGTATATCTGCTTTGTACAGATTAGAAAGCTCCTCAAGAGGTCCAAGGTTAATACTTATATCTTCTCTAATAGCAGCATGTGGGCATCCTCCTGTTTCCACAGCTCGAATTCTTTCCTCCGGGAGTGCTCCATGTTTTATTAAGAACTCTCCATCTTCTTTTGTGAATATATCATTTGTTACCTTCAAAGAAAAGAAATGCATCTTAAGATACAGAGAAATTCATTCTGTATTTTACAACAAAATGTGAATATTTAATGAACATGGACTTGAAAAGTGATGAAAGAGCATAGGAATTTCTGAACACCAAAGACCAGCCTGCACAAATGTCAAACTAACAATGTCTAGTAAAGTCCCTAAATTTTGCTTCGAAGTTCCTGCAGATGCCAATCTCTGATGTGTCGTAGGAAATGAAGAAACAAGAACATGACCTATTCAGATAATCTTCAAAGGTCATTGTGGGATAAGGAATGTTTGTATGCCACTTGAATGACTCAACCAAAAGGCAAATTGTATGTAATGCATCTTCATCTAAGATTTCTAATGATGAGGTAGAGAAAGATATGAAAACCATCAAATAAACTTTAGATTCATACTTAAATTTCCAAACAATTGTGCAGACTAAAACTCATTCATGAAGCAATTATGTAATGATGGCAAATGAAAGAAATCATTTGGTGGACATACTGCTGCAAGACTGTATTTTTCCCTTAAGAGCTTACATAATGCGAGCATAAGAGCTGTTTTCCTGCATATGAAATATCACTTAGTCCCTCAAAATCTCAACATGATCAACAAAAATTATACAAACTAATTACACAAGAAAGAAACTAAGGGAGGAAGAAAAGAAAAGAAAATACTGATATACAGTAACATTCAACTAACTACAGTACATTATGAAACTTGAACTTAAAAAGAAAAATGCATGCGCACACAGATAAACACACACGCCCAGAGAAAAGCACACATATTCTTAGCACACTTGTGTCCTATCTGCAGGGTTCGAAGTACTCAATTTCTTTAATCTAAAAAAGGTGCTGTTTTTATTTGGCTTGCTGCACCTGAAAGAAAATCCCACTTATTAAGAAATCCTCCTCCTGTTGTCGCTTCTTAAGATCACTTTTTCTCTTCTCACTCTTATCATCTTGTTCACTGGTTATACACATTACACACCCCTTTCGTAATGAAAAGCAGAAGTGTATTTCCCACTTTCCTCGGTTAACCATCAAATGCTATCAATCATATGGAAATCATGAAGAGCTACAAACAATGAAATAAGACTAGAGAAAGACCAGGAAAATACTTTGTTTCATACTAAAGAACTGTAAAAATTACTGATATATTGAAGCTAAAATCTTGCATAGGACAGATTCATAAAAACTAGGATGCTGACCAATGTCAAGTCATAGTCGGCGGAGCTACCCTTGGGCTAGGTGGGTCATCCGAACCCGCTTCGATGGAAAATTATGCTATATATACATAGTTTAAATTATTTTTTTATGTATATGTAGTTGATGTTGAACCCCCGTCAATTAGTTTGTATGTTCACTTATGAACTCCTTAGTGAAAATCCAGGCTCCGCTATAGAGTCACTACAACAACAACAACAGTATACCTAGTGTAATCCCATAAGTGGGGTCTGGAGAAGGTAGAGCGTACACAGACCTTGCCCCTACCACTTGGAGGTAGAGAGGCAGTTTCCGAAAGACCTAGGCTTTATAGTCTACTACTGTCAATTTAAGATATATGAGGTAGAAAATCTGTTAGTGGAAGCAAATATTGAAATGATTTTACTAGGAACACATCCCAAAAAATGCAGACAAATTTATGAAAATTGGAAATGTAAAGAAGAAATACCCAGTACCAACAGGGCCACCAATTCCAATAGTAAAGGCTCTTTCATTGAAGTTCCTGTCAGTAAGTGGAGGTGCCCTTCTGCTAAAGTAGCCAGGTGAGTATATAGGTTCATGAGAGTGAGGAGCAAGCCCATCATGGCTATGGTATACCTTCCCATCTTCTCCTACCCATGATGTTGTCTTTGTATCCCTGATTACAAATTAAGCCAAACAATTAATCAAGAATCAACCCCAAACTTAAATGAAAAAAAAATGACACAGCAAGTTTATACTCATGGCTATGGTCATGATGATGATGATGATGGTCATGGATATGATGATTTGAAGAAGCCATTTGAGTTGTTGGGAGAGTGGAGATTCTCACAGTATCAGCAGAGAGATAAGATTCCGAATCTACCGCTCGATTAAAATAGAGAAAAGATATCAAAACTGCTGAACTTTTCAAAACTTACTTTAGGTTCCTTAATAAGTTTCTAAGTAAATTAATTACCGTCCTAAAAAAATCATATAACTCTCACTATAGAGAGTTTTAAAAAAATTATACCACTCTTACTATAAGAATGAAGTACATATGTCTCACGTCATTATCAAATCAGTGTCGTGTCGTTATCACATAAAAAATTATAATTTTTTTTTAAAAAATAATCTAACACCCATTATTTTTATATATTTTTTAGAAAAGCAAAAAATATATATGTATTGTAAATAAGTTATCTGTGGATGTTCACATAATACTCATACTTCACATACTACACCTATTACACATAATATTGTATCATGTAGAGAAGTCATTTCTTTGGTAAATGTATTTTCACATACTACACTTTTTATACCTACTCTTGCCTATAAAAGACATGGTATGTGATACAAGTATGATCATGATCATGACACTTTTGAGTATTTTTGAAGACTAGTCACTAAAAGGCTTTTTTGTCATTTCTCTATTATTTGTAATGTTGTATAAATAGAAGCTTGTAGGGTTTATTTTCTTAGTTTATGCTTGATATTGAAGACACTACTATTGTGAAAGAGAGTTCTCAAAACTGAAATTAGAGCATAGCATAAGGGTGAATTCTCTTGTGTGTTGCAAAGTTTGAGACTTTGGTGCTTTGAAAGGTGGATGCCCCTCTTGTGTCATTGTAAGAGTTAGGTGTTTGTTGTATGAAGTGTTAAAGGTCCAAGAGTGAATATGCTCTTGGGTTGTTAAGACTACATCAACACTTGTCTAACTATCTATCTTTGTTTCTTGTCCTAATCTTGTAGTTTGTATTGTTGTTGTTCAAGCCGTTTAGTTATTGTGGTTGTAACATTGTTGTTCTTCATTTTTATTGTCATAATATAGTTTGGTTTGCTGCTGGAAATTAGGTGTTAAACACCTCATTACATGGTGTTCTTATTGTGTTCTTGAATCCGAGAGGGGTCACCAAAAGAGGTTCATAGTTCCTTAACTAGTGGACTGTTTTGGTGTTTGTTTTCTTGTGTTCTTGGGCTGTCTTGTATCATTTGGTATCAGAGCAAGGTTTGATTTTGTTCAAAATCAATCTTGGGATTGTTATCTTGAAAATAAAAAAAAAGTGAAAAGAAAGAAAAAGAAGAAAAGTTACTGTTCACATTTTTAGGGTCTTTCAAAAAAACTTGATTTTTGTGTGTTTTGTGTGTTTCTAGTGTTAGATCCTTGTTCCC
>NC_061112.1:119190439-119205853 GCF_002878395.1 Capsicum annuum | reverse complement strand
ATCACCTCCATGAAGGATTAAAAACTAAATATTTAACTGTGAAAGATCCACTAGAATCATGGACCAACTTGAAGGACCGATATTACCACCTGAAATTGACGGTATTACCGAAAGCTAAATATGAATGGATACACCTTCGGTTTCAAGATTTTAAAACTGTGGTTGAGTATAATTCTGCTATTCATAAAGTAAGTTCAATATTAAGATTATGCAGAGAAACCATCACTGATGAGGACTTACTAGAGAAAACTTTTTCCACTTTTCATGCTTTTAATGTTTTGCTACAACAACAATATCGTGAAAAGGGATTTAAGAAATATTCAGAATTGATTACATGCCTACTTGTGGCAGAGCAGAATAATACTTTGTTGATGAAAAATCATGAATCTCGTCCCACTGGATCTGTTTCATTCCCTTAAGCGAATGTTGTAGCAGCACATGATTAGCCTGAAATAAGGCAAAATTATTATCGCGGTCGTGGTCAAGGCCATGATCGTAGACGTGGGCGAGGACGTAGTAGAGGACGAAATAATTATTGTCATAATGATGGAAATAAACAAGAGAATAATAAAGGTTCTCAAAATAATCCTTCAAAGGGTAAAGTTAATATTTGTCACCGATGTGGTATGAAAGGTCATTAGGCACATGTTTGTCGTACGCCTGATCATTTTGTCAAACTTTATAAATCTTTTCTTAAAAGAAAAGAAAATGACGTGGAAGTACACTTGACCTTTCGAGGTGATGATGATGAAGCAGCTTCATCAAATACATATGATGATGTTGAGGAAAATCTTGCTTACAATGATGATGACTTTAAGGGCCTCTCAGATATTACCCATTTGAAAGCTGAAGATTTCTATGAGGATATTGATTGAAGAACTGATCGCCTTAGTTGAGAATAAATTATAAAGAAAGTTATTATTTTCTTTTGTTTGCAATTATGTTTTTCTGTTTTATTAAAGTACCATGTATTCTAATTTCTACATTTCTTATGTTAGCTTTTTAAATTTCTTATAATATGTTTTTTTTTATTTGAAGAATGTGGAAATTTCCCAATCATCAATTGGATTCAAAATAAGTTACGATGATATATGTCTTATAGATAGTGCTACCACACATACTATTCTAAAAGATAAGCAGTATTTCTCTTATTTGGTGATGAAAGAAGCCAATGTTAATGCTATATGTGGTAGTACAAGGTTAATTGAAGGCTCCGAAAAATCTAACTTATTACTTCCCGGAGGAACAAATTTGATGATTGATGAAGCATTATATTGTAGTAAGTCTCAAAGAAACTTATTAAGTTTCAAAGACATTCGCCAAAATGGCTATCATATTGAGACTACAAATGATGGAAAAATTGAATACCTTTATATTACTATAATAATGTCGGGTAATAGATATATACTTGAAAAATTACACGCTCTTTCTTTCAGTTTATACTACACAAATATTAGCACTGTTGAAACACATGCCACAGTAAATCAAAAGTTTTACTGATTCAAACAGTTTTATTATTTGGCATGACCGGTTGGGCCATCCCGATTCTAATATGATGTACAAAATAATTGAGAATTCATATAGACACTCATTGAAGAATCAGGAGATTCTTCAATTTAAAGAATTCTCTTGTGTTGCATGTTTTCAAGGCAAATTAATTACTAGGCCATCAATAATGAAAGTAGGAATTGAATCCCCTATATTTATGGAACCTATACAGGGTGATATATGTGGGCCCATTCACCCTCCATGTGGACCATTTAAATATTATATGGTTTTGATAGATGCATCTACAAGATGGCCACATGTGTGTTTAATATCAACTCGTAATCTAGCATTTGCGAGATTACTTGCTCAAATAATAAAGTTAAGAGCACAATTTTTAGATTATACAATAAAGACAATCCGTCTTGATAATGCGGATGAATTTACATCCCAGGCTTTTAATGATTATTGTATATCAACTGGAATAACAGTTGAACATCCGGTTGCCCATGTTCATACTCAAAATGGTCTAGTAGAATCATTGATTAAACACCTCCAATTAATCGCTAGACCAATGCTTATGAGAACAAAACTTCTCATTTCGATATGGGGTCATGCTATTTTGCATGCAGCAACTCTTGTGCGGATAAGGCCCACAAGTTATAATAAAGTTTCTCCATTACAATTAATTTTTGGTCAAGAGCCAAATATTTCCCATCTAAGAGTTTTTGGATGTGCGGTATATGTTCCAATTTTTCCACCACAACGCACAAAAATGGGTCCTCAAAGAAGATTGGGAATATATGTTGGGTATGAATCTCCTTCTATTATAAAATATTTGAAACCTATGACTGGAGATTTATTTACGGCAAGATTTGCTGATTGTCATTTTGATGAAATAATATATCCAACATTAGGGGGAGAAAATAAGCAGTTGGAAAAAGAGATGGACTAAAATGCATTATCATTATCTCACTTAGATCCGCGTACAAATAAATGTGAATTAGAAGTTCAAAGGATAATTCATTTGCAAATCAACTTCCAGATGCATTCATTGACCTATCAAGAATTACAAAATCTCACATTCCAGCTGCTAATGCTCCTATTCGAGTTGATGCCCCGATTGGACAATTGAGTAATGCAAATGAGTCTAAACCACACTTAAAATGCGGTAGACCAATCGGTTCTAAAGACAAAAATTCTTGAAAAAGAAGAGGAGCAGATGATCAAAATAATCATAATATGGAGGAAGCTACTCATGAAGAGCAGTTAGACATAACAATTGATGAAACCTTTGAAAAGGTTCAGGTACCTAAAAATAATGAAAATAAAGAGATCTCAGACAGTTATGTCTCATCGAGAAAAATATGAAATCGAAATGATGTAATTGTCAGTAATATTTTTGCTTATAATATTGCTAATGAAATAATGCAACAAGATGAGAATCTTGAACCAAAATCTGTCGAAGAATGTAGACAGAGAAATGATTGGCCAAAATGGAAAGATGCAATCAAAATTGAATTGGTTTCACTTGAAAAACGCGAAGTTTTTGGACCTATAGTTCAAACACCTGAAGGTATAAAGTCAGTGGGGGTACAAATGGGTTTTTATGCAAAAACGAAATGAGAAAAATAAAGTCGTAAGATATAAAGCACGACTTGTGGCACAAGAATTTTTGCAAAGACCTGGCATTGATTATATGGAGACATATTCTCCGGTGGTGGATGAAATCACCTTCAGGTATCTTATTAATTTGGCAGTTCATGAAAAACTTGATATACATCTTTTGAACGTTGTCACAGCCTGCTTATATTACTCATTAGACAGTGATATTTATATGAAAATTTTTGAAGGATTCAAAATTCCTGATGCGTATAAAACTTCTCAAGAAAATTGTTCAATCAAGATTCAGAAATCCTTATACGGATTAAAACAATCAAGACACATGTGGTATAATCGCCTTAGCGAATACCTATTTAAAGAAGGGTATAAAAATGACCCAATTTGTCTTTGTGTCTTTATTAAAAGGTCTGGATCTGATTTGTCATAATAGTTGTATATGTTGATGATTTGAATATCATTGGAACTCCTGAAGAGCTTCCAAAGATATAGAATGTTTGAAAAAGAAATTTGAAATGAAAGACCTCGGAAAGATAAAATTTTATCTTGGTCTACAAATTAAACATTTTACAAATGGAATATTTGTCCATCAATGCACATATACTGAAAATATTTTAAAGAGATTTTATATGGATAAAGCACATTCATTGAGTACCCCAATAGTTGTGAGATCTTACTTGATATTAATAAATATCCATTTCGACCTCATGAAAATAATGAAGAACTTGTTGGTATTGAGGGACCATATCTTAGTGCAATTGGGGCATTAATGTATCTCTCTAGTAATTCACGACCAAATATATCTTTTGCTGTAAATTTATTAGCAAGATTTAGTTCTTCCCCACCACGAAGACATTAGAATGGTATTAAGCATATATTCATATACCTCCGAGGAATTATTGATATGGAATTATTTTATTCAAATGAGTCCGATTCACAATTAATTGGTTATGCAGATGTAGGATATTTGTCTGACCCACATAAAGGTTAATCTCAGACAGGTTATTTGTTTACATGTGGAGGTACAACTATATCATGGCATTAAAAAAAACAAATCATGATTGCTACATCTTCAAATCATGCAGAGATAATAGTCATTCATGAAGCAAATCAAGAATGTGTCTGGTTGAGGTCAATAACTAAACACATTCAAAAAATATGTGGCCTTACTTTGAAGAAGAATATTCCAACAATATTGTATAAAGACAACACCGCATGCATAGCTCAATTAAGAGGAGGATGCATCAAAGGAGACAGAACAAAACACATTTCACCAAAATTATTCTTTACTCATGATCTTCAAAAGAGGGGTGAAATAGATGTTCACCAAGTCCATTCAAGCGATAACCTCGCAGATATGTTCACTAAAGTATTGCCAACATCAACCTTTGAGAAGTTGAGATACAAGATTGGGATGCGTCTTCTCCTAGATATTAAGTGATATTTTTATCAGGAGGAGTAAATACGCGTTGCACTCTTTTTTTCTTCACCAAGGTTTTGTCCCACTGGATTTTCCTGGTAAGGTTTTTAATGAGGCAACAAATAAGGCATATTAGAAACCGCTATGTACATCTTATTTCTTTTAGAATTTTTCTTTTACATGAACATCCAAGAGGGAGTATTGTAAATAAGTTATTTGTGGATGTTCACATAATACTCATACTTCACATACTACATCTATTACACATAGTATTGTATCGTGTTGAGAAGACATATCTTTTGTAAATGTATTTTCACAAACTACATTTTTTACACCTACTCTTGCCTATAAAAGGCATGGTATGTTACATTGTTAAACACACCAAGAAGAAGAAGAAGAAACAAAGTCTTTTCTTATATAGATCTCTCTCCTCTTTCGTTTTAGCATATTTCAGAATATTTATTTACAACAATATGTACTATTTTTTTTTATAATATATATATATATATATATATATATATATATAAATATAAAAGACCCACCCCCTTCCTCCTCCTCTTCTTCAACAACACACCCCACCCCACCCCTCCTTTCTTCTTCTTCTTCTTCAACAGTACCCCCACCCCTCGTTCCTCCTTCTCCTTCTTCTTCAACTGCCCCCACCCCCACCCCCTTTCTCCTTCTCCTTTAATTTTTTTCACCATTAACACCATTATTTCATTATTATCACCATTAACACCATTAATGTCATTATTTCACCGTTGACATCATTATTTCACCATTAACACCATTAGAAGCAATAACCTTATAGCAGACTCTATTTCACCATGATAGTTAAGAACCACCCAAAAAGAAGCAGCACAACAATTTCATTAAACATTATGTTTTTATAAAAGACCCCTTTATTCAGTAAACAAAATAGCATCAGTTACTAAATTGCACACTCTATTTCTACCTGATATTCAAGAACTAGCCGAGCAACAATTTAATTAAAGAATTCAGACAGAAAAGAAAACAATAATATATATATAAGAATCACGAAGAAATTTTTATGAAGAAGATCGAGAAATGGGGTGGGGCTACGAAGAAGATGAAGAAATGGGGTGGTGAGAGGTGGGGAAGGGGAGTGTCGAAGAAGATGGAAGTGGGTTCTTGATTTTTTTAATTATATATATATATATATATATATATATATATATATATATATAAAATAATAATAATAATAATAATGAAGTTGACCCTTTTTAAACAAAAAAAAATTTCACTCACTTTTCATATTTTTTTGCCACATCAGCCATAGAGTATGAAATTAATTCACTTGAAAGTTGTTAAGAGGGTAAATAATTGTCCGCTTAGTTTAGGATCTAAAGTAAGTTTTGGCGACAAGTTCAGGGAGGTTTTGATGTCTTTTCTCATTAAAATATTTCCTTAAAGTTTTTTTTTAATTAATTGGATCTAGTTTGGTAGAAAAAATAATATCAAATGATGGTCCTTTATATTTAATAAACTAATTTTATAAGGCCCATTCTAAGCCTAGGCTCAAACTCAAGTGAATTGATATTTTATGTAATAATATGATTTAAAATAATTTAAATAATTATAATTTTCAAAGATCATAAAAATTGAAAAATATTAACATTTTTATAGAGCATATAATTTCTTTGATTATAGCTAGAAATATATTTATTTAGAAATTTGGATACCTTTTTATTCCTTCTCTAATATTCTCAATTCGAGTTCTTCTCTACAACAAGAAAGATGAAGAAAAAAGTCATCAAAAGAGTCAATTATTTTTCCTAAGTCTTTTTGTCTGTGGTGAAAAATATATATTTTTATTTATAATGTTATGAGGCAAGATTTTATGCCAGTTAAATGTTATGCTTTCATAAGTCATCAATTTGACGGCTTGCTAGTACCTTTTAAGCCTAAATTATCATGTTTTTTCATTAATTTGATGCTACTCTCTTACGTAATGCCTATTTATGTAGGTAAAAGTAAAAAGAGAAGATTGGGCAAGTCATTCAAGTCATCAAGAGGCCAAATGTGAAGAAAATGAGTCGTCCACTTCGCATTCGCTTCACATCTGCTTTGGAGCTGCTAGCCATCTGCTCTCTGTTTGTTCTTCATCCGCTTTAGATCCGCTCAAGCAGATCAAGAATAAGGTGACAATTTAGTAATTTCCATCAAATGTAAAGTGGAGTTTAAAAGAAGGGTTTTAGCTCTTTTTTCAAGACCTAGTATTTCATCTCTTTTGAAGATAGCCTCCCTTTTAGCTCTTAGCTTCTCTCTTATCTTTTAGCATCTATCTTTTCATATTTTGAGAATTTTGTACTAAGCTTGAATGAAAAATACATGGTAGTGATTTTCCTTTGAAGAATTATTGAAACCCCAAGTGTGGAATTACATTGTCTCTATCTCTCATGGATGAAGTTAATGAAAACTTTGATATATTCTTATCCCTTTTATTTCTGAGTAGCTAATTTCCAATCTTGAGGTTATGCTTGCTTAGGTAATGGTAGTGCATGGGTTTTAGCTAATTATTTTTCTAATTAGTTAGTTGTGATGGGTGTTGCATTTATTTCATAAATTAATTGAGAGCTGGGGGTTGCAAACTCCAACCACCCTAGAACCCATGTCATTCTTGAAAGAGAGGACATGGGTGGGGAATAAATGCAACCAATAACTTGAATCATTTCATTTAATGATATCTCTTAGACATAAGGATGTCAATTAAGGCAATAGATGTGGAAAATTGTCACACTTGTGAGGTGTTCGAAAGAACTCATTTGTGAAATTTGGTGTTGTAATTGAAAGATTGACACCAATACATTGACATCTAGTCTACCCTTGACTTTTAGCTAAAAATTGAATAAATGGCCAAATACCCATGCATGATCCCACACCTATAATTGCATAACCCCAAGGTTTATTCTCAATTGAATTCATTCTTAGCATTCTTCAACATCAATCTAGTGCATTAAAATTGAAATAGTTGTCATTTATAAACACATTCAAACTAAATCCCCCAATTTTACATTTATGCTTGCTTTATTCACACTACGGGTCATATTTTAGTAGACTATTAATACTCTTGAGTTTTGAATTCCATGCTTTCACTCCTTGTGGATTCGACCCCAACCTAAGTTGGGTTATTATGCTGACAACGATCACTTACACCTATTCAAAAGTGTAATTAGAGAGTTATCAAAAATAGCGCCATTGCGGGGGAGTGAAACATAGTTTTCACTCTTGTAGTGTTTTTAGTTACTTTGGGTTAGCCGTAGTGTTTTATTTTACATTGTTTGGTGTTTTTATTCCTTTTCAAGTGTGTATAATAGTAGACACGATACTATGAGCCAACACGGTAGTAATTCCGGGATGGTTGATGGATATCTTGAAGATGCGGATCACCTCAGTGATGTGGGCTGAGCTAGTGCTATTCGTATTCCACCGACGGAAGGAACTGGAGTGTTTAACGTTACTAGCGTAATGCTTCATTTGCTTCAAATGAAAGGGTTATTTGGAGGCCAAGCTTATGAGGATGCTAATCTACACTTGAAGAATTTTATTGATGTGTGTTCTCCATTTGACATAGCCTACATATCTCAAGAGTCAATCCGATTGCGTCTTTTCCCATTCTCTTTGATGGGAAAAGGGGTTTTATGGTTGCGGTCTTTACCAGCGGAATCTATCACTACATAGAGTGAGCTCACGGAGGCATTCTTGGAAAGATATTTTCCTCCTTCTCGTATGTTGGAACTAAGGGATGAAATCATCAACTTTCACCAACTCTATGGCGAACCGTTATATGAGGTTTGACAATGATTTAACAATAAGTTAATGCAATTCCCAAATCATGAGGTTGTGGATAAAATGCTTCTCCAAATTTTCTATAGGGCATTAGATCATTTGAACAAGACGGTAGTCGATAATGCGGCTGGGGGTTCTCTTGTTAGACTATCGTATGGTGTTGTGTCAACTTTATTAGATCAAGTGACTAAGAAAAGTAGAGGGTGGCACACAAGAGATACCGAGTTGGCCGTGGGGGCTCCTTCCTTCATCTTTTGTGAGCCAAGAGCAAAAGAAAAAAGATGAAGAAAGAGATATAAATATGGCTAAAGTAATGACAAAACTTGTTCTTCTTACCAAGCATGTGATGGGGGCTCCTCCTAAGGTGGTTAATGCCATTGCTTCTAAGAGTGCTAAAGCTTATGATGATGAGAAAACAGAGTCTCTTGATGAAGAAATTTGGTTCTTGTCGAACCAATCGGGGGATTCCTCTCTACCTACCAAAGGCAAGGTGGGAATCAAGGTTGGAAGAAAAGAGATCGTGATAGATATTGGTGTAATAGAGATCGTGATTAGAGAGATAAGGAGAGAGATTATGATAGGTATGTACCTCCATATGATCGGGCAAAGGTAAAGAGTCAAGTTTCATTGACCCGGATAAGCTCAAAAGTGAAGATGTGCTTCTCAAATTTTAATGGGTATTGAGGGGATCAACAAAATAGTGAGAGAAATGAAAGGTCACTTCTCATAACTAAATCAAACGGTTACTTCTCACTCAGCCTCTATTAAGCAACTCGAAACTCAATTGGGCCAAATCTCGGCACAACTTAATACAAGACCAAAGGGTGGATTACCTAGTGACACGATTGTCAATCCTAAAAATGATGCTCACATCATGGCTATTGTCACTAGGAGTGGTCAAACTCTCGGTAAAGATATTGTTAATCTTAGTGAAGACCCCAATGAAAAGGCAAATGAAGAACAAGCCAATGCAAAGAGAAAGCGGCTAGAAGAGCCAATTGATAATGATCCAAAGCCTAATGAGAGAAGTGTTGAATGACCATCTATAGTTGAAGAAAATGTTGAAAGTGAGAAAACTCCGAAGGTTATTGAGGATGATACTCCAAAAATGGATGACACTCCAATTGTTCCATTGCCACAAATCAAAATTCCTCCCTCATTCCCACAAAGGACCAAGAAGAAGGATGATGATACCAAGTTCAATAAGTTTCTTGTAAAGTTTAGCAATTTATCAGTGAATAGTCTGTTGCTAGAAGCCTTAGAAGGAATGCTCGATTATGCTAAATTTATGAAGGACTTGGTTACAAAGAAGCGAGTCATGAATTTTGAAATAATTGAGGTAATCCACAATTGTAGTGCTATAATTTCTAGCACAATAGTGGTGATAAAAGAAGACCCGGGTGCATTTACTATTCCTTGCACTATTGGAGTCTACAAATTTAGAAAAGCGTTGTGTGATCTTGGGGCAAGTATTAATTTGATGCCATTTGCCGTGTTTTGAAAGTTAGGCTTGGGTGCTCCTAAGCCTACCACTATGAGGCTTCTAATGGCTGATCGTTCAATAAAAAAGCCTGTGGGTGTGTTGTATGGTGTTTAGGTGAAAGTCGACCGGTTTATCTTTCCAGCTGACTTCGTTATTCTTGATTGTGAGATTAATCATGAGGTTCTAATCATTCTTGGTAGACCATTCTTATCTACCGAAAGGGCCTTAGTGGATGTTAAATGTGGGGAGATGAAATTTTGTGTGAACAATGAAGAAGTATCTTTAAATGTGTGTAAGTCCATGAAGCAACCTATGGACTTGGAAATTATTTTGGTGATTAATGTGGTTGATGATGAGGTTGCTGACACCGTTAAAATGGATCTTGTGAATGACCCCTTGGTGGATGTGTTGTGGAACTTTGGAAGTGAGACAGTTGAAGAATATGATGAGATGATAGCTTTGTTGACGGGTCTTGGGTCTTACACCAAGAACCCGATCAAATTGGATCTTGATTTGAAAAATTGTGAGAGTCCACCCATCAAGCCGTTTATTATTGAACCACCTCAACTTGAGCTTAAGCCGTTACCATCCCATCTCGAATATGTTTTCTTGGATGAGGATAATGCATTGTCAATTATTGTAGCGGGTGATCTTGAACCTTGTCAAGTAGATGCCTTGAAATTAATTGTGAAAAAGTCTATTCGTGCTATCGGATGGACTATCGCGGATATTATAGGCATCCCTCCCGAAATTTGTTTTCATAAAATCAAGCTAAATGTTAATCATGTTCCTAGTGTGGAACATCAAAGGAGACTAAATCAACCGATGCAAGAGGTGGTCAAGAAGGAAATCATTAAGTGGCTTGATGTGGGAGTTATCTACCCAATTTCAAATAACACGTAGGTGAGTCCGGTCCAATGTGTTCCCAAAAAAAGAGGCATGACGGTGGTCCCGAATGAGAATAATGATCTTGTACCTATGCACCCGACCACGGGTTGGGGATTTTGTATGATTATCGTAAATTAAACTCGTGGACTGAGAAAGACCACTTTCCCATGCCATTCATGGATCAAATATTGGATAGGCTAGCCGGTCGAGGTTGGTATTATTTTCTTGATGGTTACTAGGGGTACAATCGAATTTGTTTTGCCCCGAAAGACCAAGAAAAGACCACTTTCACTTGTCCCTATGGCACATTTGCTTTCAAGTACATGCCCTTTGGGTTATGCAACGCACCAGCCACATTCCAATGATGTATTTTATCTATTTTTGCTGATATGGTAGAGGATACAATAGAGTTTTTCATGGATGATTTCTTCGTGGTTGGGGATTCATTTGATTCTTGCCTCGCCCACTTAAGTAAAGTCCTTGAACGATGTGTGGAGACCAATCTTGTTTTGAATTGGGAAAAATATCATTTCATGGTCAAGGAAGGCATTGTTCTAGGCCACAAATTTTGGGAAAGGGCATCCAAGTAGATCAAGCAAAAGTTGAGGTGATTGCTAAGTTAGCTCCACCAATCTTCGGGAAGGGTATTAGAAATTTTCTTGGTTATGTCGGGTTCTATCGGCGTTTCATTAAGAATTTCTCGAAGATCGCTCATCCTTTGTGCATGCTTCTTGAAAAGGAGGAAAAAGTTGAGTTTGTTGGTGATTGTGTAAAATCTTTCAATTGTCTCAAGGAACTCCTTTGGTCGGCTCCTATCATAGTAGCCCCGGATTGGTCATCGCCCTTTGAATTAATGTGTGATGCAAGTGGTGTTGCTCTAGGTGCGATTTTGGGCCAAAGAAAAGAGAAGTTGTTCCACCCAATTTATTATGCAAGCAAGATGTTGAATGATGCTCAACGTAATTATAAGGTTATGGAACAAGAGTTGTTAGCGGTGGTGTATGCTTTTGAGAAGTTTCAGGCTTATTTGTTAGGCACGAAAGTGATTGTACACATGAACCACGATGCTCTTCGATATCTCATGGAAAATAAAGAGGCAAAACCTCAATTTATTAGGTGGATATTGCTCTTGCAAGAGTTCGATTTTTAAGTGAAAGAACGAAAGGGGTGCAAAAATCAAGTAGCCGACCACCTTTCCTGCCTTGAATCCAATCATGAGAAGTGGAGTAAGATTAATATTGATGAGACCTTTCCCGATGAGCTAGTCATGTCACTTTTGGGGAGCATTACACCTTGGTATGTGGACTATGCAAACTATATTGTGAGCGGTCTGCTTCCCGATGAGCTAAACCATTATCAAAAGAAGCGGTTCCTATTTGATGTGAAAAAGTATTTTTGGGATGAACCATTCTTATTTAGGGAGTATGCGGATGGTGTGATCCGTTGGTGTGTCATGAAAGCGGAAATGATAGATATTCTTGAGGTGTGTCACTCCTCTCCATTTGGTGGTCATCATGGTGGGATCTGAACGGCTGCTAAGGTTCTTCAAAGTGGATACTATTGGCCTACCCTTCATAGAGATACTTATGAGTTGGTCAAAATATGTCCTCAATATCAAATGCTAGATGGTGTTTCGAGGAAGCATGAGATGTCTCTTAAGACCAATCTCGAGGTTGAACTATTTGATGTGTGGGGGATCGACTTCATGGGTCCCTTTGTGAGCTCATATGGTAATAAATATATCTTGGTAGCCATCGATTATGTCTCAAAGTGGGTGGAAGCCATTGCTTTACCGAACAACGAGGGCAAGAGTGTCACCTTTTTCTTAAAGAAGTATATCTTTACAAGGTTCGGGACTCCAAGGGTAATTATTAGTGATGGCGGCTCTCATTTTTGTAATCGGGTCTTCGGTGCTTTGCTTGATAAGTATGGGGTGAAACATAAAGTCGCTACTCCTTTTCATCCCCAAACTAGTGGCCAAGTTGAAGTTTTGAATCGTGAAAACAAGTCCATCCTTCAAAAAACCATAAATGTTGGTCGTATGAATTGGGAAAGGCAACTCAATGATGCTCTTTGGGCATATAGAATGGCCTATAAAACTCCTATCGATATGTCCCCCTACCAATTGGTGTTTAGGAAGGCTTGTCACTTACCCGTTGAGTTAGAACATAAGGCTTTATGGACTTTGAAGAAGTTGAATATAGATTGGGAGGACGCTTCAAAATCGAGAGTGAATCAACTTCATGAGTTGGAAGAGTTTCGACTCAAAGCATATGAGAGCTCCGTGTTGTACAAAGAGAAGATGAAGAGGTGGCATGATGCTAAAATCTTAAAGCGAGAGTTTCATGTGGGTGATGATGTCCTCCTCTTCAATTCAAGATTGAAACTCTTCGTGGGAAAGCTTAGATCGAAGTGGTCAGGCTCATTTGTAATCTCAAATGTTTACCCGAGTGGAGTTATTGAGTTGGAAGATCACGAGAAAAAAAGATTTGTGGTGAATGGGCAACGATTGAAACACTATCATGTGGGTGGACTTGGAGCGACTAAGATTGAGTTGCTTCGCTTCAAAGATTCAAAATGATGACCAAGTGATGTCCTGCCACTAATATAACTACGACGCTTCTTGGGATGTTTTAAATATTTTTAATACTAATCTTAGCTTAGTTTTGGTTGATGCAGGTAATATCATAAACTTTGGGTGTGAGAATATTGGTTCGGAGGCTCGAAACTAAGCTCCGAACCAAGAACTTTTTGAAGAAAATTAGTGGGCCAAAACTGATATAACCTGCGCTGCACCTACTTTAACAGGTCAGCCGCTGATGGGGAGTATTTCAAATGCAGAATTGAAGCCAAGAAACTGATGGCACTGTCCAGACCTACGCTTGACATGCTCAAGCAGTCCAAGCGCAGGTCAGTCGCACTTAGAACGTAGGTAAAGCCTTGGTGTTCTGTCGTGAGATGTGCTGGAACTGCTCCAGCAGTCTAGGCACAAAAAGAACGCAGAAGAGGCTGTTTTCACTGAAGGTCACTGCATTGACCTACATTGGAACTGCTTAAGTAGTCCAGGCGCAAGTCCATAACATCTTGGACGCACAGGAAGCTGCTACAAACTGCCCTGAAGTGCGCTAAAACTGCTTAGGCAGTTCAGTCGCAGGTGCACAACAGTTGGGACGTAGATCACTTTAAAGTGTTGGGTGTTTTCAAAAAGGGTTGGATTTTGTTGGGCTGACCCAACCCGGTCAGCCCAAAAGCTCTTTAACACGTAAAAATAAGCCCAAAACAGTCTTAACACTTAAAATTTTTCATCACAACTATCTTCCAACGACTCTTTTCTCTCAAAATTAACATACTCTCTTTCTCTACCAAAAATTGAGCAAACAAGAAGTTATAATTCTTTTGGACTTGTGCTTTAATTTTTCTCCTCTCTTAAATCAAGAAAGGTATGCTCTCTCATGACTTCACTCTTGAATTCTCTCTTAAGGGATGGACATAATACTTGATACCTCATGATAGTTGGTCATTTAAAGTTGGTTTTTGTGAGTTTATTAGGGTGATTAGTACTTTTTGAAATAATTAGATTGACATGGGTGCCTTGTTTCACTAGTTTGATTCATGATACTCTCTTAAATGAAGCTAGTGCACCATGTGCTTGATAAATGTCCATTAAGGCCTTTCTTGCTTATTTTGTATGGTGGGTGGCTCAAGTATGATAGTATGAACACTTGAATATGTTTGGAGATGATGTGGTGAGATGAGTTTGCTCTCTTATGCTCTTATTCTCTTTCTCCAAGTTATTGTTTGGCATACCCGCTATGTGTTTGTTGAAATGACAAGAAGAGAGGAATGTGTTGTATGCTTGTAATGGCCAATGCAACTTTTCTTAGGGCATGTTGCAGTCATTTTTCATGCATCATTTTGAGTCCAATTGAACCTAATAATGAAATAGTTGGTAGTCATTGGTTGAGGGAGAAATACGATATCTATGATTCTTGTTGGTCACTAAGCCTAACCGGGAAACATGAATGTTTTGCCTTGCCCTATGATAGATTGGATGACATCATTCTTAAGGGTATTGGTCATTCTTGTTTCCATTGGAGGTCATGAATGCCCTATGAGCTAATTTTGGCAAATGTGAAGAATGTGAGACAATGTCGTGCCTAAATGATTAAGTGTTGTAATAAATGAAACCCATGGACTCTAGTGATGAGTTACCTTGCATCCCATTTTCTTTTCTTATCTTTATTTTTATTTTCTTTCTTAACTTAAAAATTTTCCAAAAACATGTTTTACCTTTTGTCTTTTATGTTGGTTTTGTTTTGTTTCTTTCTCATAGGTATGTCTCCAAGGAAAAATTTGCCATGAGAAATTGTCCAGGGATGATGAGTCACCCTTCATAGTAGACTCGATGAGAGGAGCCCAGTCTAACAAGGCTCCTATTGAGACTGTATGATCATTCACCGACATAGACCCGAGCGCCTAGTGCGCCACAGGGAGTCTTTACCTTCTTTTACTCTTTTTTATTTCTGCATTGGGGATAATGCAATATTTTTAGTGGAGGGTGGGGTATCGTTATGATTCATTTGGCATGTGGTTTTATAAATTGTGGAGACATACTCTATTTTATTACTTTGAATTTGTGTCTTGCGCTTAATTTAAATGTGGTATCCGATTGTGCGCATTACTCTTATCGCCTTTTGTATATACGTGT
>NC_061112.1:119099791-119187439 GCF_002878395.1 Capsicum annuum | reverse complement strand
TTGGTTAACTAGGAAGAAGCAAAAATTCAAAAATATTTTCAAAATGTCATTGGCAAGGAATAAAATGTTTTTGCAAAAAAACCAAAAATATAGTTGCAAGATCAAGGATGTCTTGAGTTTTCTTTTGAGTGAGACCATTAAACTCAATTTTTGGCTCTCTCTTTACAAGGATGAGTCATTGACTTGGAGTAACTTATGAAGCTCAAATTGCTCAAATTGGTTGGGAAACTAACTTTTTGCTCTATGAGTACGATGCCATGAGTGGTGAGACTTTTGAAAAATTCTTGTGCATTTGTCTAGTCTAAAACTTGCTCCGAGTGTATTCAAAGCAAAATTCTAGACAAGCTTGGTTTGGAGGATGACCTGAGGCCCTTTTTAACCGGTCATATAGCCAAATTTCCACCTTAACATTGTTCCCTAGTTAGCCCATTTGAACCTTTTTGCCCTTATTGTAATGATAAAGGGACGACCCGGTTCATACCTACTCCGTAGGTGTCGGGGAGGGGGGGACCACTCCGGGCCTGACCTACGCGCCCTCATCCCAGCTTCGCTGGAGGGGCGTTTCGAACCCCCGACCCTGGCACACCACGGTAAGCAAGCTTACCCTAGCACTCCGGGCCTTATTGTAATGATAACCATGCTAAAACATCTAAACCCTTTTGAAAACCTCTCTTTTGGCACCTAACCTCCTTTAATACGTTGCATGATTCTAGATAATTGATTATAGGAAAAAGCCTAAGTTTGGGGGTTGTGTATTTGAGAGAAGATGATCAAAGAAAGGATAAGAAAGGTGTATGTAAGATTGTCAATACATGTGCTTAAAAGACAAGAGATATGCTTGATGATAAAATTGAATAGCCTAGCCCGTAGAGCTTGAAAAAAAATTGAATGAGTGAGGGGATAAGAAAGGCTTATAGGCAAAAAATCTCTTTAAAAGGTCAAAGAAGTGAAAGAAAGAAAATGGTGGCTTTGAATGGTTTGGTAAATGCTAAACAAATAGTTAAAAAAATATGGGAAATAATTTGAAAAAGAATAAGGTGAGTGGTTTGAAAATTTTGAGGGTAGAAAGGATTGAGCGATTGCATTGAAGGAGGTCCTTTAGTCACTTGATTCATACGTATTTTTTCCCGTACCTTAAATCTTCATATTGACCCGCAAGACCTTGGTGATTCCAAACTAAGTAAGTCTACATTAATGGCGAAAAACACAAAGGACAAGCCTATGTTTCTATTCAATGCACTTGAATTTATTTGTAAGAGTGAGTGTGAATTCTTTCTTTATTTGAGCTCCCTTAAGAATTAAAATGCCTTTGGTGTGTGGAGTTAACTCTTGCATGTGAGCTGCATCGGTACTTTTGGGTAGAGGGTGATGTTTTACTATCGATTTAGGTAAATGAGTGAAGTAAGTTGCATTGTGAAGATTGAGACAATCTTTGATGATTTTGTGTTTATCTTAAGATGTTTTGTGATTTGGAAAATTCATTTGATAAAAACTTGCATCCTTCATAATTATGTTCTTATTGAAAAGTTTTGGTTTACTTGTTGCCATGACATGTGTGGAAAGTGTTTGTAGAGTTTTGTTAGCCTGTTCCTTTAGTATAGCTTTCTTCTAGGTGGATTTGAGTTAAATACCCTATCTCATTGAATTATTCTTGGTTGCTTGAGGACAAGCAATAGTTTAAGTTTGGGGGGTTGATAAGTCGTCAATTTGACGACTTGCTAGTACCTTTTAAGCCCAAATTATCATGTTTTTCCATTGATTTGATGGTACTCTCTTACGTAATGCCCATTTATGTAGGTAAAAGTAAAAAAAGAAAATTGGGCAAGTCATTCAAGTCATCAAGAGGCCAAATGTGAAGGAAATGAGTCATCCGTTTCGCATCCGCTTCACATCTGCTTTGGAGCTGCTAGCCATCTGCTCTACATCCGCTTTGGATTCGTTCAAGCAGATCAAGACTAAGGTGGCAGTTTTATAATTTCCATCAAATGTAGAGTGGAATTTAAAAGGAGGGTTTTAGCTCTTTTTTCAAGACCTAGTATTTCATCTCTTTTGAAGATAGCCTCCCTTTTAGCTCTTAGCTTCTCTATTCTCTTTTAGCATCTATCTTTTCATCTTTTGAGAATTTTGTACTAAGATTGAATGAAAAATACATGGTAGTGATTTTTCTTTGAAGAATTATTGAAACCCCAAGTGTGGAATTACACTGTCTCTATCTCTCATGGATGAAGTTAATGATAACTTTGGTATATTCTTATCCCTTTTATATATGAGTAGCTAATTTCCAATCTTGGGGTTATGCTTGCTTAGGTAGTTGTAGTGCATGAGTTTTAGCTAATTATTTTTCTAATTAGTTAGTTGTGATGGGTGTTGCATTTATTTCATAAATTAATTGAGAGTTGGGGGTTGCAAACTCCAACCATCCTAGAACCCATGTCATTCTTGAAAAAGAGGATATGGGTGAGGAATAAATGCAACCAATAACTTGAATCATTTCATTTAATGATATCTCTTAGACATAAGGATGTCAATTGAGGCAATAGATGTGGAAAATTGTCACACTTGTGAGGTGTTCGAAAGAACTCATTTGTGAAATTTGGTGTTGTAATTGAAAGATTGACACCAATACATTGGCATCTAACCTACCCATGACTTTTAGCTAAAAATTGAATAAATAGACAAATACCCATGCCTGATCCCACACCTATAATTGCATAACCCCAAGGTTTATTCTCAATTGAATTCATTCTTCAACGTCAAGCTAGTGCACTTATCATTCTTATCAGAAAACATTTGTCATCGTATCCAAAACACCTTCATGTTGGACAGTTTTCAAGAACATAGCATGTTACTAAGACGAGGAACGTGTCAATTTAACGTTGAAACTGTACTCCTTTAATGTAAAAGATATTTTTGTTCAAAATTACACTTGAAGGACAAAAACAAATTGTAGCACTAAAAGTAAGGGACCATGTGATGCAAAGTTCATAGATTAGCTTGAAAATATAATATCATTTTAAAGCATTCATATCGTCACACAATACAAACGTGATGAATACTCTAATCTATGTACAAGAAAATACATTCCCCAAACATCATAAAACTACCTAATAATCACTCTTGAGGAAAAAATCACGTTTCGTGTTTGGGGAAGAAAAGGATAGCTTGAATGACTAAAATAAGTTTCCTCCTATGTTATAATGATGCATTCACATAATTGGTGCCTCAAATAAAAATACACCAAAACTTTAGTACATATAAAGAGTTTCCATAAACAGAGTGAAGCATCGAGTACTTCCTGAACTATGACACTTTAATTTTACGGGACTCTTATTACCTCCCTGAACTCAATTTTAACGTATTTTTGTCACTCTTTTGTGCTGACGTGATACCTTTTGTCAACCTTTTTAGCTGACATGACACCTTTAGCATAGATCCCATTTTATATAATAAAGATGTCACGTTAGCACAAAAGGATGCCAAAAATACGTTAAAATTGAGTTTAAGGGTAATAGGACCCAAGTTGGAGAGTGTCATAGCAACTTTGGTCATAATTCGAGAGGTACCGAATGCTTATCTCTAAACATTAATCAGTTAAGTTTGTTGAAGTAATTTGTTGAGGACATTGCTTCTAGAAAAGAAAGTTCCAAGTGCATTGCTTTTCCTCCCTGATTCAGTTCTCATAATCATCTTTTGCTCGCCACTCTGAGGGACAACTATTTCCACTTGGGGTGTCATAGTTTCATTATTTTCAAGAATGGCACCTTGCTTTTGTATGTATTCCCATTTGTCTTGGAAAAGATAGAAAAACCCCATGAAGGAGATTTGAGCTGTAAAAATTATTGTCCAAAGGCTTATTGGCTTAGATGTTCTTTCATGGTAGGCATTTAAGCCTGTGTAAGTGTTGATAATTCCTGCCAAGCATATTGTTGTTCCAAGTAGCCAATGGAAAAAGTACCATACACTTCTTCCTTTACTTCCCCTACACTCCAAAACAGTTCATAATAAGTTAGTCTTAAGAGTACTAGATACATGAGCTGTGGCTAAATAGCTAAGGCTTCAAGATTGAATAAGTAATGATTTCAGCTGAACCATAGAATTCTTTATAAATTTTACACTGCATCACACACCATACTCATATTGATATTATAAGTGTTCACTATAGGTATAAAAGGCTTAAATGTGCGATCTAACGATTAGTAAAGTGATTTAAGGACAGTAGATTCAGAATAAATGTGATCATTATTGCTATACATTTTGAATAAGTAGTGACATTGGTTGAATCACAGAATAACTGTTCACAAGGGGTTACTTGATACTTATACGGATGGATAATAACAAATACCGAATAAAATAGTTAATATGCGTGCAAAATGGGTCGAACATCATTGTTATAAAGGACAGTATATTGGTACAAAGGACAGACAAGAAATTTAAAACTGAAAAAAAAAAAAAAGTTACCTCTTAGGCCTGCGAAATCCCATAAGTAATTGGACATAGATGGCAACATAAAGTGCTAAGCCTATTCTTTGGTGATTGTTATTGAACGTATTCTCAAAGCTCTTTATTGATAGCACAGCTCCAGCAGTAGCCAACAGCACAGAGACCACCTTTTCAAATTGTAAATAGGATATTAAAAATAAATAAATCAATTAAGGCAGCCAGAAACAAAAGAGATAATGGAGCATAATTTTTAATTGTCTATTAGTTAAATTAATTCTCATTTCTTGCCACATACAATGGCCATAATCATAGTCAAATCTCTTTCACTTATATTCCCACCAAACTGTGGGCTCACATAAATGAATTTTGAACTTTTTAAACCCTTACTATGATTAAAGTGCACCTATGATAATTAAGTAGCAGAACAAAGTAAAGATCAATTTGTGATTCATGGCTCAAAAGAAACATCTATCATTCATCAAAAGAGATGTCAAAGGTTTTTTTTCAACAATTCCAATTCATTTTCAAAAGTTTTTCAGTCATTTTGCTATACTACAAGATTCAAATGTCTTATTTACTTTCTTAAACTCCGTATCAATTCAAGATCAGACAACAAATTGAAACGGAGAAAGAATTAATTACCTGAAGAGTTCCATGAACATAAAAGAGAATTTTGAGTTTTGTTCTGCTACATTCCTCTGTGTTGGAGAGTCTTATTGTGAGTATTCCAGCAGGCATCAAGAATCCCAGTGAAGCCCATAATAAAATTCCATGAATTTCAATCTCAAATATCTTGTGTGAATTTACCTATACAACACTTTGCATTAATTACTTGCAAAGAAGAGAAAACAAGGGAAAGTAAAAGATCTTTCTATGTCACATTTTGTTTCTCTAAGTTCTCATAAACCAAACAAGTGAAAGGAAAGCTTTTCCACTTAACTTACTTGGGAACATGAATCAGATTTAAATCCTGAATCCGCCTACGTACCCACAACAATTTTGTATGGGGTGGGGTGAGGGGGCCATACCTTGGGAACATGTTGGTTGATGCTAATCAACTGGCTGTTGAGTTGGATGTCTTCATTGGATAAAC
Source organism: Capsicum annuum (assembly GCF_002878395.1). NCBI lineage: Eukaryota > Viridiplantae > Streptophyta > Magnoliopsida > Solanales > Solanaceae > Capsicum > Capsicum annuum. Next base: position 119,181,906 of record NC_061112.1, on the reverse strand, counting down.
AAACTATGAAAGGTGGAAGTAAAAAAGAAGCAAAAATTGCATAAATGCTTGAACATGGCAGCCAATATTTCCTCATTCTTGATTCTTCACTGAAGAAGTATGATTTTTCAGGAAAGTTAGGTACTATGATGGAAGAGGAAACTCAAGATGACAAATTGTTTGGTGCAGTGACATATGGACTTTTAAAACCATGCAAGCATTAAAAAATTCTTCTAAAGTTTTTTCACTTTATAAATTCTTGGCTTTTACAGCTTCTTTTATTTTTTCTATTTCTAATGACAAACAAGGATAACCAATTGACTTTATTTAATCTAGGTTGTAATGATGAGCATGTTATCTAGATTAGACTAAAGACAATTTTTTTTAGACATTTTGTATTTTACATTAGCTCTACTAGGATGTGTCTTTTGCTTTATGTACAAAGAAGCTACTTTCAGATCATTGAACAAAATGAGCAAGTAACCATACCTTCATGTCTTGTGCAAAAATGCCAGCTATATATAATAGTAATAATAACCTCTACTTTCTATATACTAAAAGGAATGTATGGTAATAAGAAGTCCTTTATGGAGTAATATTTAATAATCACTAAGCTCAGTGCAAGACAAGTTAGAATTGGCTATACGAATCCCTACTTTTTTATTTGAACTCATCTCATATAATCATTTCTAAGGATTCATCATGAATTGATAAGTTTTACGTTGGCTGTCAGCCTAGTACGACCCTCCTCCTTTATCTGGATTTGGGACCGATAGTAAGCAAGCTCGTATAGGCAGAGTTTCCTTTTCTGCAAAGGGAAGAAGAAATTAAAATTGAGATTGCATTTTATAATTCAAGGTGATAATTGTGGCTTAATTAGGATTAGAGTAATAAGTAACCATTGCTTAGTCAGTCATAAGCTTGATTTATCCCTTCTCAAAATTCAAGGGGTTGAATGTTGATAGAGACACAATTATAGCTAGAAAAGAATTTTTAAATGTCATGTTAAGAATAACACCACAAATTTCAATCATTTGGATTTATGGTAGACATCACTTTTCTAACCAGAAATTGGACAAACATGTGATTTCTTCACAAAAATATATGAGCATTGCTATTACTAGATTCAACTAAAGCTTGATTAGCAAGTTTTTTTTCATGTCAGTTTATTGTCAAATTTTAGTACAAGACAGGTCAATAGTAGAAAATGGTAATGATATTTGCATACTGTGGTGGTAGACAAAGATAAAGTGCTTTTGCCCCATGTAATCATATAACAAAGCTTCTTTCTTCACATTCATAATAATGGTTCCCAAAGTGTACCATTAAAAAGCATATACATATGAATTAGATTGTCAATTTTCCTTCATAACATTAGTGTATAGTTTAACGTGTGACAGTAGGTTAGTTATCGTTTTATTATAGAAAATTTTCTGCAATCATCTTAATTGTGTTAATAATTCTTGTGCATCTTCAGTGCGCAAAACTTAAAAATATTTTATAAATCGAGCATACTTATTTTTCCTGTAGTCAAAGTCCAAATCTTTTTTCCTCCGCAACTATTTCCATAGTTCAATTTTATGTAATTCCTCTATTTGTTTTAAGTAAAAAAAAAAAATTAAAAAAAAAACAACTAATTCCTCTTCCTATTTCACTAGTTGAAGGAACTTCAGGAAAATGTTAATTTATGACATCATGGAATATTTAATCTTATTCTTTGTTGATCAAAGTAGAAAAAGATATCCTCATTGTATCCCCGTAGAAAGATGAGCGTCATGGCTTACTTTTATACTTTATATTGATTATATCTTTTTCATTTTCCCTCTTTGAAATTCTTGATTGAGGTTGGTGAAACATAAGTGTCCAAGTATATTAGAGGTTATTTCATCTTAGGCATGTCAAATATTGCAGCTATATAAAGTAGATTGACAAAACTTTAGTCCTTTTTATTGGAGTAATAATGGTTCCATATGTAGTTGAGATTTTCATATAATAGCATTTTTGTAGCAAATGAAGAGCATTTTGACATCTATCCTAGTTTGGTGAAGGGTCACATCCATGTCCTCAATTCCATCTTTGTTATGCATGCACTTTTATTCTCTTTATTGTATGAAAATTTCTACCCAAAATCCTTTAATCATTGTGAAACCAGATGATTGTAATATTTTATGACCTGTAATTGGCATATCTGATATGAGATGTTGCAAGAGCAGTGAAGATTTTGAGCTTCTTTTTACTTCTCCAAATATTCATATCAAACCTTTAATTTATATGCTAATACCTGCACAAATAAAAGCCAATATTTTTTTACTCTAGAATTTTTTTACATATCAAGTTACCTAAAAATAGTTACCTGCAAGTGTCCATACAAAAGAGAAATCAGTAAAATTACAACAGCGTTAAAATATGTTGATAGTATGAAAGTTTTTAAACCCAAACATCCAAAAAGACAAGAGACCCCCATGCTAATTAACAAAAATGTATTAGATAGAACTGCAACAATAAAAGCAAACAGATCAAATCCATGCTTGAAAATGTTCTAATAACCACCTTCATTTGATCAGAACAAAAAGGTTTCATAATGAACCTCAACTCAACTAAATTAAGCACCAAAATTGCATAAATTTGAAGTTGCGGTCTCCATGCACATATGACCAAACACGTTACATGAACAAGTTAGGCCTACTAGCCTTGTATGTGGTCTTGAGTCTCCTAGTCAGTGGCCTGGCTTTCTTTTAACACCAAGGGGGATTTGATCTTGGAGTCATGGAACTGCTTTGTGCTCTCTCTATATATGTTGCTCGGACTCTTCAAAATGTCAGTGGATGCGTGTCGAATTCTCCAAAAGTCGTATATTTTTGGAGATTCCGACATGGGTGCGGCGTCAAAGGTGAAGAGTCCGCGCAACTTAGCTCCCTTTTGCATAGCACTTAGCTGGAATATTGGTTGCCGTCTTTATGATCTGGATGCAATAATGGCGAACTCTGTGGCGAGAAGCCATCTCAGTGTACATCTGCTCCACAGCACCATTCAATGAGGTATCACGGTACTCCTTGTACATGTTGTGATACCCAGTTCTACTTTGATAACGGAGCCAAATACCATAATTCTTAATTTTTGTTGGGTTCTTCTCAAATATCTAAAAAGTTGAATATACAATCTTAGAGTTTAAGATATTCAACACAACGTACGTTTGTAGTTAAAGGAGTGGAAATTTTACTGAAACGAAATCCCACAGTTTGATGGAACAGGAAAAACACCGCGAAAATGAATAAAAATCAAGTACAGCCACATCCGCAGACAAGAGATCTAAACAACTACAAAAAAATCTAAATAACTATAGATATGGTGTATACGTTTTGTACCAGAGCATCATTGCATGATCAATAAACAGATAATACAACAACAGTGCCTTAATCACAAGCTAGTTGGACTAACTATATAAATCCCCGCTGTCCATTTTCTCCAACACTTAGAGGTTAGTTAGATTTGCTTCTAACAAATAAATCACTATCAAGATTCAAAACAAAAGGCTCTAAGCAAAAATTGGACCGTGTACAATTAATTACACCTCAAATTCCAATTAGACGGCACTGCCTGTATCAATTGTTCTCTCCTAACCAATTTATATAAAAGGTTTTTACCATGTTGTTGCAGCATTTCCAACTTCCTATCACAGCTTCGAAAATACTGTTGCACATTAAGAGACATGCCTCTTACCTCCTCTTTTAAACTTGGTGGAGATCTGCGTTTAAGTGAGATCCTATACTTCCCAACAACTTAATCCCCCCATCCCCACGGATTTCCTCTCCATGACTTACCAAATACAATTCAACCTTCAATTTGATGTATGGATCCTGGTCGCAATATAATGCACGATAACCTTAACCACCACGCGCCCCAAAAACCTCATGATAAAACCTACATGCAAACACAAACTCCACAGAATACTCATTTGAAACCTTTGCCCGACAGTGAAAGAAGAAGATGAGTACTGTAAGCATAAGAATACAAGTTTTGTTCATAGATTGGAAATGGAATCTCACAGTCCATTCACAAAACAAGTAAACTAAACCTAGAACATTTTATGGGGGTAAAGAAGGTGAAAGCATATTGAAAATGCAATCTCAAGAAGAAGTTTTTTTTTGAAGGGATGGATTTTGAAGGACTAACCACAGCCCAAAAAGAAGACCACCTATACAGCAGATTCACTTATGCAACTAGAACTTCATAAGATTTACGTTTGGTTATCCAAAAGACGAATCAATTAGAATCTCGATACTTTAAATCAAAAACCACTAACCAAATACTAAACACCATGCATCAAAATTTCCATCATTGAACTACAGATCATAACATTCCTAATACAGAATCTAAAAATACAGAGAGAAAAATATAGTCTAGAGAACTAAAAATACACAGAGAGAAATATCAGTCAAGAGAACTAAACACTTCGGAAAGGTATTCTGCATATAGGTTATCACCGTAATAAGTTAAACCATCTGTGAAGGCATGCAACGCCTTAAAACATTTACATAATCACTTAAGGGCTTAAGCGACCAAATGAGAGAGTAAGACACTTCAGACAACATCAACAGAAAAGCCGGTCAAATCCAAAACAGTACTAAACACATATAGCTATATAAGTTAGCTCTACATGTCACTGGTCTATGCCCAAAATGTGCCAATCATGGCAAATAACCTAAATCTAGACTGAACTTTGCGAAATGGGTCCAAGGTAATCACCCTCCAAGCTCACAACTGCTTGGAATTCCTTCTCCGCCTCCACATACCTAGCTCCAACCACGATGAAGCGCACCTGAGTGTCTTTCTCAATTCTTGACATCTTCTCATTCATAAAAATAGGATTTTCTCCAGGCACATACTTATAATCCGCCATCTTCTGATGAGAAAGGTATACCTTGTCGGTGGGGCCACATCGCAAAAAGACACCGTGCTTCAAGATCTTGTCAACAACCCCTTCCAAAATCTCTCCACGTAACATCTTGAAGGTTAGACAGCCGAATTCCACAGGGAAAAGAACATCACCAGTGTGTTCTCGAACTTTCCCTTCCCCAATCTTCTCCAGTGAAGTGACAGCCATAAAGTAACCAAGGTTTTTTGAGGCCTTCTTGGAAGCAAATTCATCCATGAGGCGAACAATAATTGCCTTTTGAAGCATTAAGCCTCCAACTTCAAGGATCTCAGCAGGGATTATGACATTCCATGACAATTTGGATTTCAAATACATTTTAGAGGACCTGCCAGAAACCAAAACACAGTGGGCTTTATTAAGGGAAATGTGGGGCCTTACAAAGAAACCATGCAGTCACAGCAATGCTAGTATGAAGTTCAAGAACATATTTTGAATTTCATATGCCACAACCACAAGAAATGTGGTGCATATCTACTGAAATTTATCCATCAGGAGAAGATCTGTAATACCCACAAACACTGTTAAGGTGCAAAAGTCCTGGCAGAGAACCGCCAAGAGACAGAATGGTACATCAAATAACGATTTGGACGGTATATTCTTAACTAGCAGTATCATCCATCTTTCCCTCAAATAAGTCGTAGAGATTGGCTTGAAACATCACAGAAAAACATAGAAAACTACACAAGTTCACTCCTGTGAGATGGATTGTAGCATTCATACGAGAATACAGCAATCAGGCTGTTGCAACATCGTCATTAATTACATATTACACCCCCACCGGTCACCACCACCACCACACACGGAGACATCTCTAACAAGAGTATTTACACAAATTTGAAACTACTCTTCTAAAGATTAAAATTGTAAGTGAATATCAGCAACAGCAGCAACTCCTTATGACTAAACCGACCATCAGAGGTAGAATGGTGAAATAGAGTTCTCCACTGAGAAGGAAAGAATTTTTCATGGAATCAAGTCGTTTTTGGACGCCAACAAATTACAATGTTATGTAGATGAAACTTAAATTCGTAAAATGTTACCTGCTCTCTCTCAAATCAAAACCCTTAAATTCGTAATGACTAATACACATATCCATCTTTCTCCCTGGGTTTAGGGCAACATGTGAAAATCAACCAAACATTGAATTTACCAAATGCCCCATATTCCAATCAGCTTCCCTTACGAGCATTTTCCAAGAGTCAATCAAAGACTAATGCAAAAAAACATACACATTGAGTAAGTTAAGATCAAAAGACGGAAACACAGATAAAGCAACCTAGGGTGTGGCCTAGTGGTCAATGACGTATATTCAGCACGACAAGGTCTCAAGTTCAATTCCCAAGCAGAGGCAAAAACACTAGGTGATTTCTTCCCATATGTTCTAACGTTGGTAAACAGAGTTAACACTCTAATACTGTGTTACTTGTGGAGATGGCACGTATCCCTTGGAATTAGTCTAGGTGACGGTTATCACAAAAAAAAACTAACCAAAAAAATGAGGAAATTAAAGGAACAAATTTTTGGCCCATAACTAGGGCAAAATCTAAAACAATTTTAGAATGGTGATAAAAGATAAATCGGTACTTCCAATTAGATTTATGTTAAGAGTAAGTATACTTATAGCATTGCACGATCGGAAAGTAACAAGTAAAGCAAGAAATCTGAACATAGAAAACAAAAACAAAAAACAGCGTAAGGAAAAAGAACCGGCGACGGCGACGGCGACGGCGACAGGGACGGCGGCTGTGCCGTGGGACTAACCTTTTTGTGGAGGAAGCAGCAGCGACCTAGGTACGATTACGGTTGTAGCAATTGGGTTCAGCTCAGTCCAAAGAGTTGTTGCATTATAAATGAAAGGGAGGGACTGAAACTTGATGTGATTGAGACTTTGGGGTTAAAATGTACTCCGTTTTATAATAAATAAATTGTTGAATTTTGACACACATATTAAGAAAAAAGCATTAAACACATAAATTTTAACATAACCTTTTATTTTTATCAAAAAAAGAAAAAATTAACTTTATAATACTTTTTCAAAAGTTAATTGATTATCAAATCATGAGGGCAAATTTAGAAAAAAATTCAATAATTCACTTCTTTTAAAACACTAATAAATACTTCAACAATTTACTTATTCTAAAACGAAGAAAATATTATTTTCCTTAATATATTGTATTGAATTATATTATGTTATATTATATTAAAATATATTATTTTAATGAATACAAATCTTTCGTAAATTCGAACAAGGAAGGTGCATAAAAGTTTCGATAAATACGAAGAAGCACATAATAATAGTATATAACCAATTTATCTTTCTCTATAACCTATGCACATATGTGAAGTGGTTGGATTTATAAGGAAAGATTATATCTAAATGTATTATCTTTTTGAATAAATTATATTATTTTTTATTATTACATAAGCGTCATATATTAATAATTTAAAGAATAAATCAATAAGAAAAAAAGGGCATGAGTAGGACTACTTTTGGATAAATTATATAAAACAACACCTTAAGTATTCTATATTACTTAAAATCTCATCTCATTAAACTAATTACAAAAATCCTTCTAAATCTCTAAACGAGTTTTTTCTCTGATACATAACACACAACTTCTATTTTTAAGCTTTAAATCAAGTTGACATTGTTGGAGATAAGAAAAATTCTGTTTTCCTTAGAAAATATAGTTATTAAATCATTAATCATTAAGTAATAAAAGTTAGCAATAAATTCAATAATTATTAATTCTCACTGATAAAATTTCAAAAATAAGCAAAAAAAAGAAAGTCGTATCTGTGTTATGGCCATTGACCGCCGAAAAAATTTCACAAACAACCTTCATTAACGTACTTCTTCATAAGTCTGTTTTTGAAGTTGCAAAGAGAAAATAAAAAGTTGTGAAAAGAGACCCAAAAAAATTCGTAGTATGTGTGTTATGACCATTGGCCACCAGAAAAATTTCATAAACAACCTTTATTAACGTACTTCTTCATAGGTTTGTTATTGATGTTGCAAAGAGAAAAAAAAATGCGAAAAGAGACCCATTACCAAAGGTATGATTTTTATGTATCAAATTGATAAATTTCATCCATGTACATTCTATTTATTTATTATAATGTTCAATGAAACAAACAGAGCTGTAAATATTATTTATGATACATAGATATTTTTTTAACAGAGATATTACATGCATTCTGATACATAAAACTATTTCTGACAAAGGTAATCAATGATTTCTGATACATTCAATATATATTTTCTTATTCTGATACATAAACATAAAGAACTTAAGTATTAAATTCGTTTTCTGATACATAGATATTTTTTTGACAGAGATATTACATGCATTCTGATATATAAAACTATTTCTGATAGAAGTAATCAATGATTTCTGATACATTCAATATATATTTCTTATTCTGATACATAAATAAAAAGAAATTAAGTTTTAAATTCGTTTTCTGATACATAGAAAGATATATATATATGTGATATGAGATTCACCTAATACATCAAATTCTTATAGTATGTTCAATTTTTTCCTGAAAGCAGGGAATGAACAATTGGAGAAGAAATTAGTTTTGGAAGATTATGATAAATGAAGATTGATTTGATTATTCAAATTTCAAATAATGAAGTTGTTGAGGATTTTATGTAATTAAATAAAAAATATCTTAAATTGAGTGTGTTAATTCCTCAATTGTAAGCACTTTTAACGTTTTTTTCCTTTTTTATCTCCAACTAATTGGTTAATAATGTATCATAAGCTTATGTATGGAGGTTAAATAATGTATCATAACCGGGATATCATGTAACTAATATAAAAGTTGGGAGAGAGGGTAATTAGGTAGCAAAGTGTTGGGATTTATGTTGTTTACCCATAAAAAAAAATAGATTAAAGGGTAAAATAAAATTATTAGCCCAAACCCATTTAGCCCGCCCAACCTGTCCATATTTTAATGGGTTAGGCTAGAGTGATTTTGAAGATGGACTGATTTGGGTTAGCCCAAGTAAACCCATCATAAATCATCAATACAAATGGGCTCATAATGATGCCCAACTTTGACCCATATAGATGTTTAATCTTAGTATTTGTATTTCTAAAATTTACATATATACACAAGATAACTTTACCTTATTACAATAAATTCCTTATTGACAAAGTAATTACATAAATCCCAAAATTATTACTAAAATCCACTATTTTTTTACTTTCTCTCTCATTCCTTTTATACATTCAAAAAAAAAAAAAGGCTTTGTTTCTTTACTTTCTCTTTCTTTCTCATATTTGCTCCCTTTTTTTCTCCCATTAAACAACCGATTATTCCTCCATTATTGAATCCCTTTTTTCACGCCCGAATTCAAGTAATCATGTACTTAGAGGTTACCAATTTGTAAGTTACCAAACATTTATTGAACTTACTGATTTTCTTCACTAATTTTTTTTTCAACTTTATCAAATCATAATTTGGTTCGATTTTTGATTGCATGTTTGTTTTTTGTGAAATTAGTTACTTTTTCAAATCCATTCCAGTTTGATAGTTCGATAATATCATTTTTTTTTCATTTATTAAAAGTCAGATCTTTGTATTTTTTTGTTTTAAAGTTGTTAGTTCTTATTCAAGATAGTATAAATTTTGTAATGGATTCGGTGAAGTTTTAGTTTTATTTTAGGACTTAGTTAGTTAGATGCTCAAGAAGAAAATATTCTTGTTATTGGTTTTGTTACTGGTACATTTAATTACGAAGAACTCAATTTCGCGGAGAATTATTCCAAGCACCGAAATGATCCGGTAGCCATGAAGAAATTGAAGGAAGTGGTCAGTTCTAGATCGAAGAAGTCTGCATCAAAATTGACAAGTAAGAAGAAGTTTGATTATTCCGGTCGAGTATGTCTTTCGAAGGTATTGATTTTATATTATTTGATTTAATACAATAACTGATTTATTATAAGTTGATAATCATATTGTCGGATTATACAATGTGCATACCTTATACATTACTTTATTTATCAGACTAATGTATAATATAAGTCTTATGCCTTACATTTCATTATATTATACATTAAGAGATCATATTACCTATATGAGGCAGTTTTGTTTTAAGTGGAATTATACTTTGTGAATGTCTCAATACCGTATAAGGTTACATTATACATTTTGATAATATTGTAGATAATTTATGTATAAGGTGAATAGTTTATATGTATGGTGTGCCATTATACATTATGAAAGATTGTATTTTAACGAAAAATTTATAATATTTCAGACACTATACATTAGTTATCATGGAAGACCAATGTATAATAAATTTATTATTATATATATTTCATTATGTTATACATTAAGAAGTTATTATTACATAGATGAGCCATTTTATGTAATATTTGGTTTTATACAACTAGAAAATCTTAATATTGTATAAGGTTATATTATACCTTCTGTTAAGTTTATATTTCATATGAAGTAATAATATAGAAGTTGGAATGTTGTAGAATATGCATTATAATATTGGATCCTCCAAAAATGCATTACTTTTGGAGGATTCGGCTGACACATATATTTTTGAAGAGTCCGACCAACGTAGCTTGTTTCTACTCTTTTGTTCTCTCATAGCACTTCAATCTTCTTTGAGACAACTTAAACATGTTGGTTATAGTAATTGAATAGTTAAAAAGTTTCAGAACTAGCCATTGTCTTAAAGGGATGAACTTTTATGTTGCCCAGTGCTATCTTAACGTTTGGATATTGTAATTAATGAAAATCTTTTTTGATTACTGATCAAATAAGTTACAAAACTAAAAGTTGAAGACGTATGAGAAATATGATTGGATAATATTTCATATAATATTCCGGCAACAAATTCAGTACTTGCAGTCCAGTTCTTGACATTTTTCAGTAAAGAATTATCACAGCCCAAACCCATGACATGCATTACATTTGTCCCTTGATCTATGTGATTATCTAGGTGCATACCATGTGTACGTATACTGTCTTTATATCACTTCACTATTTTCTCCCTTTCCTATGTGGGCTGACCTAAGGTGTCATATGCACTTCTTGTTCAAAATCTTGTTATCCTTGAAGACTGTCCTTCTCTTTGACTTCCTCGTGAGCATCACAAGAACAATTGATCTGATCATCCTCGATAAGAGGATCCTGCAGCTTCTCTGACCCTTTAATTGAATCTATCAGATAATTTGTCTTTGATCTTATTACTATGTTATGTGACTAGTCTCTGCTTGTTTATGAAGAATGTTGCTTGTTCTGAAAAGGCTTTTCTTGAGTCGAGTTTCTTATTAGAAAAAGACTCTGTAAAGTCTGTGTACAACAACGCCCCCAATGGGATCACACTAAAGTATGTGGTACTAATTCTCCCCAGAGGAAATTACAAACAGCCTCTGTAAGGTCTGCGTACACCCCACCTTCCGAAATCTCACTTATGGGATCACACTAGTTAAGTAGTTGTTGTTGTTTTGTGTTCTGATTGTCTCGAAGGGTGATTATAACGTTTGATTTTACCGTGCAGATGTCAGCAGATGAGTTTAAAGATGATAAAGACTCCATCTTATAGAATCTAAAAGACAGCACCATCACGGATCCTAGTTGCGCACAGACTGCAGTTATTGAGAAGAAGGTCATTATGGTTCCTAAAAGTGAAGTCATGGTACATGCCATTGTAACAAACATTGTCAAGTTTGACAAAAGCGATGGAGATCTAAGTAATGTCTCATGCAAAAGGAAATATAAAAGTTTTAGTGGCATAATTCCCTCGCGAAAATGATCAAATAGTAGAAAACCCAGAGCTGTAATTAATGGAAAGTGATATTCAAGGCTTTACAACAACTACTGTAAATATTTTTGTAGCAGAAACTCTGAAAAAAAAATGTTAATATATGAAGACTAAGTGAATTTTGATAGTTAATACACTCAGTCTGGCCCTTGGTTAGAAAATTAAAATTTCTTAATTAATTTTTTGGCGTTAGGACTAAAGTTTTAAAGCACTCATTTCTTTTTATTGAAATTTATAGACAGGTATATTATTATTGATCTAACTTCTTTTGATATATATATGTAACTAGTTTACTCCTTTTATGACTCTTGTAATTGAAGTTGACAATATACTTGAATTTAAATGCATTGAATGTACTTTTTTTTTTGGAACCTCTTGAAAAATCATTAATTTTTCACATGCTAAGTTTATTTAGTACTTTCATCTTGGGGTTATTATGGTTTCATCATACATTCGTTCGAATGTATAACAATACGTTATACATTCGTAATACATTCGTTGTTGTTTAAACATACAACTTTACATGTGACCAATTATAAAGGTAATGAATAAGGCAACGCAATATGATCTATGTATAATGTAACACATTGTATAATTTTCAGTATGTAAATTATTTTATAAGTTAATAATACATTGAACATGTAACTCATACATTTAGGCCTTATTTGTTTGCACTTAATGGAGGTCTGAATTTGAATAATTCAGATTTCAGTCCATTAAGTGTATTTGGTTTTATTTTTTTTTAAAAGTCTCTTAAAACTTCTGAATTAGTCAGACATGGAAAAGAGTCTTAATGGCATTCAGACTCTTTTTAAACACAATTTATTTTCTCACAAATCTCAAACTTTATTATTTTTTCTAAATAAGTTGTTCTCCCACCCTCTCTTCACGTTGCGCTCTCTCTCTCTCTCTCTTCACGTTTCTTTCTTTTTTTCTCTTCCTCTTCACATTATTTTCCTTCTCTTTCAGGTATGATTCACCAAAACTATTTATAAATATTTTTATTATCAATTTAAGCATGCACTATTTGTTGCTCAATATCTATGTTCTACTCCGGAAGATATAATTGGATATTCAATTGAAATCGTGCTTAATCTTCTTAATTCACCACGTATAAAATAAAGGTTAAAAAGATCGGCATGTAGTTTGTTTTGCTTCACTTTAGTTTTTGCAAGAATGCGCATAGATGTATGTTGTTGTTTTGCTCATCGTGTAGGATAGAACATGTAAATGAATGAAATAACAAACATTAGAATTCATTTAAGATTAGAAGTGAAACACTTTAATTTGTTCTTTTGCTACTTTGTACAGTCCTATTAGCACATTCTTTGGTGCCGTTATAATATGTATTATTATTTTAACTTCTCAGTCTTCTGAATCGAAGTTCTATCAGAAATATCCTACTTGTAGAGTTTCATACTATACCGTCAAGAGACATTGATTGAATTGATAATTTCGGGATGAAATTGGAAGTGGTTGTATGATATAATATTTTTCAGATAATATATGATTTTATTATTTTTTTAAATTTTAAATTGCATATTTATTACAAATAAATAAATTATGTACATTCAAATGTTAAAAAAAAAAAAAAACAGTCTTAATCATTCAGTATTCAGATCTACAAACAACATCTTAATCATTCAGACATCCATCCAGATTCAGACGTCTTAATCTTAAAAAAAAAAAAATGCACCCTTAGAGTTATGTATTACATAACATCATACAAATTGTTAAAAGTTTATTACTTAATAATTTATAACGAAAATTTTAACATCATACATATTACTAAAGTATAAAACTATATCATAAATTAATTACATACCGTTGATGTATTTTACACTTTTTACTTTATGATTGTTTTCAATATTAAATGTACGATTGGTACGCAAATAAGAGTAAGTTATAACAAAAATAATTTATATCATACATATATACTTAAGTATAATACATTATCATACACATAATACATTATTGAATGTCAACTAAAATTTGAATAAACTACGACACATGAGTGTGTCTTTTAATTTTGTTGTTTTAAACATAAAACTATACATGTGGTCAGTTATAAAGGTAACAAATAAGGCAATACAATTTGATCTATGTATAATGTAGAACATTGTTATAATAATGTCAAACACTTATTAAGAAGTAAATTTCAACTAACAATATAAAACATAATTCAAAATTATACAAGTGTGTCAACATAATCTAAGTAAAATGATTATTCAAACAAAACCAAACTAAGCATCAGCATACAGATAAACCAATTATCTTCGTCGCATTTTCTTTGGAAGAAATCGCACGTCCTTCAGTTGCGACCTGCACATTCCAATCCTTCGTGTCTGGCATTGGAACTATTGGGAGTTCATACGTCTTGACAATGGTGTTTGGCTTGTACAATTCTGAGCAGTAACAATCATAATATTTTACATCAATATTTTGACATTTTAATACGACAATTGCGTGTGGATAGGGTATTTCATCAATTTGATATCGGCCATAGTTACATGTATCACGATCAATATCAACAATGTACCTCCTTCTTGATTCATATACACAGTAAAGATAACTACCAACTGCTTTAACCTGTTAGAAATGAATTATTTAATACAGATATTCCAAATGATTCATACAAGATGCCTTAATGACGTATTTGCAGTCTTTGTTATGACAGTGAAGTACATAGATGCATCAAATATAAACAAGTCGTCAATGTATTAATATAGATATAAAATTCATGATTTAATTAAAATATTGAAATTGACCCTGTTACGATTTCATTATACATTCGTTCTAATTTATAAGTACGTATTATACATTATTTATACATCTTTCAAAAAACAGATAACAATATCCAAACATTAATTTCTTCAAAACACCTATTACAAAAAAAACATACATTAAACCTTCAACAAAGTAAGATAATATTTCGGTTCATACCTTTGTTTGTCAGATCATTTAGCAAAGGTGTTGAAGCCATTCGATATCGTATATTTTGCCATTATCGAATAAATATTGAAAAATTCACCCTACCACCCCAGCCCCCTTTCTCATGCGCCCCTCTCCTTACCCTTTAAAATTTCCCCTTTTTTTCCATAGAAATAAACACACACACACACTCTCAACGATAGACAACACTCACACAGAGGGTTATACACACAGTGATCTACACACTCACACAGATTGAGGAAAATAGAGAGAAACAGAGGAAAGATGAGAGGAAATAGTGAAAAAGTAAGTGAAAAACATTGAAGGAAATAAATAGTGAACGAAAAAGGCAAACTCAGATCCGATTGAGTTTTTTCAGTGAAGTTTTAACCGAAATTGCCTCCACTTCACGTAATTCGACCACCTTCTTTCAAAACCCGATCAAATCCAGTGACTAACACCCAAAAATTATCAGAATGACTAATTTGCGACTCCCAAATACCTGATCAACGCAACAAAATGAGGATGTTCATATTTGTTTTCTACAAAAAAGAAGAACGCAGTATAAGATTTTTGTTTTCAAGCGTAAATATATAGAGAAGACTCTTTTATTGTGATGTTTAACAAAATATTTGAATTTAACTTTCAGTTACTATAATTACGCATACACTACATAATGTTAGCTAATTAATGACTATAATTAAGGAACACAAAGATAATATTTGTTTTTTATTACCTTAAATTTAGGATTAACAGTTTTATCATACATTCAAACTATGTATGAGGGACATACTAATGTATGAGGATATTTTCAAAATCCGAGAGAGAGAAGGCCTTAAGGGATTTTATGTAATTACTTTGTCTTGGGAGGAGATTTATGTGGTTTATAGTTTCACTTTTAATATTTTTAGTTTCTTCAATTATATTCTTATTTCATTTTGAAATAATTGTAGTAATAAATTAGTTTTTGAATGAATAAAAATAATTTTTTTCTTATAACATCGCACTACCCCGACCCCTACCAGCCCCCCTCCCTCTTAAAAAAACTTATTTTTTTTAAAAAAATAAAATCAAAGTCATTTTTTACCCCAACCAATTCCTACCCCCGACCCTCCTAAAAATTTTTTTTTAATAAAAAATAAATTCTTACATGATTCCCTTACCTCCGGCTCCCTAAATATGACCCCCTACCCCCACCCCCCTAAAAAAAAATTAATTTTTTCTTAAAATTTAATTTTTTATAAAAAAAATAAATTTTTTCTTACCCCACCTCCTCCCTCGTCCATACCCAAACCCACCCCCTAGCCGCCCCCCTCCTAACAATTTTTTTTTTTTAAATTTGTATTTAAAAAAAATTCAAATTTTTTTCATAGCCCACCCCTACCCTAACCCCTCCCCCCCCCTCCCCCCCAAAAAAAAAATTAAATCTTTAAATTTATTTTATAAAAAAAATTATATTTTTTTCTTTTTCTACCTTTCTTATCTTATTCGTTATCATTATTTTGTATTAAATATATGTGTAAATGCTTTTATTAAATTTTTTTAGTTTTCATATGTTATTTCTACGTGGAAACAATAATATAATAAGATAAATATAAATATATGGAGAAAACTAAAAATATCATTCCAACTTAAATTGCTATTAGAATGGTAACTTGTTCAATGATGGGTTAAGTTGGGCGGACTATAATCCATTGTTTAGCCTATCTTGGCCCAACCCATCTTAGCCCATCTATATTTTGGACGGGTTGGACAATGACCCATTTATTGCTTTAGTCATTTTGACCCATCCAAATTTAATCCAATCCGTCCATTTGCCACCCCTAAATGCGATTAAATCAAATCATATGTTACAAAAAAATGAGATTGTTATCTAATACTGAATTTAATGTGATTTCTCTCATTTGTTTTACATTGGTGAATAGAGTTATTTAGTACCTGTTGTTGGTGGGAGATGACAAATATTTCCTTGAATTGAGGTGCGTGCAAACTAGTTCGAAGATTATGATGATTAAAAAAATATTTAAATAACTATCAAAATAAATATTATATTTAAATTAAAAGAATAGCTCGATATACTAAAACTCCCACTATACGTTAGTCAGAGGGCCAACCATCCAAAAAGTTACTAAGTGCAGTCATTATTGATTGCTTCGGTTTCATCGAAATTAAGTTTGATTATATTAATATTTTTGGTTATTTAGTAAGCACTGAAATATATATTTACTACATTAATCTTTTCGAATTGTATTTTTTTAAAAAAAATTGTACATATTCAATATCGAATCAATTTGAGTTATGGATAAAAAGAATCATAAGCTACTATGTTGATGGCAAGAATTGAATAAATTAATAAATTTATGATCTATTAAAATATATTGTCATGTGAATCTAACCGGCCAACATCACACTAATATTTATATATACTTTAACGTTTAACGTGATATTATTGCCTTAAAAGAATAAAGAGTACATAGAAGGCACAACTTAACATGAAATTTAAGGAATGATACATATATATCCCCACACAATTTATTTCCAATAATTATCTATAAACCAATATCACAATATCGAAAAATGATATGTAAACAATGCACATATGAATTTTATGGGATTAAAGTTCACAATTGAGATAATTTCTAAAGCAGTCACAAGTACGGATTTAATACAAGATCTATTTCATATGGGCAAATCAATTAAGGCCTAAAATGATAAGTCAACCCCACTAGCCTAAGGTCAAAGTGATGGGAAACAATTGAGTCCAAGATATCATTTAAGTCTTGAATTAAAAAAAAAAAAGTGATATTAACTTCGTCAATTTGATATTAACTTCGTCAATTGAGATTAATGATTATTAGAATTATTTAAAATTTTAGAATACAGATTAAATTTTTCCAAAAAATTTTAGAACGTCAGCGGTTGATAAGTGGAGGTCGATTGGGAAAATATAGATCTGATCAATGTAGACACATGAGGAAGGAAATAAGGAGAACGATTGAATATAAAGATGAAAGATGAAAGAAAAAAAAAATTGAGGACCAAGCTAATATAAGGAGCCTCGAGAAAATTTTCCCAGGTTTTGGTCACACAACAGAAATCCATAACCGATCACATGATAGCCTAAGGTCAAAAAGTAGTGGAGCTACAGGTGACATTAATCGTGATGGAATCCAACAATGTTGGAGGAAACGAACAACCACAAAATAATTTAGACAATGACTCGGAAGGAACTCAAACAGCCAGTACTTCTGGATAGAAGAAGCTTTATATATTCTCGGATGCCAAAGGAGTAGTAGATACAATGAAGAAGAATAATGTTAAGGCTACTTGATGTTATTTTATGGTGTTTTCGGGTACAAGAATCTGTATTTAGGCACAACAACTTCAACACTAGTTCAAGTTTAAAACAAGAACACTATGAAGTACAAAAACACCTTCAACACAAGATCAAAGTGACATTTCTAAGAAGTGTGTTTTATTTTTTCAGAAATTAAGATGAAACAGAAATATAAAGCCAAGTCCCCCCACTTCACGGAGTGTCTTAAGGAATAATTCTCCTTACTGTACCCGAGGTTTTGGAATCTTCCTCTCAGGATAAAATGGATTTCAATCCAACTATAGTGGTACCTCAAATAATTGGATTCGTCGAACTCACTCAACGATTTGATTGATCACAAAGAATGTTTTGAAGACAAGAAGAGTTTTTATTTCAGAAAATTTTCCATTCATATCAAACCTGTGGATGAAAGCAGGTTTATATAGCCATCATATGCCTCTTCTGAAAGGTGGCAATGGTTCACTTAAAAAGTGTATTCTTTGGAAGAGTCATGTCTATTCATTCGAAACATTGTGTCTTTTTCTGAATAGACACAACTATCTGAACAGTCACACCTTTTTCAAAATAATATGTCTTTTGCTCAAAGGTTTTGTCCCTCCATTTTCCATTCACACTAATTAAACACAACAATCCCCCACATGAATGGGGAATGACTATTCTTTGTAAAACTTTACAGACTAATATGTGATCATCAAGCAAAGACTGATTGCATCTGAATAAGTGAGTTTTCCTTTGAACTTTCCGTAGTGAACTTGCATCGGATGCACTCGATCGGTAGATTTGATATCTCTGAACCATTGAGCTTTAATGTACACCTAGACAAGACATGTCACACAACCAACCTTTTATCGTTTATGGTTCTCACGATTTTGTTCTTTTCAGCCATGAACACGTCTCGGTTTCATGAGAGCTTAGAGAATATGCCTTTACTAACATTCTCCTTGAAGCAGATTTCACTTCGCCCTCACATAGGTGATTCCTAAATGTTCAATCCTATAGATTAAACTATTTGGTCAAATCTGCCAAATTTAGATAATCATTAAAAGACTTTTCACTTTAAGTTTTATCCTTGTTTACTAAACATTGTCTACATCATGAGAATGGGTTGGGTAATTAACAATGTTGAACCTGTCAGACACAACTTTGTTTGATCTCCTTGAACCTAGCTCTTGGGATCTCCAGTCTGCTAGGTAGATTTACCGCTATGCTGACTTGTCCTAGGCCATAAACCCATTCCCTCGGATGTCCTTTCTACTCCTTCTCTAGATAGGCCTTTTGTAAGTGGATCCGACACATTATCCTTTGACTTAACATAGTCAACAGTGATAATTCCACTAGAGAGAAGTTCTCTAACGGTATTATGTCTCTGTCTTATGTGATGAGATTTACCGTTGTACATCATGCTCCCTGCCCTACCTATTGCCGCTTGGTTATCATAGTATATACATACTGGTGCCACTGGTTTGGTCCAATAAGGAATATCTTTCAAGCGATAAATTCATTTTTCATTGTAGAGCGAGCAATATAATTCTGTTTGGATGATTTTCAAGAGACTGCTCCTCCATCGACAGTAAATACATATCCACTTATGGATTTTACTTCGTTCGATTCGGTGATCCAATTTGCATCACTATATCCTTCAATTACTGCAGATATTTATTTTAATGCAAGACATAGTCTTGAGTGTATTTAAGATACCCCAAAACTCTTTTCATTGTCATCCAATGAGTTTTGTTGGGATTACTTATGTATCGACTCAATTTACTATAGCGCATGCTATATCTGGTCATGTACAGTTCATTATATACATTAAACATCCCGATACTCTTGCGTACTCTAATTGTGAGTCACTTTCACCTTCATTCTTTCGAAGTGCAAAGCTCACATCCAAAGGAGTCTTGACAATACCGAATTCCATATACTTGAATTTGTCAAGTACCTTTTCGATATAATGAGACTGTGACAATGTCAACCCTTGTGGAGTTCTATGGATTCTTATACCTAAGATCACATCTGCAACTCCAAGGTCTTTCATATCGAAATTGCTTTCGAGCATTCATTTCGTTGAATTTATATCTGAAATGTCTCTATTGATGATCAACATATCATCCACATATAAACAAATAATGACTTGATGATTCGGAGTGTCTTTAATGTAAACATATTTATCACATTCATTTATCTTGAACCCGTTTGCCAACATGATTTGGTCAAACTTCGCATGCCATTGTTTAAGTTCTTGCTTTAGTCTATACAATGACTTAATAAGTTTACACACATTATTCTCCTTTCCTGGAACCACAAAACCCTAGTTTGTTCCATGTAAATCTCTTCCTCTAATTGTCCATTTAGGAATGCGATTTTCACATCCATTTGATAGATTTCAAGACCATTTACTGCCGTCAAGGCAATTAACATTTGAATCGATGTTATCCTTGTTACTGGCGAGTATGTATCAAAGTAATCAAGGCCTTCTTTTTGCTTGAAGCCTTTTACTGCAAGTCTTGTCTTGTATTTGTCAATAGTACCATCCGCTTTTATTTTTCTTTTGAAGATCCATTTAGAACCTAAAAGTTTATTTCCTGGAGAAAGATCAATCAATTCCCATGTATGGTTGCTTAAGATTGAATCAATCTCACTATTGATTGCCTCTTTCCAAAAAGATGAGTTTGACGACTACATCGCTTCTTTAAATGTTTGAGGCTCATTTTCTAAGAGAAATGTTATAAAATCTGATCTAAATGAAGTATACGTTCTTTGACGTGTACTACATCTTGGATTTTCTTCATTATGTACATTCTCACTTGGTTCATCTCGAGGTCGTTTAAATCCACCACTAGACTGTTCATGTCTAAGTTTATACGGGTATATATTTTCAAAAAATTCAGCATTATCTGATTCAATTACCGTATTTTCATTTATATCCGAATGTTCGAATTTATGAACCAAAAACCAACATGCTTTACTACTTTTAGCGTATCCTAGAATACACAGTCCACCGTCTTAGATCCTATCTTAACTCTTTTGGGCATAGGAATTTGTACCTTTCCTAGACACCCCCACACTTTGAAATATTTCAAGTTGGGTTTTCTTCCTTTCCATTTTTCATAAGGAATTGATTGTGTCTTACTATGGGGAACTCTGTTGAGTATACGATTGGCTGTAAGGATAGTCTCCCCCATAAGTTTTGCGGTAAACCAGAACTTATAAGCAAGACATTCATTATTCCTTCAAAGTTTGGTTTTTTCTTTCCGCAATTCCGTTAGATTGAGGTAAATACGGGGCCGTAGTTTGATGGATTCCATTCTCTAAACATATTTCGGCGAAGGGAGATTCATATTCTCTGCCCCTATCACTTCTTATCTTTTTTATCTTTTTATCTAACTGATTTTCAACTTCAGTTTTATATTGTCTAAATGCATCTGTTGTTTCATCCTTACTATTTAGCATATAGACATAAAAATATCTCGTGCAATCGTCAATAAAAGTTATGAAATATTTTTTTCCACCATATGATGGTGTTGACTTCATATCACAAATATCAGTGTGTATCAAGTCTAAGGGATTGGAATTCCTTTCAACGGACTTCTAAGGATGCTTTGCATACTTCGATTCTACACACGTTTGACACTTTGATTTATTGCACTCAAAGTTTGGCAGAACTTCTAAGTTAATCAATTTTTGTAACGTCTTGTAATTAACATGGCCTAAACATTCATGCCATAAATCATAAGACTCAAGCAAATAAGAAGAATTTGAACTTTTATTTATTTCAACAGTCATTACATTTATCTTATAAAGGCCTTCCGTCAGATAGCCTTTTCCTACATACATTTCTCCTTTGTTAATTATAATTTTTCCAGAAACGGTTACACATTTGAATCCGTTCTTGTCTAGAAGTGAAATAGAAATTAAATTCCTACGTAACTCCGGAACATACAAGACATTGTTAAGTGTCAAGACCTTTCCTGAAGTCATTTTCAAGCATATTTTTCCTGTTCCTTCTACCTTAGTAATAGCGGAGTTAGCCATGTAGATCATTTCTTCTACTTGAGCCAGAGCGAATGACGGAAACAACTCTTTGTTGACACATACATGGTAGGTGGCACCAGAATCCATCCACCATTTGCGAGGATTCCCTGCCAAGTTGCATTCTAAGAACATAGCACACAGATCATCGCATTCTTTGTTGGATTCAATCATATTTGCTTGATCTTTCTTCTTGCCTTTCTTTGGGGCTCGACAATCTGTGGACTTGTGGCCAATCTTGCCACAATTGAAGCATTTTCCCTAGAATTTCTTCTTGGGTTGATAGCTTCCTTGTTCAGCTTTCTTTCTTTTCTTAGAATTGTTTTGGTCATCTTCTATAATATGTACTCCTTTAATTGTAGAAATTCCTTTTGACCTTCTCTCGGCAACTTTATTGTCCTCTTCAATACGCAGTCGGATAACAAGATCTTCGATAGTCATCTCCTTACGTTTATGCTTCAAGTAGTTTTTGAAGTCTTTCCACAAAGGTGGTAGCATCTCAACTATCGCTGCTACTTGAAATGCATCATTCACAATCAAACCTACAAACCAGTTTTTGTGAGTATTAAGAACTTTTTTAATTTGTTCAACTAAGGTATTTTTCAAAGATATACCTTCTGCTAGGAGATCATGTATGATGACTTGCAACTGCTGCACTTGAGAGACAACTGATTTGCTATCTATCATTTTAAAGTCCAGGAACCATGCAACAAGGAATTTCTTAATTCCCGCATCCTTTGTTTTATATTTTTGTTCAAGTGCCACCCACAATTCTTTCGATGTCTTAGTTCCACTGTAAATATTGTAGAGGTCGTCTTGGAGACCACTAAGAATATAATTCCTGCAAAGGAAGTCTGAATGTTTCCAAGCTTCTACAATTACGAAACGCTCTTTGTCCGAGGTTCCCTCGGGCACCTCAGGAGCGTCTTCGCTAGTGAACCGTTGCAGACACAAAGTGGTGAGGTAAAAGAACATCTTTTGCTTCCATCGTTTAAAGTCAATGCCCGCAAATTTTTCGGGCTTCTCCGCCGGTGTCATTGTAGGCGGAGCATTTGTGCGACTTGATGTGACAATATTAATTGCCCCCACAGACGTTGCCGCATCTTGCATTTGACTATCGCTTGTCATTTTTTCTGTCACCACAAGACAAAAAATACTTAGTATTTTCAGAATACTACTTATAAAGTTAAGCAACTTTAAACTTTTCTTCTTGTTTCTAGTTGACAATGAAGTTTTTATGACTTTCAATTGTCAACCGAATGATCTTTTACTTGTGATGAAGTTTTTATGACTTCAAATCACTAGTTAAGTTCAGGCGGAGTAGAAAGTTAAAACTTTAATCTCCAAAAATAAGTTATACAGATTCTGAAAATTATTTTCTTAAGATTGTTATTTTATGGTGTTTTCAGGTACAAGAATCTGTATTTAGGCACAACAACTTCAACACCAGTTCAAGTTTAAAACAAGAATACTATGAAGTACAAAAACACCTTCAACACAAGATCAAAGTGACATTTCTAAGAAGTGTGTTTTATTTTTCCAGAAATTAAGATGAAACAGAAATATAAAGCCAAGTCCCCCGACTTCACGGAGTGTCTTAAGGAATAATTCTCCTTACTGTACCCGAGATTTTGGAATCTTCCTCTCAGGATAAAATGGATTTCAATCCAACTATAGTGGTACCTCAAATAATTGGATTCATCGAACTCACTCAACGATTTGATTGATCACAAAGAATGTTTTTAAGACAAGAAGAGTTTTTATTTCAGAAAATTTTTCATTCATATCAAACCTGTGGATGAAAGCAGGTTTATATAGCCATCATATGCCTTTTCTGAAAGGTGGCAATGGTTCACTAAAAGGTGTATCCTTTGGAAGAGTCATGTCTGTCCATTCGAAACATTGTGTCTTTTTCTGAATAGACACAACTATCTGAACAGTCACACCTTTTCCAAAATAATATGTCTTTTGCTCAAAGGTTGTGTCCCTCCATTTTCCATTCACACCAATTAAACTCAACACTTGAGATGTGGATGTAGCTTGTGAAAATATCTGACATATATCTTCATGTCTAGAACTTGTTGTGTTTTTACATATTCCTAGAAATGCTAATGTTGTTGCCCATAATTTGGGTAAGTTTGCGATTTCTCTGTTGCATGAGTTATGTTGGGGAAGAAGATTTTCAAGTTGGATTCTAAAGAATCTTGTATTCTCTTTTGGACATATTACATCCCTAATGAGTTAATAGATGAATGATTCTGTTGAAAAAATTATATAGTATCAATGGGATTACATTATCTCATTAATTCCCTATTGATATATCGCATGAGTTATGGTTTATTCCCTAATGTCTCATTGACAGTTGAGTGAATCATTTGCTTTCGTATCAGAAACATCATAACGTATAAATAAATTTTATTTAGCTAACTAAAATTATAAAATTTCAAATTAGGCTAAGCTTGAAACTTATAAAAATATTGAGTGAAGTTGGGCGTGTTGAATTAGACCTATTATTTAGCCTATCTTAGTCCAAGCAGGATTTGGCAGGGCTGGGCATTAGCCCATCTTAACCCGCCCAATTTTAGCCTAAACGACCAATTTGTCATTCACATAGAAAAGGAAAACAAAACCTATGTATAAACCATATAGTAAATCAGAAACGTTATAAAACCAACCTTCATATTGCTGTTTGGCCAATTAAACCTACCTGTCTCTCTCCAAACCGGTGGAACTTTATCTTTGCCTTTTCTCTGCTATATTTTATTTATTTATTGTGCATATTCATGTTTTTCTTTATTTCATTGATAGCTTGCTGCGTTGCTTTTGAATTTAAAAAAAATGACTAATCAATTCTGGATCTGAGTAGTAGTATATAGTACCTAGTGCTTTTAATTAGAAGCTCTCTAATGAGACAAAGATAATTAATTAAGATACATAGTACAACACATAGGATTATTATTTTCAGAGTTAGTATATATATGATAACAAATTAGAACATGTATATATAGTACCGATGGTATTACATTATCTCATTAATCCCCTATTGATATATCAGTGTAAATGGTGGCAGGCTGGTCGGAGCTTCCACAGGATCTGTTGAGGTGAATAGCTAATTGTCTACTGGTGAAGTTAGGTTCGCATGTGTTTGTACTTCATGGACGTCTATATTGCCAACTATTCGCCGCTCACATCCATGGTGTCTGCTATCTCCTGAAGAAACAAATGAAAAATATGATAAGTATGACAAGTTTTATTGTTTATATGAGAAAAAGTTTCACTACCTTGAGGTCAGCAATAGGTTTCGAGGATCTTCCCACGGTTTGTTAGTTTGTATTGATGAAGATTCTCCTAGAATCTCTCTCTTTAGCCCATTCACAAAGTTTCAGATCTCCCTTCCACTGCGGTATATGTTTCCTGATGTGAGGAAATACTGTGAAGAGAATGAGCTTGAACCTCACACTTACTTTGATACTGCATTTTGTGTTCGCCGTGGCTTTTTAGAGAAAGTCGTCCTATCTTCAAGTCCTAGCAAAGCTAATTGTATGGTTGCTGCCATCTGTGGTAGAAAATGTAACTATTTGGCCTACTGCAAACTTGGAGATGAAAGCTGGACATGCATTACCAAAGGTATGACGATGGGATATGATGATGCCATTTTTTATCATGAACAAAAGTTATTATATGCTGTGACATTCACAAGTCATGTGCACGTGTTCGATTTGTTTGCTTCTGCAAAACTGATTGATACTACAGAACCACCATTATCTCAAATAAAAAGGAATCTGCTAAACCGTTGCTTGGTCAAGACTTCAATGGGACTGTTCCAGGTTCAACGACATGTGAGCGTGAAGAGTGAATGGGAAGACCAAACTTATGATTTTCATCGAACAAGCTTCTTCAACTTATATATGTTTGAACCTAGTAGTCGAAGTTGGTGCAAGGTGGAAAATATCGGTGAAAATGTGTTTTTTTTGGGACAAAATTCATCAATTTCAATAGCTTCTTCTTGTCTTCATGGATATAAAGGGAATCATATTTATTTTATAGATCATCTTCTAGTTTGCGATATGGTTCGTGTTCGAGGGGGCCGTTATGACATTGGTGTCTACAACTTGGATAGTACAAGTGTACACATTAATCTCTATCATGTACGCTTCACATTACTTGCGACCTTTTGAATGTCACTCTTTCCTGAACTGGACTCTGATAGACAGCATCGAACTGGAAATTCTCATAGATCTTGAGGTTCTTGCAAAATCTGGAATCCCCAAAGACCGTCTCCATGCATGTGTGTAGCCTCCAGATATATGTATTTCTTTCTTGCGCCGTATTTTTATATATGCATGAAAAATTTCCGGTCATTCTATGCCCGATCCCAATAGACAATTTATAAGATAACCTTTGTGGCTAATGAAATAATAAGTCAGCTCTTCTACTTGGAGCATTTCAGTTAATTATTGAAGAGTTGCTAGTCTGTGGTTACATCCAAATTTCTAGAGTTTACAAGTGAATTTTTAAGATGTTTTGCTTATTCTTCTTTTGAGAAGATTGAAGATGTTGATTTCCAAGACCTTATTTTTTGTTCTGAGAAGAAGAGTGGACCTGATGTAGAGAGAGAGATCAGGCTCAAGATTTGGTCTGGAGACGAGCGAAAGTAGGCAGAGAGAAGATATGGTTTTGCCATTGGTGTCAACGTTGCTCCCCTTGTTCGACTTCTTTTTTGGTTTTGGTCTCCCAAATAGTCTATCCAATAAGCAAGATGTGAACATTTCCATCTTGGTTTCCAATAGCGCTAGTTATACTTAATTATTTTGCACAAAAATAGCGTTTGAACACAGAACTCTGGGTTCTGCTAAGCCGATGAACCCATGGTTGGACTTGGACAGGCCACTATTCAGAATCTACCTTTACTCCTCGTTGACCTAATCCTAATTTGGTGTGAACTGTACATCTACTTGCCAATGCTGCTAACTTCATACTGTGTTTCTGCCAATCAGGCAGGTAGAGAAGAAGAATTATCGCTTCACGAGACAAATATTACTGTAGGAGCACTTAAGCTCGCTGAGAACACTGCAAGGGATGCCAACGTATGAAACTTTGCTATTGATGTCAATGCCAATCTTGACAGGTTAATTTCACTTGAGTTTACCAGAATAGATAGAAAGATGTGAGATGAGTAAGATAAGAATATATCATTTCTTTGAGCAAGGTTCTGATGAATTTAATCTTAGAGAAGGGGCATAGCAGGGGTTCCAGTGTACTACGAACATCGAACAAATTGTTGTTTTTAATACTGTTAAGGTTCAACACATGTTTCAAAGGTTACCATGTATCTCAACTCAATCCACTCTCACGACTTGCCATAAATGGCAATGAAGGTGATCAGCCTAGCACCCCAACAAGTCCACGGCAGCATAAATAATGCCCCTAAAGTATACTATGGCATCACGTACAAGGCCCCTAACATATTAGGGGAGCATACAATATGTCCCTAACATATTACGGCAGCTATGTGTGCCCCTAGTAACCATATCACGGCAGCGAAGAAAAGGTGATGACCAGAAACTATATACCCAAGCTTTCTTGCCGCTTATTATATGAGACCAGACACGAGAGAACGTATGTACAGACACTTATAAAGAGAGGAAACTTTGAGTGGAGCATACTGCTATAATTGCACCGCAACCAATAGACCATTATAATTATAAAAATAACATATTCTCACAGAAAACGTTCATCTCACAATAACCTTTGACAAACAATTAAATTAGATAGCTACGTAATTTTTTGTGAAAATAATCTGATACTTAAAATGGAAAAAAAATAAAAGAATTATAGATTGGAATACTTGACAACATGGGATTTAATCGATTCTGGCATCGTGAAAGCAATTAACACTCTCTTGACATAGAAAACAACATAACAGCAGCTTTAAGGACTCAAAAGCTTATTGATCACAAGTTGCAAAGCATCAGTCTAAACTTCTTATTGACAGCTCCTCAGGACTACAATTACAATTTCACAACTGTAAACCTGTCAAGTTCTAAATGTTTGATTCAACAATTGCTGACATGATTCATATGAACAAAGTGTCTTTGATCATAGTCAGACCAGAGAATTCACATATGCAAACAAGTAGAAGGTCAGAAATAACTCGAAAAGGGAACACAAGACAGATGTTATGAAGTGAATACTGAGAGTTGTCACAGCTTCCGCAAGAAGTCTTCGCTCGTGCTGCATCATCAAAAAGATGTCCGTAAGTTTATCAGAATATACTTTATAAGTTAAAGTTTTATAATGAATGGCAACATCCAACATAAAGATGTCTGCAAAAAGCAGAAATACTACATGAAAGCAGGTCTCTTTACTAATCAGATCAACACAAACTGGAATATTAGACGTGATTCAATAATATCTGAAGAATTAAAATGTACACAAAAAGTCCTGCAACAAAGCTTGTTTCTTCTCGAACAACATCCAGTCATCAGTACTAACTGGACTATTACAAGTACTTCAAGAATATCCGAAGAACCAAAATGTTCCATTAATATGTAACGAAATGTTTCTATTACTTTGGCCATCTACCCTTATCTTGAAGTATTTAACACTCTACCAATGGATCCCTTCTATTGAAGAATATCATGCTAGGTAAGAATTTCACAAACATGGGATTCAATGGATTTTGGCCATCTGGAAAGCATATTAACCTTTGGTCTGATCTGTGGATTAAGCCAACTGTTATACTTAGGAGTGAAATTGCAGGCCCCTCCAGTCACACCATTACTGGCTTTCTTTGGACTTGATATGTAGTAATTGTTGGGACCTAACTCCAATTCCTTTTGAATTACCGAACCTTATTACTCAACAAATCTACTCTTGCTACATACCTCGTTTTATAAATTAGTATGGAGTTTAGAGCCTAGTGATGTTTTCTGTTTTCAGTTAATGTATAAACAAGCTCTGTGGTCCTTTTCAGTCAGCTTCTCAGTTCTCGTGAATTTGGAAGCTCACGACACTACTGGAAATAAAGCACATAATACCTTTGACTTGTCTGCCATAATAGGTTGCCTACTTTGCTAGCATACTTTAAAAACGTTATAGAAGATGTTATGCAATTAACACTTTCTTGACACAAAAAACAACATAACAGCAGCTTTAAGGGCTCAAACTTATTGATCACAATTTCTGACATTATTCATATGAACAAAATGTCTTTGATCATAGTCAGAACAGAGAATTCACATATGCAAACAAGTAGAAGGTCAGAAATTACTTGAAAAGGGAACACAAGACAGATGTTATGAAGTGAATACTGAGAGTTGTCACAGCTGCCGTATGAAGTCTTCGTTAGTGCTGCATCATCAAAAAGTTGTCCGTAAGTATATCAGAATATAATTTTATGAGTTAAATTTTATTACTGAATGGCAAAATCCAACGTATAAAATGTATGAAAAAGCAGAAATACTACAAGAAAGCATGTTTCTTTACTGATCAGATCAACACAAACTGGACTATTAGAAGTACTTCAATAATATCTGAAGAACAAAAACGTTCATTAAAGTCCTGCAAGAAAATTTGTTTTTTTTCGAACAACATCCAGTCATCAGTACTAACTGGATTATTACAAGTACTTCTAGAATATCCGAAGAACCAAAATGTTCCATTAATCTGTAACAAAATGTTTCTAGTACTTTCATCAGTAAAGAGGGAGGTAAAAAAGGGCGCATTCAAGGAGTAGCTCTACCATTTACGATGTCTTCAAATGAATAACTACAAACATCTTGCTATTAGATGAATGGAAAGACAATTGCCTCATCTTATTACTTACGCAGTCAAGGAATCAAAACTGATGAGCACTTCCAAAAACAGAAGATAAAGCAAACACAGTTCGAGATCAGGGATTAGTGATTTTTCTATGTTTCCCTCAAAAAATATATAGAAGATATCATAAGCTCGGAAGTTGCTGGAGACCATTATGTTATTACTACTTATCTGAGACAAAAGTGACATACTGTTGACTTCCAGATTTTATTTACTCTTCTTTAAGTATTTCATGTTTCTCATAATCGACCAAGTACAGCTCAAACGCTAAAAGGCACCAAGAACAAGTAATGCAGTTCTTCTTAGATATCAGAATTCTTTAGCGAGATCAGTAGAACTCCTTGATACCTATGTTTTCTTATTCAGATGAGCTTCTCAACCAGTTAACGGTGCAGTTTGCT
Organism: Capsicum annuum; assembly: GCF_002878395.1. Lineage (NCBI taxonomy): Eukaryota > Viridiplantae > Streptophyta > Magnoliopsida > Solanales > Solanaceae > Capsicum > Capsicum annuum. The sequence continues at coordinate 119,151,676 of NC_061112.1, read as the reverse complement.
ACAACCCACAATTACATTTGCTAGACCAGTGCTATGGAAAGCAGCTAGAAATAGCAGCAACACCCGAGCATCTCAACAAATTCATAGAATTAACTAAAGCAATCAATACACATAGTCATCAGAGTGAATGTGCTCAGTTCACCGAGTGTTTATACAATACATACATGGGCGTATAAGATAAGAAAACTCCTGAAGCAATCACAACATCTAAAAGTGGGAGTTAACGAGTAAAAAACCATCTAAAAGTGGCAGTTGACATGCAACACACAGCAAGAATGTATATAGTACATAACATAAACTATGGTTATTACCGAACCTTAAGATACTTTGCCATTTCAAGACATCTTGCGGATCAACTGTGACCATCCCTTCGATCAAAAGTAGGCCCTCTGGGCAGTCAAAAATCACGTGTGATCCTTTCTCAGAATTCCCCACTGTCAATGTGTTCTTAACTGAGCAAGGATAAAGGTTCTCATCATTCTGAACTGCCAATTCTGATTTATTCACTGTGTAAAACAACAGCACCCCTTCTTCATTCTCGGCTACAATTTCACCATTCCTCAAACAGCCCAAAATTCTGTCAAACCCAAATAACGGTCCTATCTTACATTTCTTTCTCCATTGAAATTTCTTATCATCCACTTCCCAAACATCAATATAGGAATTTTCTGTTTTCGTCCAGACCATAAATCCAAGAGAATCCTCAAAATCCGCAAGATTCGCATAATAATCCCCTACTCCAATAAATGGCAGTATCCACCATTCAAAATCCATTTTACTCACTTCAAAGTGCACCAACCTCTGATACTTGCCGGGAATATACTCTTCATAATCATAAGCCAACCAATAAGGCTCCGCTTTAAAGATCGCATCACAAGAAGGCTTGTCAATATAAAAATAGTTTGTTCTACTTTTCAGCTTTTCCCATCCTAAAGGATACTTCATTTCACGTATTTCGAATTCCACTTTAGTTTTGGTACATCCTGGAAATGGGGGAACACAAAAGATTTTCAAGATCAACAAATCCTTTTTCTGTGAATCAAAGGCCAATCCCACCGATACTTTCTGAGAGGGGTTGGTGGTTTTAGAAAGCATGACCATCTTAGACTTGTTCATTGCTGGATTCCAAAGTGTAAGTGCATCGCCCAGAGGTGGCTGAAAAATGCAGAGAATGCCATTGACAGGACCGGCAATGGACATTTTGGGAAAGACGATAGGATAAGGATTTTTCACTTGCACAGGTGGTAGAGGGGGTTTGTACTGTACGAGTACATTATGATTAAACCTTCCATCATGTCGGGACTGTATAATAATCATGGATGAATCAGTGCGTTGCAAAGAAGAGGAATGGCGGTAATGGGTGACGATGAAATCGGGCTTGTAAATGAGCTTCCGCCACTGCTTGCAAACAGACCTGAATTGTAAAAGGGTCTTCAGAGGAAGCCGAGAGAGAATGTTAGAGATGATTTCTGGCTTGAAAATGCAATTTGGTTCTTGAGCTCTGTTCTCTGTTTTCTTGGAACTTCCTTTCCCTTTCTGCTTTCCTTTTCCTTTCGGCGCCATCTTTTCAAGAATTGGCTAGAGGTTGAAGAAGACGATCCACTGTTTTTTTGAATTAGTAGAAGAGTGGCGGGTTTAAGGGTTTCACAAAAGCAGTTTTGGAATATAAAAGGGTGAATATTTCCAGTTATTTAAATTGTGACGGTTACATCATTATTCCCTCAATATTCCAGTTAGCCAAATGATTTGTTGCTTTTCATTTGTTGACGGTTAATTTAATGGAGATTAACAATCAAATTAGATAGATAATAACTTTTTTGTGAAAAATAATCTGATACTTGAAATGAAAAAATAAATAAATTATAGATTGGTTCTAGCGGTATATGTAAATACTCTTTCAATCAACAAAATGAGAAATAAGGATAAATAAAAAAATGTGAGCCTTTATTTAAGAGACTTTGCACTTGAAATAGGACAAATGAAAATTAGAAGGAATGATCTGGATTTTCGAAAAGATGAAAAAAATGTTGTCTGCCTTTTACTAAATAATGAGGAGCTGCAAGTAGTTTATCGGACAAATTGAATTGTCGTGACAATTTTATCACCGGAAATTCTCTATTAGGAGACTGGTTGGATCTGGTGTAGATATCCGAGAGTTCTTCGACTTGTCTATTCGCCTTTCTAGCTTACGCACGCTCCTTTCTATTGGAACATATCACTACCTTAATTAGTCAGCGTATTCTAGTTCGCCTTGTAATCTTTATCATTGCATCGTGAAGTTATCATTCTTAGCTACAATGTCACCATTCTTCAAACAAACCAAGACTTGGTCAAACCTGAATGACGTTCCAACACTATATGGCAATCGTCTTTGTGATCCCAATCTAACATACAAAGCGAATCCTCCAAGTTCTACAAACCAACCAATAAGGTACCCTTTTAATAATTGCATTGCAAGTAAACTCAAGAATACAAAAAACATCTCATTTTTCAGCTTCTTCCATCTGCCACTCCTGGTAGAATACATTTCAATATGGTTCGGGACTATAGACATTAGCTCGACACAAAGGATTCTCAAGACCAACCAATCATTTTGTTGGTAATCAAAAGCCATTCCAACAGATGTCAAAGAGTGCAGTCCCTGAATGGGCAGACTTTCAGAAAGCTGCACCATCTTATACTGCCTCATTGCCGGGTTCCAACAGGGGCGGAGCCAGCCTTCTGTTGACGGAAAAATATACTATTTATACATGATTAAAATTATTTTTTATGTGGTTATAGTAGGTGTTGAACCCCCTTCGACTAAGTTTTCTTTGAATATGGAATCCCCTTAGTTGAAATTCTAAGTTTTCTTTAAATATGGAACCCCTTCGTTGAAATCCTGGCTCCACCTCTGGTTCCAAAGGGTAATCAATTCACCCCAAGGTGGACTAAAGAGAGACACAATTCCATAGCAAGGACCCACAATGTACATATTAGGAAAGAAGCAAGGAAGAGGGTTGTCCAGCTCAACAAGTGATTCAGGCGGGTTGTATTGTGACAGTACATGCCTAATAAGGGATGAATCGGAACCGCGGAACGCTGCAAAGAAGGAGAGTAGTATAACGTATAATGCTTTTGACTTGACACTGCCATTTCTCCCTTAGTCAGTTCTTAGAAATACATGCTCAGTAGTATAATGTACAACACATCTATTTGGTGAATCATAGCAAAATATGCTTTTTATTTATCCAAAAATGACAGATGTTGTCTTTTGGGTGATGATATTGTAGCACCCCGAATTACTGAACAAAGATCCAAATCATTCTTCAAATGCAACACCTTTTGAATTTCACTCTTTCCTGAACTGGAATTTGATAGACAGCTTCGAACTGGAAGGTTCTAAATGGGAATAATATCTTTAGTTAAAGGAAACAATTAAAAAATAGAAATCATGGAAGTTTTCATAGCTCGTGTTAGGCCTTATGTCTATGGTCAGCATTGATCTTGAGGTTAAACTGGAATACCAAAGTCGTCTCCATGCTTGTATGTATTTCTTTTTTCTTGCTCCATTTTTTTTATATATATGCATGAAAAGCTTCCGGTCATTCTATGCCCGATCCCAGGAGACAATTAAAGATAAATTTCTAATCTAATTCCTGCCAAAACTTTGTGGCTCATATATAATGAAATAATAAGTCAGCTCTTCTACTTGAAACATCTCAGTTAATTATTTAATAGTTGCTAGTGTATGGTTACCTCCAATTCTAGAGTTTACAAGTGTATTTTTAAGACGTTATTCTTGTTCTTCTTTTGTATGTTATACTTGAAACATCTCAGTTAATTATTGAGAGTTGATTTGCAAGATCTTTTTTTTGTTCTGGGAAGAAGAGCGGACCTGATGTAGAGAGAGATCAACCAGATTGGCTATATATTAATCAAGAACATGATTACCCTAAGCCAATTTTCATTCACAGAGAGATTTTCATTCATAAATAAAGAGATTAGTTAGAGATTAATTAAAATAGGCTGTTAGGAATGTTAGTTAGGGACAACTAATTGGTAGTTAGCACAGCAATAAGTAGTTGGACTTCCTTGCATAGTGTGTGTACATTTTTCATTCATTCGATACATAGAATATATTCACATTCTTCTCTAGAATATATTCACATTCTTCTCTACTCTGTCGACAAATGTAAGCTGCATTTGCACATATCCCCTTCAAATTCATAATGTAAAAGCTATCTGCTTTTGAAGTCTAATTGGTAAAAGCCAATACACATGAAGTCAGACCAGTTCACATAGGCAAATAACTACGAAACAAAAAGAAGTACAGCGCAAACATTGAGTGAAGGAAACATAAAGATAGATGTTACGAAGCAGAAAAAAAACTCAAAAAAGGATTTTACCACAAACATGAATTCACCAAAAAACGACATACATGCTATCTTCCAACTAAAAAGACATCAAAAAGTTTTTCATGCCATCCCTGAGGTCAACCAAAAAGGGGCAATCACGGTAGGACGATTTCTGAGGGTTGTCCCGTCAAGAACTTTAAGCAAGCCCTGCATCATCCAAAAAAAAAAAAGTGTTTGTAAGTTGCTCAAAATATCTTTTTCGAGTTAAAAATATATTGATGTAATGGGAAAATTCAACATACAAGATGTATGCAAACGGTAGAAATCCTATAAGAAAGCATGTTTCTTTACTATTAGCATCTACCCTAACTGCTATATTAGATGTACTCTGACAATATCCGAAGAACAAAAAGGTACACCAAAAGTCTTACGCGAAACCATGTCTGGTTACGAATAGCATCCAGTCATCAACACTAACTGAAATATTAGAAATACTCAAAGATATCCAACGAACAAAAATGTTCCACTAAGCTGTAAAAGGAAGTTCCACTCCATCAAACACTCTCTTTTCATATTATCTTCAAGTACTAAAAGAGCTACTTCCATGCTCTCTTCCTTGTGAATTTTCATACTAAAAGCACCGTTGTTACCGTCCCTGACATCACTTATTCACTTCAGACTCGATCTCCACACTACAGAGTATATAATAATTGTCTATAGATGCCAAAATTATGACCACTCAATTCGTTGTCCAAAGATTGATAGACATATTATCAAAGGAGGAAATTACCGAATGCATAAAGGCGACAAATATTCTACTACTTTCATCAGTCAAGAGGGAGAACAAATGATTTTGGGGGTTGGGGGGGAGCAATCAAGAAGAATAGCTCTACCATTCTTGAGGTCTTCAAATGAAGTGCAAATATCTTGCTATTAAATGAATGGAAAAGCAATTGCATCATAGAAGACAAGTAAACACAGTGCAGGAATCAAGGTTTACATATTTTCTAAGTTTTCCTCGTGAAAAATTATCATAGCTCTACAGTTGCTGGATCAATGTCTTATTACTACTTTTCTGTGACAAAATGACTTACTGTTGACTTCCAAGTTCCGTATATTCTGCTGTTTGTGAGAGTGATTCCAAGTTCCATATATTTTTCTGTTAGTATTTCACATTTATCATTCTTGACACAAAGTCCAGCTGAAAAGCTAAAAAACGCCAAGACCAGGGAATACAGTTCTCTGTATGTGTTTATCCTTTATTAGGTATCAAAGATTCTGCCGCAAGATCTCAAACTCTATTTTTTATAAGGAAAGATCAATAGAACTGGACCAACTTTTTCTTAATCAGTGTGTGTCACAAATAGTTCATAGAGCAGTTTGTTACAACCACAAGTACATTTGCTGGGACCTTTGGACCAATGCTATAGACGTATTACAGTCAGAATGAATACCTTGCATACATGTAAACTTCTCAACGGATTCTCGATCATCTCTCTTTTTTCTTTTCATTTAATTGGTATATGTTATGGTTATAAGCAAAAAACAGCACCATAACACAAACATCTCAACCAATGGCACAAAATTAACTAAAGTAATCAATAGAATTAGTTCACACAATAATTAACACGCCAGAGTTAATGTGCTAAGTTCCCCGAGTGCATGAACACATACACATTCACATAAGATATTTAACTTCTGAAGCAATGACAACATCTAAACGTGGGAGCTAACAATCTACACATAACAAGAATATAGTAACATAAACTAGAGTATAAAGGTAGTTTGATTACAAAAACCTCGTGAGTTTTTTGCGTGCCACTTTATCTTGAACATCTTGCTTCTTAACTGGTAGCATCCCTCCGAACAGAAATAGGCTCTCTGAATAGTCAACAACCACACATGATCCCTCCTTACTATCAAGGCTGAATTTCTCCTTGACTGACATAGTTATGGGATCACACAAGAATACCACTCCTTTATCATTCTTAGCTATAATGTCACCATTCCTCAAACAACCCAAGATTTGGTCAAACCTGAATGACGTTCCAACACTGTATTTCATACTCCAACCATCCACATCATCTAGTACCCAAACATCTATACGGCAATCGTCTTTGTGATCCCAATCTAACATACAAAGAGAATCCTCCAAGTCCACAAGAAATTGATGCTGCCTACGCCTTCCTATCGATGGTAACTTCTCAAATTCTGTTTTGCCCACATCAAAGCGCATTAACACAGCTCGCACCCCAAATTTATCAGGCATACAAACCAACCAATAAGGCACCCCTTTAACAATCGCATTGCAAATAAACTCAAGAATATAAAAAACCATCTCATTTTTCAGCTTCTTCCATCTGCCACTCTTGGCAGAATACATTTCAATGTGGTTCGGGACTGGAGACAGTAGCTCGACACAAAAGATTCTCAAGACCAACAAATCATTTTGTTGGTAATTAAAAGCCACTCCAACCGACGCCAAAGAGTGCAGTCCCTGAATGGGTAAACTTTCAGAGAGCTGCACCATTTTATACTGCTTCATTGCCGGGTTCCAAAGGGTAATCAATTCACCCCAAGGTGGATTAAAGAGACACACAATGCCATTGGTAGGACCCACAATGTACATATTGGGAAAGAAGCAAGGAAAGGGGCTGTCCAGCTCGACAAGTGAATCAGGCGGGTTGTATAGTGAGAGTACATGATTATTGGACTCTTGATGGCGGCTGCCTATAATAAGGGACGAACCGGAACGCTGCAAAGAAGAAGAGCGGCGGAAATGAGCAGCTATGAAGTCGGGCTTGTAAATGAGTTTGTTCCATTGCTTGCAAACACACCTGAATTGTAAAAGGGTCTTCACAGGGAGACGAGAAAGGATATTAAAGACGACTTCTTTTGGGAAATACAAGTCGGAATTTGCTTTGCATTTTGTTTCTTTCGAATTCCCTTTACCTTTCCCTTTCTTCTTCCCATTTCCTTTGCCTTTAGGAGCCATCTCCCTTTGGGCAATCACAGCAATAGTGTTGGCAAAGCAGAATGGGATTTTAGGGTTTTGAAGGTTTTAAGGAAGTTCAAAAAGAAGCATTTTTGTCTTTTGTGCCAGAAATGGGGACCCAACAGAGACATGCCCGTTTTAAAACCAAAATTTCGACTTTCTTTATTTGTTTGCATATGAAGGGGAAAGGATCAAAAATATCATCCTACTTTGATTAATTAATCATGTTTGTTCCTAATTAAATAATTGGATCAAATATATTTTTATCATTAGTAAAGTTATTAGATATATTTTTTATTTTAATATTTTTTTCATCATAGCAAATTAAAAGTCATATGGCGTGACATTTGAATGAGGTGGCACGCATCCAATTTTTCTTCTCTTTTTTATTTTAACTTTTATTTCCATCAAACTTTTATTAATATATTTAATATTATTAATTTCAAAAAGAAAATTAAAAAAAAAAAATCAACAACAGCCCCTCTCCCTTTGCCGGTGAACTTCCACCACTTCACTGCACCACCACTTACCATCCCTCACTTTCGTCGTTTTGTCGAACCTCATCGGAGAAGTCATCTGCGGTAAACGAAACAAAAAAATAACAACAAATAAAACTCCCCAGTTGCTATTTTCTTTTCCATTTCACCATCTTCCCCATTTTCAAAATCAACCCATTTCTAAAAATGTGTGAGCTAGCTTCTTCTTCTGAATTTTTTTTGATCTGAACATTTAAATTTATTGATCTTGTTATAGTTTCTAAATTTTCCAGTTAAAACAATTGAGTTCAGGGTGTCAAAGATTTAATTTTGATAAGGTTGTCTCAATTTTCTTGAAAATCTCAAATATAAAGTTGTTTGTTTTTCTTCATTTTATGTATTTTGATACCAAAATTGAGTATTTTAATTTTGATAAGGGTTGATTCAGACCTGGGCTGCATGCCAATAATTTTTTTTTTTTGAATATTTTAATTTTCTTTTTAAAATTAATAATACTAAATACACTAATAAAAATTTGATGAAAATAAAAGTTAAAATGAAAAAGGGAAGAAAAATTGAATGTTGAGGTGACACGCCGCATGACAGCCACCTCACTCAAAATGTCATGCCGCATGACTCTTAACTTGTCATGATAGAAAAATGTTAAAATAAAGAATATATTTGATAACTTTACTAATAGTAGGGGTATATTTGATCCTATAATTTGACTAAGGATAACCATGACCAATTAATCAAAGTATAGGGGTATTTTTGATCCTTTTCCCACATATGAAACCTTAGTTTTATCAAGATCAAATTTAATTTATCTATTTGGGTAGAGTGTTGGGATATTGATTACGTTAATGAGATGGGCAGTCTTTTTAGTAGGTTTGGGCTGTCCTTCTCACTTTGAGCTAACTTTTGGGGGTGTCAGTTAAGCCAAAAACCTAATTTTACACACTTACAAGATATAGTGCATTTTGATTTTTTAACTTGTAATCTTGCAAATAGTAAAAATGTATGTATGATTTATCCTCAATTTTTGTTTTTCAGCTAGTGGTCCGATCCTTTCCTAGACTCCATGCACAACAAGAAATTTAGTGTGTCAGACTATTTTTTTCTCAGCTTATTTTGAAAGCCAAACAGATTGCTGGACCAGGTTCTTTTTATGCTTGTTTTTATCAGCATTTGACTTGATATGACATTTCTCTGGGATTTTTTTTTTCACAAAACATGCTTAGTAGTATTATAATAGCGGTAATGGGTGACGATGAAATCGAACTTAGAAATGAGCTTCTTCCAATGCTTGCAAACAGACCTGAATTGTAAAAGGATCTTTAGAGGAAGTCGAGAGAGGATGTTAGAGATGATTTCTGGTTTAAAAATACAGTTGGATGATGGTTCTTGAGCTCTGTTTTCCGTTTTTGTGGAACTTCCTTTCCCTTTCTTCTTTCTTTTTTCTTTCGGCGCTATTTTTTCTCAGTTCAAGAATTGGCCAGAGGTTGAAGAAGACAATCAACTGTTATTTGAATTGTAAAAGAAGAAAGTGTGGAAAAAGAGTCTTTCAGGTTTAACGTTTTCATAAAAACAGTTACTACTTAAATTGTGACGGCTACATCATTATTCCCTCAATATTCTAGTTAGTTAAATGATTTGTTGCTTTTTATTTGTTGACGGTTAATTTATTGTAGATTAACAATCAAATTAGATAGATAACAATTTTTTGTGAAAAATAATCTGATACTTAGAAGGAAAAAAAAATTAAGTATAGATTGGTTCTAGTAATATGTAAGATTGTCTTCCAATCAACAAAATGAGAAACGAGGATAAATAAAAAAAAATGAGGTCTTTATTTAAGAGACCTGCACTTGAAATAGGACTAATGCAAATCCGAAGTAATGATCTGAATTTTCGAAAAGATAGAATAAAATATAGTCTTCCTTATACTAAATAATGAGGAGCCTAGAGTTGTTTATTGGAAAAATTGAATTGTGGTGACAATTTTATCATAAAAAATTTTCTATTACGAGACTGATCGGATCTAGTGTAGATACTCAAGAATTCTTCGACTTATCTATACGTCTTTCTAGCGTACGCGTGCGCGCCTTTCGATTGGAACCTATCGTTACCTTAATCAGTCAGCGTATTCTAGTTCGCCTTGTCATATGATCATTGCATCGTGAAGTTGTTGCTTCGTATCTGATCATATCGACGATCACCCATTAGTTAGCACAACTATTTAAGAGAATAGGTCTCGAAAAATGGTCTGTCTTTCATCATCCATACTAGACCTGTCAAAATAGGTTTCGCCCATGAGGCCGGCCCAACCTAACCCTTTAACTAAGTGCGGTTGGGCTAAGTGTTTTCAGCCCATTTAGAAACTAGGCTTATAAGCTCAGCCTCACTTGGCTCGTCGTCCTCTGAGGCTGACCTAAGAGGCCTAACTCGTCAGCCTCAGAGGCTAGCCCATGGGGTGAGACGTTAAAAATAACTATTAAATATTTTTAAGTTGGTCATTTATTTATTAGGAATTAGAATTTTGTCAATCTTTTCTAATTAGCTACTTATTTTTTTATCCATTCTTCGGTTGATACTAATTTTTTGAAAGTTCTTAGTGTGTGTTTGAAATGACCGGTAAGCTGCTTTTAGTTGTGAACTTCAAAAAATTGTTTTTACTCGTGATGGTTTAGTAGTTGTTGCCTTTAATTAATGCAATATTCTGTTCTTTAAATTTAGGCTCTCATTTGTTATAATATTGTTGTTTTTATGTAGATACTTTGTGTATATTTGTATTTATCATCTTAACCATATTAGAACATTTTTATGGAATTTGTAGTTAATCATCATTTCTTTGCTTATTACAGTAAATGTCATGAGCTAATTACAATTAAGGGATAGTTTGGTGTGAGGTATAAGGAATGAATAGTCTAAGATAAATGAAGGATTGTTTTATCCCATGTTTGGTGTGAGCTATTACTTAGTACCGACATTATTTATCGCACCATTTACATCATAGTGATAAGATAAAGTATTTGTATACATGGTGAAATATCTAATTCCAAGATTAATTATCCCGGAATAACTCTTTCCCAACCTGACGACCCTTAAAGGTATTAGTAAGATGCCTATAACATGCTAAAAATTAGTAGGAGACATATTAAAGTGAAGCCATAAAAATTGGTGATAGTCTAGTACTTACAATATTTTTATTTATCATGTTTTGGATTGATTTTATTTTTTTTGAAGGGTCAACCCGTCCCAACCCGCGGCCCGCTTAGGGCTGAGTTGGGCCGCTATTTTAAAGGTTCTTTAGTTAAAAGGGCTAGCCCATCTTAGTCCATTTAATTATCTAACCCGCTAAGATTAGATTGGGCCAGTCCATTCTTACAGCTCTAATCCATACTAGTTGAAAGTCTACAACACAAAAATCAATAAAACGATTTCGATGTTCCTCTCCTTAAAGTCAAGTAGCTTTTAACCATAGGCCTACTTGTCTAGAATAAGGGCTTAGAGGATTGGGTGAACTTAAATCAAAATAACAAAAAAGAATTTGATAATTTTTGGATGCCCTTAACAGAGACTGAGTTAATTTATTTAGAAAATATGCATTTGAACCATAATAAAACATAAAGATAGATGTTACGAAGCGGAAAAAAAAAACTCAAAAAGTATTATACCACAAGCATGAATTCACCAAAAAAATTAAAAGACAAAATGACCTTCTGAACTCTTATAATACTATGCTAATTTTGTAAATTGAACACCTCTACTTACATATTTATCATCTGAATCTCTGAATCCACAAAAAAAATAAAAATAATTTAAACACTTTTTTGGTGAGTATAATACACTCTCGCCATGTCATCTTCCACGTCATTTTTATATATAAAAATATTAAATATTAAAATAAATAAACAATAAATAAATAAATAAAAACAATCCCCCACCCCCACCTTCTCCCTCTCTTCTCTCCCTTCTCTCTCTTCCTTTTTTTCTTTCTCTTTGTCCGATTCTCCTCCTTCTCTCTCTTCTTCTGTTTCTACTCTCTTTCTCTTCTCTTCTTTTTTCTTCTCTTGTGTTTCTCTTCTTTTCTTTATTCTACTTCTAATAAATCAAAAAATGCAATTAAAATTGTTAAATTTTATATATATAAAAAAAATCATATGAATTCAAGATCCATAATACCCAGTTTATATATTGAATATTTTAGTTATTTGGTGTGAAATTTTAGATTTTTTTTTGTTAGCAGATAATTTCATGGTAAAGTAATAAACATCTTTGACTGTATTCTTTTCTTGAATTTGTTTGATCAGTTAAATTAAGAGTAACTTATGTCTTTGAGATTTTGTTAGTAGATTATGATTCCATGATAAAATTGAAATGAAATTGAAATTTGAGTTTTTTTTTTTTTTGAATTGATTCCATGGTGTTTGGTTTGAATTGATTCCATGATTTTTGTGATGCTGCAGTGGGGTGGGGGAAGAACGCTAGTGTGGTGGTGGTTGTGTTGCTTGGGGATGGTGGAAGACGGGGTGGGGGGTGGGGGATGAGGAAAGGGTAAAGGACGGGGGAACGGGGTGGGGTACGGGGAGGGTGCTGGATGGGGTGGGGAATAGTGGTGGACTGGTGGATGGGGTGGGGGGCGATGGTGGACTGGACTGGTGGATGGGGTGGGGGGATGATGGGCGAGGGGGTGGGGTGTTGGACGAGGCTAGGGGAGGGGAGGGTTTTTTTATTTTATTTTTTAAAAAATTTTTAAAAATATTTTTAAAATTTAAAAGCTGAAAAAATGTTAAATTTTTTAAAAATATATTTTTTTTAATTTTTAAAATTATTTTTAAATTTAAAAAGCTGAAAAAATGTGTCTCACTCTCTCATACGCGCGTGACTACATGCGTTTTAGCCTAGTCAGCATTTTTAATGCCACATAGATTAAGTCAACGGTCAAAGGGTTTAAAATGTTGAATTTTATTGAGCTGAAGAGTTAAGATGACAACCATATAAATAGAAGTATTCAACTTACAAAACCGACATAGTACAGGAGTTCAGAAGTTAATTTTGCCAAACTAAAATGACACCAAAAAGTTTTTCATGCCATCTCTGAGGTTAGCCAAAAAGGGGCAATCAGGGTATGACGATTTATGAGGGTTGTCCCATCAAGAACTTTAAGCAAGCCCTGCATCATCCAAAACATAAAAAATGTTTGTAAGCTTCCCAAAATATCTTTTTTAAGTGTAAAGGATATTTGATGTAATGGGAAAGTAAAATTCAACATACAAGATGTATGCAAAAGGTAGAAATCCTATACGAAAGAATGTTTCTTTCCTATTAGCATCTATACTAACTGCAATATTAGAAGTACTCCAACAATATCTGAAGAACAAAACCAACCAATAAGGCAACCCTTTTAACAATGGCATTGCAAGTAAACTCAACAATCTCATTTTCAGCTTCTTCCATCTGCCACTCTTTGTAGAGTAGAATACATTTCAATGTGGTTCGGGACTGTAGTCATTAGCCCGACACAAAATTATTCAGGCGGGTCGTATTGTGAGAGTACATGATCATTGGACTTGTGATGACGGCTGTATATAATAAGGGATGAACTGGAAAGCTGCAAAGAAGAAGAGTAGTATAATGTATAATGCTTTTGACTTGCCACTGCCATTTCTCCCTTTGCCAGTTCTTACAAATACATGCTCAGTAGTATAATGCACAGCACATCTATTTGGTGAATCATGGCAAACAACGCGCACATGTTATCTTTTGGATGATGATATTGTAGCACCCCGAATTACTGAACAACGATCCAAATCATTCTTCAAATGCAATACCTTTTGAATTTCACTCTTTCCTGAACTGGAATTTGATAGACAGCTTCAAACTGGAATTATGTGTGTGCAAAAATAGAAATCACGGAAGTTTTCATAGCTCTTGTTATGTGTCATTGATCTTGAGGTTCTTGCGAAAACTGGAATTCCAAAGACTTCTCCATGCTTGTATGTGATCTCCAGATATATATGAAAAGTTTCCGGTCATTCTATGCCAGATCCCAAGAGACAATTAAATATAAATTTTTAATCTAATACCTGCTAAAACTTTGTGGCTAATGAAATAATAAGTCAGTCAGCTCTTTTACTTGAAACATTGCAATCAATTATATAAGAGTTGCTAGTGTGCAGCTAGAGTGTTAGTTAGGGATAACTAATTGGTAGTTAGCACAAGTAGTAGTACTTCCTCGCATAGTGTGTGTACATTTTTCATTCATTCAAAACACAGAATATATTCACATTCTTCTCTACTCTGTCGACAAATGTAAGCTGCATTTGCACATATCTCCTTCAAATTCATAATGTAAAGGCCATCATCTTTTGAAGTCTTTTGGTTTACACATGAAGTCAGACCAGTTCACATAGACAAATAACTACGAAACAAAAAGAAGTACAGGGCAAACATCGAGTGAAGGGAACATAAAGATAGATGTTACGAAGCGGGAAAAAAAACTCAAAAAAGTATTATACCACAAACATGAATTCACCAAAACACTACGTACATGCTATCTTCCAACTAAAAAGACATCAAAAAGTTTTTCATGCCATCCCTGAGGTCAGCCAAAAGGGGCAATCAGGACATGACGATTCCTGAGGGTTGTCCTGTCAAGAACTTTAAGCAAGCCCTGCATCATCCCCAAAACAAAAGTGTAAGTGGCTCAAAATATCCTTTTTAGAGTTAAAAGTATATTGATGTAATGGGAAAATTCAACATACAAGATGTGTGCAAAAGGTAGAAATCCTATAAGAAAACATGTTTCTTTACTATTAGCATCTACACTAACTGCTATATTAGATGTAATCCGACAATATCCGAAGAACAAAAAAGTACACAAAAAGTCTTATATGAAAGCATGTCTGGTTACAAATAGCATCCAAAGAACAAAAATGTTCCACTAAGCTGTAAAAAGAAGTTCCACTCCATCAAACACTCTCTTTTCATATTATCTTCAAGTACTAAAAGAGCTTCTTCCATGCTCTCCTTCACTTCCTTGTGAATTTTCATACTAGAAGTGTCACGACCCGACCGGGGCCCTGGACGAGACGGGCATCCCGAACCACGAAGGCCCGAGAGACTCCGGGAGTAAAGCTTTATTACTTATATACCCAGCATCCCTCCTGTGTTTTACCGATGTGGGACTCCTTCCTAAGTTGGGGTGTTACATGCACCCCTTTATGGACTCAGCGTTCCCTCCTGTGTTTTGCCGATGTGGGACTCTTTCCTAAGTTGGGATGTGGGACTCTTTCCTAAGTTGGGATGTTACATACACCCCCCTAATGGACTCAGCGACTCAGCGAGACTCTTTCCTAAGTTGGGATGTTACATACACCCCCCTAATGGACTCAGCGACTCAGCGTCCTCGCTGAGGTTTGCCCCATCGAATGGGATTCGCCTACACTCAGGACTGAGGTTTGCCCTGCCTTACCGAGATTCGCCTACACTCAGTTTGAACTCTGACCCACATCAACAGGGCTGACAAAGGAGACGGGGCCCTGGCCGAGACGGACATCCTGAACCACGAAGGCCCGAGAGACCCTGTAACTCCCAACCCACTAGTGATATTGTCCGCTCTAGGCCCAGGCCCACACGGCTTTAAAACACGTCACTAGGGAGTGAGACTTTCTTACTTATATACCCAGCATCCCTCTTGTGTTTTGCCGATGTGGGACTCCTTCCTAAGTCGGGGTGTTACAAGAAGCACCTTTGTTACCGTTCCTGGACCCGACCCGAGGCCCTGGCCGCGACGGGCATCCCGAACCACACAGGCCCAAGATACCCCTGCCACGTCCCAACCCACTAGTGATATTGTCCGCTTTGGGCCTAGGCCCGCACGGCTTTAAAACGCGTCACTAGGGAGTGAGACTTATATACCCAGCAAGTTGGGGTGTTACAAAAAGCACCTTTGTTACCGTTCCTGACATCACTTATTTACTTCAGACTCGCTCTCCACACTACAGATTATATAATAATTGTCTACAGATGCCAAAATTATGACCACTCAATTCTTTGTCCAAAGATTGATAGACAATTATCAAAGGAGGAAATTAGTAATTGTATAAAGGCAACAAATTTTCTTCTACTTTCATCAGTCAAGAGGGAGAACAAGAGATTTTGGGGGTTGGGGGGAGCAATCAAGGGGAATAGCAGTTGTATCATAGAAGTGCAAATATCTTGCTATTATATGAATGGAAAAGCAGTTGTATCATAGAAGACAAGTAAACACAGTGCAGGAATCAAAGTTTATAGATTTTCTAAGTTTCCGTCGCTAAAAATTATCATAGCTCTACAGTTGCTGGATCAATGTCTTATTACTACTTTTCTGTGACAAAATGACTTATTGTTGACTTCCAAGTTCCGTCTATTCTTCTGTTTTTAAGAATGATTCCAAGTACCATATATTTTTCTGATAGTACTTCACATTTATCATTATTGATACAAAGTCCAGCTGAAAAGCTAAAAGCGGCCAAGACCAGGGAATACAGTTCTCCGTATGTGTTTATCCTTTTATTAGGTATCAAAGATTCTTCAGCAAGATCAATCAAACACTATTTTTCATAAGGAAAGATCAACAGAACTGGACCAATTTTTCTTAATTGGTGGTGTTCGGCTAAGCTAGTGCGTGTCACGAATAGTTCACAGAGCAGTTTGTTACAACTACAAGTACATTTGCTGAGACCTTTGGACCAATGCTATAGACATATTATAGTAAGAATACATACCTTGCATAAATGTAAACTTCTCAACAGATTCTCCATCATCTCTCTTTTTTCTTTTCATTTAATTGGTATATGTTATGGTGTTATAAGCAAAACACATCACTTAAACACAAACATCTCAAACCAATGGCACAGAATTAACTAAAGTAATCAATAGAAGTAGTTCACACAATAATTAACACGCCAGAGTTAATGTGCTAAGTTCCCAGAGTACATGTAGAACACGTACATGTTCACATAAGATATTTAACTTCTGAAGCAATGACAACATCTAAACGTGGGAGCTACAATCTACACATAACAAGAATATAGTAACATAAACTAGAGTATAAAGGTAGTTTGATTACAAAAACCTCGTGAGTTTTTTGCGTGCCACTTTATCTTGAACATCTTGCTTCTTAACTGGTAGCATCCCTCCGAACAGAAATAGGCTCTCTGAATAGTCAACAACCACATATGATCCCTCCTTAGTATCAAGGCTGAATTTCTCCTTGACTGAACTAGTTATGGAATCACACAAGAATACCACTCCTTTATCATTCTCAGCTATAACGTCACCATTCCTCAAACAACCCAAGATTTGGTCAAACCTGAATGGCGTTCCAACACTGTATTGCATACTCCAACCATCTACATCATCTAGTACCCAAACATCTATATGGCAATTGTCTTTGTGATCCCAATCTAACATACATAGAGAATCCTCCAAGTCCACAAGAAATTGATGCTGCCTACGCCTTCCTATTGATGGTAACTTCTCAAATACTTCTTTGCGCACATCAAAGCGCATAAACACAGCTCGCACTCCAAATTTGTCAGGCATACAAACCAACCAATAAGGCACCCCTTTAACAATCGCATTGCAAATAAACTCACCAATATAAAAAATCATCTCATTTTTCAGCTTCTTCCATCTGCCACTCTTGGTAGAATACATTTCAATGTGGTTCGGGACTGGAGACAATAGCCTGACACAAAAGATTCTCAAGACCAACAAATCATTTTGTTGGTAATCAAAAGCCATTCCAACCGACGCCAAAGAGTGCAGTCCCTGAATGGGTAAACTTTCAGAGAGCTGGACCATTTTATACTGTTTCATTGCCGGGTTCCACAGGGTAATCAATTCACCCCAAGGTGGACTAAAGAGACACACAATGCCATTGCAAGGACCCAAATGTACATATTAGGAAAGAAGCAAGGAAAAGGATTGTCCAGCTCGACAAGTGAATCAGGCGGGTTGTATAGTGAGAGTACATGATTATTGGACTCTTGATGGAG
Source organism: Capsicum annuum (assembly GCF_002878395.1). Classification (NCBI taxonomy): domain Eukaryota; kingdom Viridiplantae; phylum Streptophyta; class Magnoliopsida; order Solanales; family Solanaceae; genus Capsicum; species Capsicum annuum. Next base: position 119,133,822 of record NC_061112.1, on the reverse strand, counting down.
GCTGCCTATAATAAGGGACGAACCGGAACGCTGCAAAGAGGAAGAGCAGCGGAAATGGGCAGCTATGAAGTTTGGCTTAGAAATGAGCTTCCGCCACTGCTTGCAAACACACCTGAATCGTAAAAGGGTCTTCACAGGGAGACGAGAGAGGATATCAAAGATGATTTCTTTTGGGAAATACAAGTCGGAAGTTGCTTTGAATTTTGTTTCTTTGGAATTCCCGTTACTTTTCCCTTTCTTCTTCCCATTTCCTTTGCCTTTAGGAGCCATCTCTCTTTGCGAAATCACAGCAGTAGTGTTGGCAAAGCAGAATGGGGTTTTAGTGTTTTGAAGGATTTAAGGAAGTTCCGAAAAAGCATTTTTGTCTTTTGTGCCACAATTGGGGACCCGACAGAGACATGTCAGTTTTAAAACAAAAAAATATGGACTTCCTATTTTGATTTCCTTTTGCAAATGAAACCTTAGTTTTATCAAAATCAAATTTAATTTATCTAATTGGGCAGAGCGTTGGCATATTGAGTACTTATGTAGATAGGTTCTAAAGAATGAGAAAAAGTCTCATGAATCGGTGGTCAATGAAATGCATGATTTTTTTATAAGATTTGAACAATCTTTCTCCTTTAAGCTAATTTTTGGGGTGTAACTTAGGCTTAAAATCTAACTTTACACGCTTTTAGAGGCCAAATATGCTTGGCCCTATCATGTATTTATCCAAAAAAAGACACATGTTGTCTCTTGGGTGATGATTAACAATAAGAAATTGCTATGCTGTTCAATTCTGAATTTTGGAACACAAGGTAGGGAATTCTTAGTTGTTGGAAGAGAATAATCAACAATTACTTTGTCCAAAAGAAAAAAGTAGTTGTAGGTGCAGTAAGCAAGGGTAAATCAATGAAAGATTGTGTTGGATTTATGTCAAAATCTTGACAATATATCTTGTGTTGGATTAACCAAATCTGCTGTGTAGAAATGCAAACAGAACCTTCTGCACAAATAGGCAGGTCATGTATGCCTTATTAGTTCTAATTCGTTCCATCTTTCGCCAAATCCTTATGCAAGATGGCAAATGTGGTTTTAACAAGTGAAATGTTTATATATAGGAGGTTAATCAATTCATTCATAAGTCAAATGCAGAATCTCAAGCCTTTAACAATCTTTTGTTTTGAAATTTCAATCTTTACCAGCCCAAATTAAAGTACATATGCCAGTATCACTTGAACTTAAAGGAAGAAATGCATAATTGTTTTATATCCACTTTAATTTGAAGGATAAAAGTGCCAAATGGCAGAGATTTTCTTTTAAAGACTATAGCCTTGAGTTTGTTTTGGAACTTGAATGATGTACAAGGAATTGAGCTGCCTACTTATCAGCATGCTGTTATTGAGAGCCATTTGGAGCTCCAAGTCATCAGACCACCATTGTTTCAGCCTATGTGCCTCAAGAAACCTCTGCTTTCCTTTTGACACCACAAAAAGTTTTACCCCGCTTAGCCCATTTCCACCAGGTTTTGCTTCTCTCTCCTTAATACCACTGTTTTGTACTCCATCTGGGTAATTATAGTAGCAACAGATGTAGTCACTTGTGTTAACATACAAATGAGCCATAGGCAGCATTTGCTTGAGCTCTGAAGTGATTCTTGATTCTGTAGCTTCAGCTGCACCCTCAGCGACGCTCCTGCTTTGATACTCTGAGTTAGAAGGGAGCATCGATTTGAACCTTTTCCACACAAATCCAGCTTTTCCGCTCAAGATCCTCAAACTCATGGCCAATGAAACAGATGGTGGATTGAAAAGATGTGCTTCTACATAAGTTCCTTCGGCGGCTAACGCCTTGTATACCTCCAGAGCAAAACCAGCTCCTAATGAGTGTCCTGTGATGGACACATTTTTGCTCCCTTGCAGGTTGAAGAAGATTGATTTTAGAGCCGATAAGATCCTGTCAAATCTGAAGGACCCTTTGAGACTTTCCCACGCCAAGTAACGTAGATCATCCTCGATATCCCTCCTTATTGTGGGGTTCTTCAAGAGTGTTCCTCTGATGGCTAATACCACTTTTGGTGCACCAATTGGCCTTATGGGTATAAAATCAGCCAGGGCTGCTGTTTGATCCCACTCCAAAACTGCAGCAAATATCGAACCATCTCTTTCATCTACAAGGGCTTCAACCAGTTTGTACTTAAAGGGTGTCCACCACTGTGGTGCAAGGGCAGCTTCTGTGCCGTTTCTATTTTCTTGTCTGTCAAGTTCAAGCAAGTAAACTGCTTGTACAAAGCAGGCCATCACCACTCTTTGGTAGCTTTCGTCCTTCCTGCACACTCCAATCAGGTTACAGATCACTATACATCATGATAAGTAGTACAAGGAATAGAAATCTGAACAAAGACATTAAAGGATAAACGGAACTAACCAACTGGAGCTGATGAGTTCTCTCCATCCGGGAGAAGAAATGTGTCGAGGACCGAATACATGGAAGGCCTTGGGATGGTGTTGGAAAGAATGGTTTCTCTCCCTGGAATTCTTTCCGAAGGACCAATATGTTCTCATGATTTAGGCACTTCTTTTTCTTAATTAGGCAACAGTACTTGAGAAACCAGCCTTCATATAATTTGTGTATGGCATCGGATACCAGTGAATATGGATTCTTCCACCATATCTTATATACATATTATAACAACAGAAAGAATAGCACATACTATTGCACATATTGTATTTTAACAAGTGAAAGGTTCAAAGTTCTATTGTGAAGGAATGTGAGGATAAGCCTAACAAATTTTTAGTTGTGCCGAAAGAGGCAAAGTGTTTATCTTGTGCTTGGTAAAGTAGAGTCACCCTTGCTAAATTAGTCTTGAAATTAGGACATGCATGTGCATTAATAAAGAATAGACATGCTTAGATCTTACTCTATTATTCCTATGGATCAGCTTACCACAGAATCTGATTCTGTTTTGCTGCGAATGGCCTAAAAGAAAACGAGCATAATGCTCTAGGAATACATCTCTCTCTCTATATATATCAATCGTTTCATCCTAATTTTTAGCAGGCACTTTGTGTTTTCAACATAATTTGATTCATGGAAAATAAATTTCAACCACAAATAAAAATACAAAGAAATAATAATTTTATTCTCCCTTAATTCTTCTCTCTTGATTTTCTCCTTAATTCGAGGGCCGTTAGTGACGTATTTCTTGAACATAAGAACATTTGAATTTCTCCATAATTCGAGGGTCGTTAGTGGCGTATTTCTCGAACATTGGAATATTTGAATTTGATCTCCATGAAAAGAGGATTTGTCGATCTTCTTGATTTATTTGATTAATCAAGAAGAGGGGGTTTTGATCCCTTTGACCTTTGAGATATTCGAGATTTATGAATATCTCATGAATTTGTGTCTGATTCGCCTTTTCAAATATAATTTCAAGGACTTAAAGCTTGATCTTGAATTTGAATTTGATTTGTTGATTTGAGGAATTTGATCTTGACTTGTGCTTGAATTCAAGGGCTTTTGAGCTTGATCTTGAATATTGCGGTCTTGATCTTGAATCTTGATGAACTTGATTTGAATGCTTGAGCTTTTTAGATAAATTGCGGTGTTTGATCCACGAGCTTTCTCTTGCTACTTGTTCGAGATCTGGGGGTGGTTATGTAGGGTCTCACCAAGCAGAAGATCGTTATTTGTGAATGTGATTTTTGTATCACACACATGTGCCTCTTCGCCAAGAGTTTGAGCAAGCTTTTCGGAAGGTGAAGGAACCTCCATGGATAGATTCTCACCCTTTGCCCCCCTCTTTGGCGGTATTAAAACAAGATGCCTCAAGGTTGACTTGGGCAGTCTTTACACGAAACCAACTCGGTAAGAATTCCTCTAAAGTCACCAGACGCCGAGGTTTCTGATGGTGAAGCTCTGTTACCCTTGTCTTCTTTGGAAGTTCAACCAACTTCTGTTTCCTTAGTTTCTTCACCATTCTTTTTTCGGTTGGCTGCTCGTATGTCTTCTTTCTCAGGCTCATCTTCTTGCATCTGCGTCTGGTCACCAGAGTCCAACCTCTATCATCGTCTTCAGACCTGTCGGGCTCTAATATCTTCTCATTATGCTTTTTGACACAAATCTGAACCGGGTCGAGCGAGCCAAAAGTGATAGAGATTTGATGAGAACTGACTGTCTCATTGTCGAAGAAGATTTTCTTTTCTTTTGCCAGTTGCATGACTTTATCTTTAAAGACAAAACATTTCTCCAGAGTGTGACTTATGAGCCTATGATATTTGCAATAATTAGGGTCATTGGTCCTTCCAGCTTTATTAGGACGCTTCATCTCTGGGAGTTCGATGAGCTTATGCTGAAGGAGTTCACCAAAAATCTTAGCAACATCAGAATCAAGAAAGGGATATTCCTTTTCTTGCATCTCCTTTAAAGTTTTCTAATTTGGGCATGCTCCAGAAGTAGTCTTCACACGTTGCTTCTTGCTCACCTTTGTGGTGACTTTCACAGGAGACACATCAACATTCATAGATTCCTTGTTATCATTTTTGGGGACAAACTTATCCCATCTTTTGGATTCTTGCTTATCATTTCCCCTTCGAGGGTCATGTATAGGTGCTCCTTCCTTTCCAGCAGAAGACATGCTCAACTCCATGTCATGAGCACGAGTAGCTAACTCTTCAAAGAATTTTGGTTTGATTCCTTGCAAGATGTAGAGAAGCCCCCAATGCATTCCTTGGACGCACATCTCTATTGCAGAAGCTTCACTGAGCCTATCTTTACAGTTTAGGTTCGCATTTCTCCATCGATTGATGAAGTCGATGACTGGCTCGTCCTTTCTTTGCCGAGTATTTGTGAGCTCTACCATGCTTACCGTACGCCTTGTGCTATAGAAACGATTCAGGAAATCATGCTCTAATTGCTCCCAACTATCGATGGAGTTAGGCTCGAGATCCGTATAACAATCAAAGGCATTTCCCTTTAGGGAACGAACAAACTGTTTGACAAGATAGTCACCGTAAGTTCCAGCATTATTACATGTCTCAACAAAGTGTGTGACATACTGTTTTGGGTTCCCTTTCCCCTCAAATTGTTGCAATTTAGGGGGTTGATAGCCGGCGGGCATTTTGAGGCTATCTATCCTCACAGTGTAGGGCTTAGCATACGCAAGGGAAGACTTGGTGACAACATCATACTTATCTTTGAGGGTCCCTTCAATAAAATCCCTCAATTGCTCAATCGGGATCATTCCCTCAGCAGAAACTTGCACCTCTTTAGACGGTGGTGTTTGTTTCATAGGATTTCCTGTTTCATGAACCTCTGGAGATTTTACAGGTGCATGGCTAGACTCTCCGTCTATCAGGACTTCCACCCTATCCACTATCTTATCAATTCGAGCATCTTGGTTCTGAACATTGGGTCAGGCCCTCAATTGCCTTTGCTAGATTCGCAAGCTGCTCCTCCATAAACGAGGCATCAGTCACCATTGCTTGAATAATCACTGGAGATGTTGGAGAGTAGTAAGGATTATTGCGCAAATTAACCTTTGAAGTGCTCAACTTACATTGTGTAGTTGGAGATGATGAGTTGCTTGAACGACCATCGTTCTTTGCGCCAGAGTACTTGGAACCAAAATGCTCAAGTAGAGCAAGAGTCTTCTTAAGCGATTCCACCACACTGCTTCCTCCTTCCGAAGAACTTGCATTTGTCTTCGTTCTTTTCGGGGTTGAAGTTCCAAAAATTGGAGTTAGAGAGGACGACACTGGATGTGTTTGTAGTCCTAGCAAGCCCGCCTTGCTCCTTGTAACTGCTCCTAAGCTTTCAAAAATAACACCAAGGATTCTCTCTACTTGAGCAGAGAACTTTGAATCAGCAACCTTGAGAGCAGTTGATTGAGAGTTGATCTTCTTGGAAGTCATTTCAGTGTTCTTAATCTTCAAAGTCTGAAAAGTTGAGATGAGAGGTAGAGATTGTCCCACTGAGCGTGCCAGAATTTGTTGGACAATAAAATTCTCGAGGCCAAAAATAAATAATTGAGATAAGAAAATATACTGCAACAATCAATTTATTGATTTCAATATGTGAGTGGTACAATCTCTATGAATCCTCTGATTCGCCTTTTCAAATATAAATTCAAGGGCTTCGAGCTTGATCTTGAATTTGAACTTGATTTCTTGATTTGAGGGACTTGATCTTGAATCTTGATGAACTTGCTTTGACTGCTTGAGCTTTTTAGAGAAATTGCGGAGTTTGATCCACGAGCTTTCTCTTGCAACTTGTTAGAGTTCTAGGGCGCCTTTTTCTGAATTATGAGACTCCTATTTATAGTTGTAGAAAAGGAAGAGTCGTGATGAATATGGACTTCCTTTGACCAATAAGATGCAAGTGATGTGGCGCCTTTTTATGGGTTTTTATTTCATGGGACTGCTGCATCATTTTGACATGTGGCACAGTCCTATTGGCTCTTCACTTGACTTGGCATGCCACGTTATTTGACACATGGAGCTTATTTAGTCTTCTAGAATATGACAATATCTTGAGATTAGTAAAGTGGGCTCATCATTTGTAGCCTAAATTAATGGACTAACCCAATAAATATTGGGCCTTATTTAAATCCATACAATGGACTTAAATAATTAATTCAATTATATTAATCCGCAATATTTATTTGGGACTGATATATTTTGAATTTAATAAAATCCGAATTTTGTACGAATTTTAATTTAATAAAATTGCATAGCCCAAAAATGCCCCCTACTTCAAGACTTGCCGAGATATTTTAACCTTTTAAAGGCTAGTCTTGAAGTATGAAAACATTCTAGAAACATCCTGACTTATAGCACGCCATAAAATATTAACATGCTAATAGATGCATTTTTTTGGGGTTGCATTTTACCATTTAATTCCACACATCTCAAATATCATGAAATTAAAACAAAAATACGACAACAACAATTGTTTGAGTGTTGCTTAATATATATATATATATATATTTTTTTTTATTTTTTTTTATTTTTTTTTTTTATTGGACATAAGACATCACAGACACAGGCATATGGTGACTTCAAAATAATTACCTCAATGGTTGGTGGGTCCTAAAGTTGTTCATTATTTTCCATTATTGTAAAAACAATACTTTTGTAGTAATAATGTTCTCATGCTTCTTAAAATTTGTTTCTTTTAAAAGAAACAAAGAGAAACAATTCATTTGCATGACGTGGCCGATCAATGCAAGTTTGCATTAGAATGGGAATCCAGAATTCCACTGCCAAGTCTTTAACGGTTGACCCACTTTATATAGGAAATTAATTGTGTCTTTCGCTAATAGCCACCGCTGCCGATAGTCCGTCTTTTATCAAAATTGGCATGATCTTCTCAAAATTTATCAAGGATTAGGAGTATAAACCGCCCTACAATTATTATAAATACCCATAAGCGTACTATTTTTTTTCTTATACCTGCAAAGCTTGCACGATATCAATAGCAGTCATGGCCGATTGAAATCAAAAGCAAGGTAATTTCTTTTCCTTTCCTTTGTGATTTCTTTTCTTTTCTTTTCTTCTTCTTTTGTAGGGTGGAAACAAATAACAATATGCAACTATTGGCTGGCTTAAGGTGGTAAGAGTTTAACTTCGCCTCTTTCATCTTAAGACCGAAAGACTTGTGCATAATTGGCTGGCTTAAGGTGGTAAGAGTTTAACTTCGCCTCTGTCCCCTTAAGACTGAAAGACTTTGCTTGAAGAAGGTATGATTTTCTTTAAGTATGGGCCCTTTCATCGATGTATTTATGCAATGATCTTCTCTAAGTATGGGCCCTTTACTGATGCATTTATGCGATGGTCTTCTCTAAGTATGGGCCCTTTACTGATGCATTTATGCAATGGTATTCTCTAAGTATGGACCCTTTACAATGGTTAGCTTAAGGTGCGAGAGTTTAACTTCGCCTCCGTCATATTAAGACCTAACAAGTTCGACTTCAAGTATACGTGATTGTATTTCACCAGAGCCGAACACATAAAGAACCCTTTTTTATTCTTTGGCTTTTTTTCTTTTGCCGGTATATTGTTATTTTTTTTTCGAATCTTGACTTTGTGTCTTACCAAGATTCTTTCATTTATGCAGCTTGCAGAGATGGTTCACTTTAGAGACTACACATCTTTATCTTTTAACAACAAATATCTTCTAATTGAGGCTGATGATGGTACGGTTTTAACTAGGCTATTAATTGAAACTCCAATAACAGACAGGTATACAGATCCGTGGCCACCCTTGCAAAATTCTCTCCATATGTCAGATTGGACTTCAAAACATGACATTGGTGCTAATCAGTCAGTAAAAGTTTGGCTTCTTCGGACTCCCAACCAACGTCAATTGAATATTGCGAGCACCCTTGATTGCTTAGGACATCGGGTACTCAAAGGAGAAGTACGTTGGGGGGACACTATGGAGAGAACCAGTGAATATTGTCATACTCAAGGATATTAGGAATGGGCCGAGGACATATTGGATAGAAGCGCACCATCCTTGAAGGCAGCTAAAACATATGATGCCGTTTATGCTTCACTGTTTACCTGTGATCGAAACTCGAACATATTACAGGCATTCTTTGAGGCTTGGTGTCTAACTACCAACACATTGCTTACTTCAGTTGGAGAGCTATCCATATCCCTTTGGGACTTATACAAGATTGGAGGTCTGCCTATCGGAGGCTTTCCTTATGAAGAAGTAGTACCTGAAGCGAAGGAGATTACAGGTGTTGATGAAAATCATGAGAGATTTATCCCTCGTTTTTGTGAATCCTTGTTTGTAGATTTCCAACATCTTTAAGAAGGAGAGACTTCTAATCTGAGAGTTCCTCTAAGAAAGTGGATAAAGTTTTGGTGCAAAAGGGTATTAAGATATGAGTCAGCTCCATCGAGGAAGGAGAAAAAATCTGCACGCTTGAAGTTAACCCATAACCCAACTGGTACTATTTCGAACGCAGCGAAGTGGTCAAGCGCAGATGATGCCACATTTTCTATACTTGGAATGAAGTATGAACATAGGACTAATACATATTTGGCAGCGTTCCTATTATGTTGGTTGTGCACTTTTGTATTTCCCTCTAAGGATGGATATTTTATTCGCCCGGGAACTTTTAGAGTAGCAGCCATGATGGCGGATAAGCAAACTTTCAGTCTTGCAATTCCAGTCCTATCGAGCATTTATAATGGTCTCAATAGGGTCTATAAATCTCCGTAGCTTAAGCAACTCAGAGTATCCTTTCCTATCCATTATGTGTATGGTTGGCTTGCTTACTATTTTAAGACACATTTTTCACTTTCTAATGGACCATCTATTCCATTGATAACGGCATATTCCGGAGAAGGCGGGGCAAAGTACTTTGATGGAGAACTTGCCAGAAAGCGCATCCATCAAGGGGACACTGCTATTTGGAATTCAACTATGCCAAACAAGTCCAGTCCTTGTTATTTTGTGGATGATGATAAGAATGAAGAGTCAGAGATAAGCTACTTCATGAGCCTCTATTTTAACTTACTCATTTTTAGATATGGAGGTTCATTCATACTTGAGCCATACAGTCCACACCAATTTAACCTTCAGTTTGGGTTTTACCAAGGCCTTCCTGGAATCTTGGAGAATGATATTCGCAGTGCTTCACTAGATGGAGGCCTTAAATTTCATCGAATTTGTGTATTGAATAGTTCTATGTCAAAAGTAACTTTCCCTAAAGCCACACCTAATGCACGATGACATTCATCCACTCCGTATAAATCTTGGTGGGACAAAGTTCATGGATACTTTCTTGAAGTTAACTTGCAATCTTTAGTGAACGCCATAGGTCCTATTGTCGACACTTCCCAATAACATGGTAAGGAGGTCCCAGTTGTGGTTAAGGCTCCTTTTTTGAAACCTAAGGTAGTCATTCCATCCAAAGTCAAAGGACCTCTATATGTAGAAACTCAGAAAGAGGAGCAGCGTGCCTTGACTCAACAGGTTTTCCATAAACGACCATCCCAAGAAGAGAGCGATAGTAGCCATGGAGATCGTTGTTGGAAGAAGGTAAAACCATCCTTGGCAAAGAAAAGTGATTCTAATTCCTATGTGGAGATCCTTGCTAGTTCATCAAAGACTCTGCCAGTCAAAGAGAAGGTAACAACTTAACTCTCTACTATTTCAAGGTATATTACTTGCCTTTATATACCCCTCATATGATGTTTTTCTTTTTGTGTGCAGCCAGACAATATTCAAGTTTTGGAAGATCCTCACCAAAGTAAGCCACAAGATAGTAGTAAGTTCTTAGTAGGTCTAGACTCAAGAGAGTTACTTTTGTCATCCAGAGAGGTCACTTCCAACCCTTGCAGTAAAGTCAAAGTGAATGCAGAGTCAAAATTTGTCCAACAACCAGCAATAACCATGTCTATTTTTTATGGTGAGAAGGTCATTTCAGAGCTGAAGAAGGAATTTATCATGAAGACTTGGGCTAGTATTCGCTCCAAACTTGCAGGCCTTACTCCAAATTGTGCTTGTTCTATTCAAGATGATGTCGAAGTCATACTCAATGACATGAGTGGAATAGCGGCAGATATTTTTCCTTTGCAGAATCTATTGGGGTCTTTCTTTAGGCTGGCGACTTTCTATGAGCAAGCACAATCCGCTCTTGTTGATAAAACCACAACAATTAAAGATTCAGAACCATATTTGAAAGCCAAAACATCTTGAGCTTGTATTGAGGGAGACAGATGAGAAATCTGAAAAAGCTTCTGCCGCCTGTAAATCTTTTGAGAAGGCGAGAAAGAAGGTGAAGAAGTTACAAGCTCGCCGAAATGCTGCCAAACAAGAAGCTGCAGAGATGGAATCCAAAGTTTTAGCTACTAAAGAAGAGTTTTCCAAATGTTCTGATGTCTCCCTTGCAACAACAAAAGCCTAAAAGGTCGCGGAGAAGAAGTTTCAAGTCTTAGAGGCTGGTTTACAGGATTTAATCAATTATAAGCTATACTTAGATTAGCCTTAGGATATGTCTTCCTTCAAACCTTCTTGTTGCTTTATTTTACCCTTTTTATTGAGTAGTTAGATCTATTAGTTATAATGGAAACTCTTTTTCTTTATATTGCATATTTATTTTAATATTTTTCTTTGAATTCCAACTCCAAGAATTGTTTGCTTATTTTAATACATTGATTTGGTCATATTAAACTCTAGATTTTCTCTCCCAAACTTGTTGCTCATTGGGTTCATGTCTTTGTCTCGCAACCGAGTTGGACTTGCAACTTCAATTTGAAATCCTTAAGAATTAAAGCTTTTGACTTCATAATTGATAACTGCACATGTGGTGTCTCTATGCCTCAACTACAAGCTTTGGGTATTCCAAATCCTATAGAAAGAGCTTCCCCTTTTTTTCATGGGTTGCCCCCACTGAGTCACAAGTATTTGACATAATTCCAAAACTCAGTTGAGATGTATGCCAACTTGACTTTCATATGAAGGATCAAACAGGGACATGTATTTTTTTTTACACTCATGTAAGTAAACTCAGAATGAAATTCCAAGCGCCTACGTACCTCGATAAAGAGGATCAAGTCACAACATAGTTTTGAGTGAGTTTTTTTTTTTTGTGTCCTAAGTTTTGCCTAGGCTTCCACTTTCAAGGTTTTCAACCTAGCGGAATTTTTTTTTTAGTGTGTCTGTCCTAAGTTTTGCCTAGGCCACCTCTTTCGAGGTTTTCAACCTAGCAGACATTTTCAGACTTTGAAGACTAAGAATACTGAAATGACTTCCAAGAAGATCAACTCTCAATCAACTGATCTCAAGGTTGCTGATTCAAAGTTTCTGCTCAAGTAGAGAGAATCCTTGGTGTTATTTTTGAAAGCTTAGGAGCAGTTACAGGGAGCAAGGCAGGCTTGCTAGGACTACAAACACATCCAGTGTCGTCCTCTCCAACTCCAATTTTTGGAACTTCAACCCCGAAAGGAACGAAGACAAATGCAAGTATTTTGGAAGGAGGAAGCAGTGTGGTGGAATCGCTTAAGAAGACTCTTGCTCTACTTGAGCATTCTGGTTCCAAGTACTCTGGCGCAAAGAACGATGGTCGTTCAAGTAACTCATCATCTCCGAATACACAACGTAAGTTGAGCACTTCAAAGGTCAATTTGCTTGATAATCCTTGCTACTCTCCAACATCTCCAGTGATTATACAAGCAATGGTGACTGATGCCTCATCTATGGAGGAGCAGCTTGTGAATCTGGCAAAGGCAATTGAGGGCCTAACCTAATGTTCAAAATCAAGATACTCAAATTGATAAGATAGTGGATAGGGTGAAAGTCCTGATAGACGGAGAGTCTAGCCATGCACCTATAAAATCTCTAGAGGTTCATGAAATGGAAAATCCTATGAAACAAATACCACCGACTAAAGAGGTGTAAGTTTCTGCTAAGGGAATGATCCCGATTGGGCAATTGAGGGATTTTATTGAAGAGAGCCTCAAATACAAGTATGATATTATCACCAAGTCTTCCCTTGCATATGCTAAGCCCTACACTTCGAGGATAGATAGCCTCAAAATGCCCACCGGCTATCAAACCCCTAAATTGCAATAATTTGAGGGGAAAGAGAACCCAAAATAGTATGTCGCACACTTTGTTGAGACATATAATAATGCTAGAACTTATGGTGACTATCTTATCAAACAGTTTGTTCGTTCCCTAAAGGGAAATGCCTTTGATTGATATACGGATCTCGAGCCTAACTCCATCGATAGTTGAGAGCAATTAGAGCATGAGTTCCTGAATCGTTTCTATAGCACAAGGCGTACGGTGAGTATGGTAGAGCTCATAAATACTCAACAAAGAAAGTTCATCAATCGATGGAGAAATGCAAACCTAAACTGTAAAGATAGACTCAGTAAAGCTTCTGCAATAGAGATATACGTTCAAGCAATGCATTGGGGCTTCTCTACATCTTGCAAGGAATCAAACCAAAATCCTTTGAAGAGTTAGCTACTCGTGCTCACGACATGGAGTTGAGCATGTCTTCTACTGAAAAGGAAAGAGCACCTATAAATGACCCTCGAAGGGGAAATAATAAGCAAGAATCCAAAATATGGGGTAAGTTTGTCCCCAAAAATGATAACAAGGAATCTATGAATGTTGATGTGTCTCCTGTGAAAGTCACCACAAAGGTGAGCAAGAAGTAACGTGTGAAGACCACTTCCGTAGCACGCCCAAATAAGAAAACATTAAAGAAGATGCAAGAAAATGAATATCCCTTCCTTGATTCTAATGTTGCTAAGATTTTTGGTGAACTCCTTCAGCATAAGCTCATCAAACTCCCAGAGATGAAGCATCCCAATGAAGCTGGAAGGACCAATGACCCTAATTATTGGAAATATCATAGGCTCATAAGTCACCCTCTGGAGAAATGCTTTGTCTTTAAAGATAAAGTCATGCAACTGGCAAAAGAAAAGAAAATCTTCTTCGACAATGAGACAGTCAGTTCTCATCAAATCTCTATCACTTTTGGCTCGCTCGACCCGGTTTAGATTTGTGTTAAAGATCATAATAAGAAGATATTAGAGCGTGACAGGTCTTCAGTTGATGAAGACGATGATGAAGGTTGGAATCTGGTGACCAGACGCAGACACAAGAAGATGAGTCTGCGAAAGGAGATGTACGAGTAGCCAACCAAAAAAAGAATGGTGAAGAAACTATGAAAACAGAAGTTGGTTGAACTTCCAAAGAAGACAAGGGTGACAGAGCTTCACCATCAGAAACCTCGGCGTCCGGTGACTTTAGAGGAATTCTTACCGAGTTGGTTTTGTGTAAAGATTGCCCATGTCAACCTTGAGGCATCTTGTTTTAATACCGCCAAAGAGGGGGTAAAGGGTGAGAATCTACCCATGGAGCTTCCTTCACCTTCTGAAAAGCTTGCTGAAACTCTTAGCGAAGAGGCACATGTGTGTGATACAAAAATCACATTCACAAATAACGATCTTCTGCTTGGTGAGGCCCTACATAACCATCCCTTATACATGGTGGGTTAAATTCTAGGAAAGAAGATCAATAGAATCTTGATAGATAAGGAGTCTGGAGTCAACATCCTGCCTATCCGCACGATGAAAAAACTTGGCATCGCTACTAGCGAACTGGACGAAAGCCATATAATGATCCAAGGTTTCAATCAAGGGGTTCAGAGGTCCAAGGGATGTATCAAGTTGGAGATTTTTAGGGATGATTTTCAATTAAACCCATTGATGCATGTGATCGATATCAAAACTCCATACAATATATTTCTTGGTAGGCCTTGGGTGCACGAGAACAAAATTATCTCGTCCTCTTACTATCAATGCTTGAAGTACCTCAAAGGCAAGTGGAAATAAAGATAGTTTCCGATGATAAGCCATTCACTGAAGATGAGTCACATTTTTCCAATGCAGAATTCTACTTAAAAAGCATATTGTGGATGAGAAAAGGGTTGAAGATGTTACCAAGACCAAGTGCGATGATCTTGCATCTAAGAAGTTCGCGGTTACTATCGAAAAATTCGCCACCAAGAAGCCTCTCTCCACTTCAAATAAAGAAGGTGTCGCTTCTACGAAAAGAAGGCAACTCCCATTCTTCGTTACGTATCGAAGGTAAGAAAAGAAAAAGATCTCCCATCAGATTCCCAACATAATATGCTAAAGAGGCTAACTTTACCTATCAGGAAGATTGATGCAATAAATCCATCCTCAAGACTTTTTAAAGAGTCTGTGGCTCAAAATCTACGATAAGATATGACACTCCCTACGAAACGTACGAAAGATAGCTTTGATCCAAATGCATACAAGCTATTTATAAAGGCTGGATACAATTCAAATGAGCCATCAAGGTTGGGCAAACTTTCGTCGGAAGGTACGACCAGGCAGGCACGTGAAAGCCTAGGATATACACAGCCACCTCCAATTCGAATCTCCATAAGAAGGGCAGTCAGTAATTACATCACCATATAAGAAGAATCCACTATTACTAAAAGACCCTCTGTCTTTGATCGACTTGGAGAACCAACTGCAAGAACTTCTGTGTTCGAAAGGTTGGGACCTCTAAATAAGAAGAAAAGCAACAAGCGTTAAAGAAGTCATCAAAGCATGATGATGCACTCTTCATTTAAAATCCAGAATGACTTCCAAAGTTTGATCCCTTCCAGAATAAGGCGACAGACAGAACTGGTGATTTCATGCAACGAGATATTAAAAGCTAAAACTCATACCGTGGTGTATATCAAGGAGCATGAAGAATATGAAGAAAGTGTTGGCTCCTCATATCATGTTACGATCCAAAATACGAATGAGGTCTCATCTCAAATGAAGTTTGATAAAGAGATGGAAGATAATTTTTGGTGTCACCACATATCCATCAACAATGATGATCATCAAGAGAAGAAAGATGTTGGAGATGCTCTATCTCAACTTGAAGAAAGAGTAAAGGCCAAAATACATCCCCTGAATAAAGTTAATCTTAGAACTAATGAAGACCCAAGACTAACTTACCTATGTGCATTTCTAGAAGTAGAGGAGGAAGTCGCTTATATGGACATACTCAAAGAATATAAGGAAATGCCTGGCTTAGATCCAAAAGTAGTAGTCCATCAGTTGGCGGTTAAGAATGGTGCTCGTCCTGTTAAGCAAGCCCAAAGGCGCTTTAGGCCAGAGTTGGTTACTTTGATTGAAAATGAAGTTAACAAACTCATTGAAGTGGGCTTTATTTATGAATTCAAATATCTCACATGGATTTTAAGTATTGTTCCAGTACGGAAGAAGAATGGCCAAATTTGAGTTTGTGTTGACTTTTGAGATCTCAACAATGCCTGGCCCAAGGATGACTTTTCAATCCCCATACCAGAGTTGATGATTGATACCACCACTAGTTATGGGGCAATGTCCTTCATGGATGGTTCATCCGGCTATAATCAAATCCGTATGGCGCCAAAAGATGAAGAACTCACCGCATTTCGTATGCCCAAAAGTATTTATTGCTATAAGGTGATGCCTTTTGGTTTGAAGAACGCTGGTGCCACTTATCAAAGGGCTATGCAGAATATCTTTGATGGCCTACTCCATAAAAATATTGAATGCTATGTGGATGATCTAGTGGTAAAGTCAAGAAAGAGAGATGATCACTTAAAAGACCTAAGATTGGTATTCGAGTTACTTCGAAGATATCAACTTAGGATGAATCCATTGAAGTGTGCCTTTGGAGTTCTTCTAGAAATTTTCCTGGCTTCATTGTACGACATCGAGGAATTAAAATTGATCAAGATAAGGTCGATGCGATTTTAAAGATGCCTAAGCCTCGAAATATTCATGAGTTAAAAAGCCTTCAAGGAAGGCTAGCATATTTAAGAAGGTTCATCTCAAACCTAGCCGGAAAATGTCAACCATTTAGTCGTCTTATAAAGAAGGACACTCCCTTTGAATAGGACCAGGCTTATAGTAATGCCTTTGAGAGTATCAAATCATACTTAATGAAGCCACCAGTTCTTACGGCACCCATACCTGGGAAACCATTGATACTCTACATCGCGGTACAAGAGAAGTCAGTTGGAGCACTACTGGCTTAAGAAAATAGTAAACTTTATTATTTGAGCAGAATGATAACGCCGAATGAGCTAAAGTATTCTCCAATTGAAAAGTTATGTTTGGCATTAGCCTTCTCAATTCAAAATATGAAGCACTACTTTCAGGCTCATGTTGTTCGGCTTGTCTCAAGGGCAAATCCCATCAAGTTTGTAATATTGAAATCAGTCCTTAGTGACCGACTTGTAAGATGGTACCTTCAATTTCAATAGTTTGAGATTGTGTATGTTCCCCAAAAGGCTGTAAAGGGACAAATATTAGCTAACTTTTTGGCAGACTACCCGATACCTGATGATTGGGAACTGAGCGATGAACTTTCTGATGAAGATGTAATGGTCATTGAAGCTAGACCCTCATGGAAGATGTACTTTGATGGTGCCACATATCGAGATGGAGCTGGTGCCGGTGTGGTATTCATCACTCTACAAGAAGAGGTCGTCCCATACTCTTTTACCCTAACAAATCGTTGCTCTAATAATGTTGTTGAATATCAAGCTTTAATACTTGGACTTGAGATGGTAGTTGACATGAAACAACTGCAATTACGAGTCTTTGGTGACTCCCAATTGGTGATCAAGAAGCTTTTGGGAAGCTATGAAGTCAGAAAGCCTGAGCTACGACCATATCATGATTATGCACAGAAGTTGATGGGGTGGATTGGAGGAGTAACCCTCCAACATGTGCCAAGGAAAGAAAACAAGTAAGCTGATGCCCTAGCTACTCTAGCCTCAACCCTGACTCTTTCAAATTAGACCTAAGTTACTATCTGCCAAGAATGGGTAGTACCGCCGTCAGATGAGGATGTTGAAAATAAAGTTAAATACCTCGTTGCCCTGTCTGAAGCTATAAAAGAAGATTGGGACAACATATCATTGATTACTTATGTTATGGGATAATTCCAAAAAATCCAAGGAGAAAGACTGGCATTCGTCTTCATGCACCTTGCTTCCTCTACTACAAAGACACACTGTATAGAAGATCATTTGAAGGAGTACTATTACGGTGTTTGGGAGAGGAAGAAGCAATTCAAGCTTTGCAAGAAGTGCTCGGGAGTTTATGGATCACATCAATCTGGACCAAAGCTCCATTTTTACATTAAAAGGATGGGATATTATTGGCCAACGATGGTGAAAGATTGCTTGGACTATGCTAGAAGATGCAAAGCTTGCCAATTCCATGCAAATTTCATACATCAACCTCCAGAGGTGTTATATCCAACTGTATTGTCTTGGCCACTCAATGCTTGGGGAAAGGATGTTGTTGGTCCACTACCAAAGTCTTCTGGTGGACACTTATACATCTTGGCCGCGACAGATTACTTCTCAAAATGGGCCGAAGCTGTTGCTCTCAAGGAAGAAAAGAAAGAAAATATTGTGAACTTCATTCGAGTGAATATCATCTACCACTTTGGAATCCCTCAGTACATAATAACTAACAATGGAAATCCATTTGATAACAAGCTGATGAACAAAATCTGTGACCTCTTTGGTTTCAAGCAACGCAAATCTTTTATGTACCATGTTACCGCCAATGGTCTAGCTGAACATTCAATAAGACTTTATGCAACTTGTTGAAAAAAGTCTTCTCCAAATCCAAACGAGACTGGCATGAGCTGATGGAAGAATATTTGTGGGCGTATAGGACAACTTACCATACACCGATGCAAGCAACCCCATACTCACTTACTTTTGAAGTTGAAGCAATTCTGCCACTTGAGTGTCAAATACCTTCTTTGAGACTGACCATTTAAGAAGGGCTCACTGATAAAGAAAATATAAGTTGCATCTTGCGGAGTTAGAAGTTCTTAACGAGAAGAGGCTGGAGGCTCAACAAAATCTTGAATGTTATCAAGATCGGCTATCTCTTTCTTTCAACAAAAGGGTTCGCTTAAGGTACTGCTAAGTTGGCGATCAAGTATTTGTAATAAGAAGGCCCATTATTACTTCTCATAAGTCTGGGGGCAAATTCACCTCAAAGTGGGATGGACCGTATGTTATACAAAAGGCCTATTCAAATGGTGCTTACAAGCTTGTCGATGCAGATGGCATGAGGGTTGGCCCCATCAACTCCAAGTTCTTGAAGAAGTATTATCCTTCTCCTTAAGGCACGAGTATAAACTGCATATACACTCTTTAAGGCATGAGTATGAACTGCATGTCCACTCCTGGCCAGCAAGAGTATGGACTGTGTACGACCCAAAAAAATAAAAGTCCGCTAGATTGAAAACCTTGAAAGAGGCGGCCTAGGCAAAAGTTAGGACATAAAAAAAAACACTCTCCCAGAAATACGTTGTGACTTGATCCTCTTTACTGATGTGCGTAGGCGCTTGGAATTTCATTCTGAGTGCAGTTTCACGAGTGTCAAAAAAAAATGTTCAAGCAGTATCTACCATATGGATACCAAGTATGAAACTATTCTAATTAAATTTTGGATTCACTCTAAATATTTGTGACTCAATGGGGGCAACCCATCAAAAAGAAAGAGAGTTCCTTCAATGAGATTTGGAATGCCAAAGTTCTCCAAGCCTACAACTAAAAGGATCTCAAAATTTACAAGCCTTAAGGTGGACAAGATTTTTTTCATTTTCACCTTAAGCGGGCCTCTAACGAGTTTATCCTTAAAGGATATTGAAATTTTCATGCCTTAAGGTGGATAAGATTTGTCCTTTTGTACCTTAAGCTAGTCTCTCGTTGGTTTATCCTTAAAAGGATCTCAAAATTTTCATGCCTTAAGGTGGACATAATTTGTCCCTTTGCACCTTAAGCTGGCCTCTTACGTGTTTATCCTTAGAAGGATATAAAAAATTTCCATGCCTTAAGGTGGAAAAAATTTGTCCCTTTGCATCTTAAGCTGACCTCTTACATGTTTATCCTTAAAAGGATATAAAAATTTTCATGCCTTAAGGTGGACGAAATTTCTCCCTTTGCACCTTAAGTTGGCCTCTTACGTGTTTATCCTTAAAAGGATATAAAAATTTTCATGCCTTAAAGTGGAAAAAATTTATCTCTTTGCACCTTAAGCTGGCCTCTTCTGTGTTTATCCTTAAAAGGATATAAAAAATTTACATACCTTAAGGTGGACAAGATTTGTCCCTTTGCACCTTAAACTAGCCTCTCGCGGGTTTATCCTTGAAAGGATATCAAAATTTTCATGCCTTAAGGTGGACAAAAATTTATCCCTTTGCGCCTTAAGCTAACCATTGGAAAGGGCTCATACTTAAAGAATACCATTGCATAAGTACATCAAGTGAAAGGGCCCATACTTATAGAAGACCATTGCATAAGTGCATCGATAAAAGAGCCCATACTTAGAGAAGATCGTCGCATAAATACATTGGTGAAAGGGTCCATACTTAAAGAAAACCATGCCGTCTTCAAGCAAAGTCTTTCGGTCTTAAGGTGACAGAGGCGAAGTTAAACTCTTACCACCTTAAGCCGGCCAATTATGCATAAGTCTTTCGGTCTTAAGGTGACAGAGGCAAAGTTAAACTCTTACCACTTTAAGCTGGCCAATTATGCGTAAGTCTTTCGGTCTTAAGGTAACAGAGGCGAAGTTAAACTCTTACCACCTTAAGTCGGCCAATAGTTGCATATTGTTATTTGCTTCTATCCTGCAAAAAGAGAAAAAAATATAGAAAAAAAAAGAAGAAAAAAAAAACCTCAATATTAATTCTTGATGCTCGAAGAAGAGATGTCTCTAAAGAATTCTACAAATTGATGTTTTGCATGAAAAAAATATATGGGGTATTTATAGGTATCAAGGGGCGGAGGATAGTTCCCAAATTAAATTGAAGTGGGAATTGAAGAACCCTAGACTAATGAAAATTGAGAAATTATGAAAAGTTAAGGCGGCTAAAGAAAAAATATTCCGAAAGGATTCAATGGTAAAGGCGGCACAAAACAATGCATGTTGTGTACCTATATGTTTAAGGAAAGTTTTTTTTTTCTTTGCAAACAAAAAAGGTAGGCCCATTTCCCTTTTAGGAAAAGGACAAAGTTTTCTTAATTTGGGAAATAATTATGACAACTGCCACCTTCTGTCTTAACAAAGTTATCCATTTGATATGATAAAATTATATTTCTTGTACAAATACTAAATTATCAGCTTATTACTTCAAGTCTAATCATCAAAAGATTAAATTCTCTTGATTAGCCTTGAAGCAGGGGGCACTTTGTAAGCAATAAAATTTTATTAAAGTTGAATCCGTACAAAATTTGGGTTATATTAAATTCAAAATATATTATTCCCTAATAAATATTACGGATTAATATAATTGAATTAATTATTTAAGTCCAAACATATATGGATTTAATTAAAGTTCAATTTCATTGGGCTAGTTTATTAATTTGGGCTACAAATGAGGAGCCCACTTTATTAAGCCCAAGATATTGTCATATTCAAGACGCCCAAATAAGCGTCACGTGTCAAATGACGTGGGATGCCAAGTCAAGTGAAGGAGCCAATAGGACCGTGCCACATGAAAAAATGATGCAGCAGGCCCATGAAATAAAAGCCCATAAAAGGGGCACCACATCACTTAAATCTGATTGGTCAAAGGAAGTCCATATTCATTATGACTTTTTCTTTCCACAACTATAAATAGGGGTCTCATAATTCAAAAAAAGGACCACTCCCCAGATCTCTAACAAGTAGCAAGAGAAAGCTCGTGGATCAAATACCGCAATTTCTTTAAAAAGCTCAAGCATTCAAATCAAGTTCATCAAGATTCAAGATCAAAACCGCAATATTCAAGAACAAGCTCAAAAGCCCTTGAATTCAAGCACAAGTCAAGATCAAATTCCTCAAATCAACAAATCAAATTCAAATTCAAGATCAAGCTTTAATCCCTTGAATTTATATTTGAAAAGGCAAATCAGAGGAATCATAGAGATTGTAACACTCGCATTAAAATCAATAAATTGATAGTTGCAATATATTTTCCTTTTCTCAAATTATTTATTTTTCGGCTTTGAAAATTTTATTATCCAACAATTTCTAAAGGCCTATTCAAATGGTGCTTACAAGTTTATCAATGTAGATGGCGTGAGGGTTGGCCCCATCAATGCCAAGTTCTTGAAGAAGTACTATCTTTGAAGGAAGATGACACTCATTACGGCATGAATATAAACTGCATGTACACTCCTTAAGGCACGAGTATAAACTACATGTCCACTCCTGGCCCGCAAGAGTATGAACTGTGTACGACCAAAAGAAAATGAAAGACAGAAGATTGATGCCTAAAATCTGCCAACAAGATTTCATGCCTTAAGGTGGACGAAATTTGTCCCTTGGCACCTTAAGCTGGCATTTTACGTGTTTATCCTTAAAAGGATATAAAAATTTTCATGCCTTAAGGTGAACAAAATTTGTCTCTTTGCACCTTAAGCTAGCCTCTTCCGTGTTTATCCTTAAAAGGATATAAAAAATTTACATGACTTAACGTGGATAAGATTTGTCTCTTTGCACCTCAAACTAGCCTCTCGTGATTTTATCCTTGAAAGGATATCAAAATTTTCATGCCTTAAGGTGGACAAAAATTTGTCCCTTTGCACCTTTAAGCTAACCATTGGAAAGGGCCCATACTTAAAGAATACCATTGCATAAGTGCATCAAGTGAAAGGGGCCAATACTTAAAGAAGATCATTTCATATATGCATCGATAAAAGAGCCCATACTTAGAGAAGATCATCGCATAAATGCATCAGTGAAAGGGCCCATACTTAAACAAAATCATGTCGTCTTCAAGCAAAGTCTTTCGGTCTTAAGGTGACAGAGGCAAAGTTAAAATCTTACCACCTTAATCTGGCTAATTATGCATAAGTCTTTCGGTCTTAAGGTGACAGAGACGAAGTTAAACTCTTACCACCTTAAGCCGGCCAATAGTTGCATATTGCTATTTGCTTCAACCCTACAAAAAGAGAAGAAAAAAAATAATATAGAGAAAAAGAGGAGAAAAAAAATAACTCAATATTAATTCTTGATACTCGAAGAAGAGACATCTCTAAAGAATTCTACAAGTTAATGCTTTGCATGAAAAAAAATATATGAGGTATTTATAGGTATCAACGGGCAGAGGCTAGTTCCAAATTAAATTGAAGTGGGAATTGAAGAACCCTAGACCAATGAAAATTGAGAAATTATGAAAAGTTAAGGCAGCTAAAGAAAAAATATTCTTAAAGGATTCAATGGTAAAGGCGGCACAAAACAATGCATGTTGTGTTCCTATATGTTTTAAGGAAAGGTTTTTTTACTTTGCAAACAAAAAAGGTAGGCCCATTTCCCTTTTAGGAAAAGGACAAAGTTTTCTTAATTTGGGAAATAATTATGATAACTGCTACCTTTTGTCTTAACAAAGTTATCCGTTTGATATGATAAAATTATATTTCTTGTACAAATACTAAATTATCAGCTTATTACTTCAAGTCTAATCATCAAAAGATTAAATTATCTTGATTAGCCGTGAAGCAGGGGGTACTTTGTAAGCAATAAAATTTTATTAAAGTTGAATCCGTACAAAATTTGGGTTATATTATATTCATAATTTGATTCATGAAAAATAAATTTCAACCACAAATAAAAATATGAAGAAACAACAATTTTATTGATAAACGATGTGGGTACAAATCTGTTTCTCCCTTGATTTTCTCCTTAATTCGAGGGTTGTTAGTGGTGTATTTCTCGAACATAGGAACATTTGGATTTCTCCATAATTCGAGGGATGTAGTGGCGTATTTCTTAAGCATAGGAATATTTGGATTTGATCTCCATGAAAAGAGGATTTGTCAATCTTCTTGATTTATTTGATTAATCAAGAAGAGAGGGTTTTGATCCCTTTGACCTTTGAGATGTTCGTGATTTATGAATATCTCATGAATTTGTGGGATCTTTGAGATCTTAGAGATGCCTATTTAAAGAGATATTAGCCCCCTTTATATAGGCATAATTTAGGGTTTAGGTAGAGTAGCCACCAAGTTAGATTTAGGGTAAAGTAGGCCCCAAGAGAATTCTAACCAAAATTGAATTCTTTTTATAGCGTCCACAAAATTTCAATGTCTACAAATGAATATTTTTATGGAGTAGGCCATCAAAGATGTTCTGCATATCCCTTTGATAAGTGGCACCAGCGTCCTTCAAACCAAAAGGCATCATCTTGTAGCAATAAA
Source organism: Capsicum annuum (assembly GCF_002878395.1). NCBI lineage: Eukaryota > Viridiplantae > Streptophyta > Magnoliopsida > Solanales > Solanaceae > Capsicum > Capsicum annuum. The sequence continues at coordinate 119,110,073 of NC_061112.1, read as the reverse complement.
TACCTTTAGGCATCGAAATGCAGTGAGTTGTTTATCCTTTGGCGCCATACAGATTTGATTATAGCCGTATGAACCATCCATGAAGGACATTTCCTCATAACCAGTAGTGGCATCAATCATCAACTCTGGTATAGGGATTGGAAAGTCATCCTTAGGGCAGACGTTCTTGAGATCTCGAAAGTCAACACAAACTCGAATTTGGCCATTCTTCTTCCGTACTGGAACAATTCTTGAAATCCATATGGGATATTTGAATTTACAAATAAATACCACTTCAATGAGTTTGTTAACTTCATTTTCAATCAAAGGAACCAACTTTGGCCTAAAGCGTCTTTGGGCTTGCTTAACAGGACGAGCACCATTCTTGACCGCCAACTGATGGACTGCTACTTTCGGATCTAAGCCAGGAATTTCCTTATAACTCCAAGCGAATACATCCATACATTCTTTGAGTATGTCCATATAAGCGACTTCCTCCTCTACTTCTAGAAATGTACTTAGGTAAGTTAGTCTTGGGTCTTCATTAGTTCCAAGATTAACTTCCTTCAGGGGATCTATTGTGGCCTTTACTCCTTCTTCAAGTTGAGATGAAGCATCTCCAGCATCTTTCTCCTCTTGAGGATCATCATTGTTGATGGATATGTGGTGACACCAGAAAGTATCTTCCATCTCTTTATCAACCTTCATTTGAGACGAGACCTTATTCTCATTTTGGATCGTAACATGATATGAGGAGCCAACACTTTATTCATATTCCTCACACTCCTTGATATACACCATGGTATGATTTTTAGCTTTTAAAACCTCATTGCATGAAACCACCAGTTTTGTCTGTCGCCTCATTCTGGAAGGGATCAAACTTAAGAAGTCCTTCTAGATTTTAAATGAAGAGTGCATCATCATGCTTGGATGAATTCTTTGACGTTTGTTGTTTTTTTTCTTATTTAGAGGTCCCAACCTTTCAAACACGAAAGTTCTTGTAGTTCGTTCTCCAAGTCGATCAAAGACAGAGGGTCTTTTAGCAACAGTAGATTCTTCTTCTACAGTGATGTAATTACTGACTGCCCTTTTTATGGAGATTCGAATTAGAGGTGGCTGTGTGTATCCTAGGACTTTACATTCCTGCCTAGTCGTACCTTTCGACGAAAGTTTTCCCAACCTTGATGGCTCATTTGGATTGTATCCAGCCTTTACAAATAGCTTGTATGCATTTGGATCGAAGCCATCCTTCGTACATTTCATAGAGAGTGTCATATCTTGTGGAAGATTTTGAGCCACAGACTTTTCAAGAAGTCTTAAGAATGGATTTATTGCATCAATCTTCCTGATAGGTAAAGTTAGCCCCTTTAGCACATTAACTTGGGAATCCGATGGGTGATTTTTTTCTTTTCTTACCTTCGGTACGTAACGAAGAATGGGAGTTGCCTTCTTTTTCATAGAAGCGACACCTTCTTTATTTGAAGTGGAGAGAGAGACTTCTTGGTGGACTTTTTCGACAGTCACCGTGACCTTCTTAGATGCAAGATTGTCACACTTTGTCTTGGTAACATCTTCATCCCATTTCTCATCCACAACATATTTTTTATGTAGAATTTTGCATCGGCAAAATGTGACTCAGCTTCAGTAAATGGCTTACCATCTGCAACTATCTTTCTTTTCACTTTGCTTTTGAGGTACTTTAAGCATTGATAGTAAGAAGACGAGATAATTTTGTTCCCATGCACCAAAGACCTACCAAGGAATATATTGTATGAAGTTTTGGCATCGATTACATGCATCAATGGGTTTAATTGTAAATTATCCATATGAATCCCCAACTTGATACATCCCATGGCTCTCTGGCCCCCTTGATTGAAGCCTTGGATCATTATACGGCTTTCGTCTAGTTCGCTAGTAGTGATGCCAAGTTCTTTCATCGTGCAGATAGGCAGGATGCTGACTCCAGACCCTTCATCTATCAAGATTCTATTGATCTTCTTTCCTAGAATTTGCCCCACCATGTATAAGGGACGGTTATGTAGGTCCTCACCAGGCAGAAGATCATTATTTGTGAATGTGATTTTTGTATCACACGCATGTGTCTCTTCGCCAAGAGTTTCAGCAAGCTTTTAGAAAGGTAAAGGAACCTCCATGGGTAGATTCTCACCCTTTGCCCCCTCTTCGGCGGTATTAAAATAAGATGCCTTAAGGTTGAATTGGGCAGTCTTTACACGAAACCAACTCGATAAGAATTCCTCTAAAGTCACCGGATGCTGAGGTTTCTAATGGTGAAGCTCCGTCACCCTTGTCTTCTTTGGAATTTCAACCAACTTCTATTTCCTTAGTTTTTCACCATTCTTTTTTCAGTTGGCTGCTCATACGTCTCTTTTCGCAGACTCATCTTCTTGCGTCTGCGTCTGGTCACCAGAGTCCAACCTTCATCATCGTCTTTGTCAACTGAAAACCTGTCAGGCTCTAATATCTTCTCATTATGCTCTTTGACACAAATCTGAATCGGGTCGAGCAAGCCAAAAGTGATAGAGATTTGATGAAAACTGGTTATCTCATCGTCGAAGAAGATTTTCTTTTCTTTTTCCAGTTGCATGACTTTATCTTTAAAGACAAAGTATTTCTCCAGAGGGTGACTTATGAGCCTATGATATTTATAATAATTAGGGTCATTGGTCGTTCCAGCTTCGTTGGGACGCTTCATCTCTGGGAGTTCGATAAGCTTATACTGAAGAAGTTCACCGAAAATCTCAGCAACATCATAATCAAGGAAGGTATATTCCTTTTCTTGCATTTCTTTTAAAGTTTTCTGATTTGGGCGTGCTTCAGAAGTCGTCTTTACACTTTGCTCCTTGCTCACCTTTGTGGTGACTTTCACAGGAGACACATCAACATTTATAGATTCCTTGTTATCGTTTTTGGGGACAAACTTACCCCATCTTTTGGATTCTTGCTTATCATTTCCCCTTCGGGGGTCATGGATAGGTGCTCATTCCTTTCCAACAGAAAACAAGCTCAACTTCATGTCGTGAGCGCAAGTAGCTAGCTCTTCAAAGGATTTTGGTCTAATTCCTTGCAATATGTAGAAAAGCCCCCAATGCATTCCTTGGATGCACATGTCTATTGCAGAAACTTCACTGAGCCTATCTTTACAGTTTAGGTTCGTATTTCTCCATCGATTGATGAAGTCGATGACTGGCTCATCCTTTCTTTGTCGAGTATTTGTGAGCTCTACCATGCTCACCGTACGTCTTATGTTGTAGAAGCGATTCAGGAACTCATGCTCTAATTGCTCCCAACTATCGATGGAGTTAGGCTCGAGATCAGTATACCAATCAAAGGCATTTCCCTTTAGGGAACGAACAAACTGCTTGACAAGATAGTCACCGTAAGTTCCAGCATTATTACATATCTCAACAAAGTGTGTGATATGCTATTTTGGGTTCCCTTTCCCCTCAAATTGTTAAAATTTGGAAGGTTGATAGACGGCGGGCATTTTGAGTCTATCTAACCTCGCAGTGTAGGGCTTAGCATAGAAAGGGAAGACTTGGTGACAACATCATACTTGTCTTTGAGGGTCCCTTCAATAAAATTCCTCAATTACCCTATTGGGATCATTCCCTCAGCAGAAGCTTGCACCTCTTTAGTCGGTGGTGTTTGTTTCGCAGGATTTTCCATTTCATGAACCTCTGGAGATTTTCCAGGTGCATGGCTAGACTTTTCGTCTATCTGGCCTTCCACCCTATCCACTATCTTATCAATTCGAGCATCTTGATTCTGAACATATTGGGTCAGGCCCTCAATTGCCTTTGCTAGATCCGCAAGCTGCTCCTCTATAGACGAGGCATCAGTCACCATTTTTTGCATAATCACTGGAGATGTTGGAGAGTAGCACGGATTATCACGTAAGTTGACCTTTGAAGTAATCAACTTACGTTGTGTAGTCGGAGATGATGAGTTGATTGAACGACCATCATTATTTACGCCAGAGTACTTGGAACCAGAATGCTCAAGTAGATCTAGAGTCTTCTTAAGCGATTCCGCCACACTGTTTTCTCCTTCCGAAGCACTTGCATTTGTCATCGTTCCTTTCGGAGTTGAAGATCCAAAAATTAGAGTTGGAGAGGACGGCACTGGGTGTGTTTGTTGTCCTAACAAGCCTGCCTTGCTCCTTGTAACTGCTCCTAAGCTTTCGAAAGTAACACCAATGATGCTCTCTACTTGAGCAGAGAACTTTGAATCAGCAACCTTGGAAGCAGTTGATTGAGAGTTGATCTTCTTGAAAGTCATTTCAGTGTTCTTAATCTTCAAAGTCTGAAAAGTTCAGATGAAAGGTAGAGATTGTCCCACTGGGCGTGCCAGAATTTGTTGGACAATAAAAAATTTTAAGCCGAAAAATAAATAATTCAAGACAAGGAAAATATGTTGCAACAATCAATTTATTGATTTCAATGCGAGTGTTACAATCTCTACGAATCCTCTGATTCGCCTTTTCAAATATAAATTCAAGGGCTTAAAGCTTAATCTTGAATTTGAATTTGATTTGTTGATTTGAGGAATTTGATCTTGACTTGTGCTTGAATTCAAGGGTTTTTGAGCTTGTTCTTGAATATTGCAGTCTTGATCTTGAATATTGATGAACTTGATTTGAATGCTTGAGTTTTTTAGAGAAATTGAGGTGTTTGATCCACGAGCTTTCTCTTGCTACTTGTTAGAGATCTGGGGGTGGTCCTTTTTCTGAATTATGAGGCCCCTATTTATAGTTGTGGAAAGGAAGATTCATGATGAATATGGACTTCCTTTGACCAATCAGATTTAAGTGATGTGGTGCCCCTTTTATGGATTTTTATTTCATGGGCCTCCTGCATCATTTTGCTATGTGGCATGGTCCTATTGGCTCCTTCACTTGACTTGGCATGCCACGTCATTTGACACGTGGCTCTTATTTGGGGCCTCTAGAATATAACAATATCTTGGGTTTAGTAAAGTGGGCTCCTCATTTGTAGCCCAATGAAATTGAACTTTAATTACATCCATATATGTTTGGACTTAAATAATTAATTCAATTATATTAATCCATAATATTTATTAGGGACTAATATATTTTGAATTTAATATAACCCAAATTTTGTACGGATTCAACTTTAATAAAATTTTATTGCTTACACTTTCATCTACGTTATTTAAATTAAACATCTCATCGAATCTCAAGAATGGGACGAACACGGTATGCTTGACCAGTCTCTTAACATTTGATCGCCTCTAGTTGGATTAAATCTCTCAAGAAAAGTAAGATTTCATAACTTTATTAATCTTAACTTGACTAATAATTCATTGGCTCTATTTGATTTTGAATCCTGAAAAATTCGTTGCAAACTCATTTAGTGGTTGAGTGATCTCGAATACTTGCTTTCCCAAACATACGCTCTGAAATTTATTTCGGATAGCTATTGATTTTAAGAAAGTACTAATTTATTTTTCAAAAGAGTTTTTCAGGAATATGTCAAAGCCACTTTCGTTAAAAATATTAGAAATGGAAGCATTGCCACTTTACGAAAAGAATTTTTCAATTACTTTCTTCTTGCTTTAACGGGCATATGGTTTAGTTCTTAATCCTACTTACTTTTTGGATAATGGACCCGTGATTGCCTTGTCCCCCTGCTGCAGACACAAAGGACAAGTACTACTCTGCCCCCTTTTTAATTTCTCAAAGTGATTTCGCTTCATATATTTTGAGTAACAATACTTGGTTTGCGCGTCCCATAGAGTATGTAATTTTGTCATTATACGTTATTTCATTTCTCTAGCTAATACAAAATGTGATCTCTCTTTAATTAAAAAAAAAAAGATTACGCGTAAAATGAGAAAAATCTATCCAATTATATATTAATTTTCTAAAATGACAAACATTGTAAAATATTTATTTTTAATAATTATAATAAATACGTGAAGAAAAAAAATAATTATGATAAATACTTATTACTCCATTTAGGAACAGATGAAGTATTTGGTAGTAATATAAGAAATTTTTCAAGAGACACAGCATAGCAATTGTGCAGTGGTCTCATCTCCCCCGAGGATGCTACCTGGGAAGATTTTGATTTCATTAAGGCTAAGTTTTCAGAATTAATCTTAATCCTTGAGGGTCAAAGATTTTTTCAAGAGTGAGGGAATGTCATGAGCTGGAATAAATAAGAAATGATGTTAGCATGGAGGTTCGAACTCCAAGTAATGAGAATAAGACAACATATTCGGCTTTTATGGCTAAGATTGGTTTTCATCAAAAAATTTATTTTGAGTCTCACATGTCAAGTCATAATTGTGTGAGGCTCTTTGAAATTGGATATTTGGATAAAATGGGCCCACTTCTATAACAATTTTCTCTCTTCTTTTAATTTTGTAACCCTCGTCCAAGTAACCTCTTTTACTTTTTCTTTCTTTACTCTTATCCTAAAAAAAAACGCATTACTTTGACATTATCGATTTGTGGAGAGGTTCATGGAAGAAATAATAAGGTGAAATATTTAATCTAAAAATATTCCCCCCCCCCCCCTCCCCCCTCCCGCCTCCATTAACTTTGGATCTCTATTTTCTCTATTCAAAATTCATTTTATTATTAAATGTTTGTAGAGACTTAGTATCTTTCTTAGCATGCAGATTAATTTTTTTTGCTCAAAAATTCTTTCATCTCCTTAAAAGGCCACCATGAAGCTACTGTAGCAGTTTAGGTGGATAAAAGTGATTTCGTGAAATGTTTATAGTAGCTCTTTCGAAATGAGCAAAGGAACAATTAAAAACAAAGAGACAAGTATTGGAATATAGAAAAGACTGAATAATAGGCTTCACTAGAGCCTTCAGCCATGTCTCTACTCTTCAGGCTGAGCTTCTAGCCATCCTTGAGGGTTTAAAATTTGCTCTAGAAAGGAATCTGACTCCTCTTGTAATTGATACTGACTCCATGCAACCATAATAGGTATTACTCAACATTACATGCCATATGCTAACATCATTTTGGAGTGCAGGTCGTTGATGTAGGTATTGGGAGCTCGGGATCTTAGACACACATACAGAGAACAAAACAGAGTTGCAGATGTTCTAGCAAAGGAGTGGGCCAGAGTGCAGTTTTGGACAGGCCACAAATTTTGTTAGTTCCTCCTGTGTATGTGGACAGATAATTGAATACAGACATACTAGAAACTAATTTCCCCAGAAAAGTTGTAACGTGTAACTCTAATAGTACTACTACTGTAATCAACTCTTCAAGCACAAGGGCCACTAGACCTCTTCGATTTCTGTAAACTCTTAACTTATTTTAATGAATTCCCGTTTCACCAAAAAAAAAAAAGACCATAGAAAGAGAGAGTGAAAAGAATATACTCCCTCTGTCATATTTTATGTATCGACATTTTTTTGGTCCGTCTCAAAAAGTACGTCACCTCTTCTTATTTGGTAACTATTTAAAGATACAATTTCATATTTATCCTTGTTGGTTCATTTATAAAATTTCATTTAATGAAATAATAGTAGTACATTTTTTAATAAAGAATAATTCGATAAATATCACCAAATCTTTTCTTATTTTTTAAGCTCTATCGATTGATATATGCTACATAAAATTAAACGAAGAGAATAATTTTTATTTTTATAGAGAGTAATTAGAGGAGTTTGTTTGGTAGAAAAAAGATGAATTGAAGAAAAGAAAAAATTATGCACATGTGGGCTCCACTTGTCCAACCTCTAATTTTGAAGAGTCTCACACAAGTATGACTTACATCTGAGACTCAAAATAAAATTTTTCGTGTTTCTTGACTATTTGCCTACGCAAAATAGCTACAGATTTGACATCAAACTAGTCATCCTCACCAGTGCTTGGCAACATAGTTTACACCTTACCTTTTCTTTAACAGGGAAACAAGAAACCCACGATGAACCTTGGAGTTGGGAGGTAGTTCCTAGGAAATTGCATGTCATAGACCCAAATATGGGTGGCTTTAGATATTTGACCTCAATAAGAAATGTCTTTAAAGAATAATCATCCTTACTTTTTAAGTATAGTATAAGTACCATTTTGCCCCTCTACACCTCAAATATATTTTTTTAACTTTTCATACTTATTTGTCTCTCAAATTTTATTTTTTATTATTTTCACTTTTAATTTTTTTCTTTAATTTTATTATTCTATTTTTTATTATTTTTTATTTTTTATTTTTCGTTAATTTTATTATTCTATTTTTTATTATTTTCACTTTTTATTTTTTTTCATTAATTTTATTTTCATGTTTTAATTCATTTGGCTCAACCTTTATTTTTTACTTTTTTTTCTCAAGAATTATCTTCTTCTTTTTTTAAATTCATTTGTCTTTAACCTTTATTTTTCTTTTATTTTTTGTTTTTATAAGTTCTCTTTTTTTTTCCCTCATTTTTCACAAACTTTATTTTTATTTTTTTCTCTCATTTTTTATTTTTTACAAATTTTTTAATTCTTCACTTTTTTCTTAATCTTTATTTTTTTCTTGCCTTTTTTTTCACTCTTTTTTTTATTTCGATATTTTGTTTTATCGTTTTTTTCTTTTTCCAGTTCTCTTTTTTTTCTACATTTTTCTCAAACTTTATTTTTTCTCTCATTTTTATTTTTCTCAATTTTTTTAATTCTTTACTTTTTTCTTGATCTTTATTTTTTTTTTGTTTTCTTTTTTTCTCAATCTTTTTTTTATTTTTCTATTTTGTTTGATCGCTTTTTTCTTTTTTCTCAACTTCTATTATATTTTGCTAATAAATAAAAAATTCGATAATCCGCAAAGGTATCTTTTTTTTTGACATCAAAACAAATTTAAGGGCATGAATTATTTTTACCAAATTCTTTAAAAATTCTTGAGATAAGTCATGTCTCTAAAGCGAGAGTTGTGGAATATATCATAAATAAAGGCGTAATGTGGTAGTGTCAACTCTTTTTCGTGGACATAATTTATTATTTGAAAGTCCTTGAACTAAGTCTTACCTCTAAGGAATGAATTGTAGAATATCTCATAAATGAAGACATAACGTGGTAGTGTCAACTCTTGCACGTGGGGCATAATTTATAGTTTGAAAGTCTTTGAGCTAAGTCCTGCCTCTAAGGCAAGAGTTGTAAAACATCTTATAAATGAAGACATAGTATGGTAGTGTCAACTCTTACCCATGGGGCATAATATGTAGTTTGAAAGTCCTTAAGCTAAATCATGCCTCTAAGGCAATAGTTGTAGAACATCTCATAAATGAAAACATAACGTGGTAGAGTCAACTCTTGCCCGTGGGGCATAATTTATAGTTTGAAAGTCCTTGAGCTAATTAAGTCTTGCCTCTAAGGCAAAAGTTACAAAACATTTCATAAATAAAAATTTAACGTGGTAGTATTAACTCTTGCCCTTGGGGCATAATTTGTAGTTTGAAAGTCCTTAAGCTAAATCTTGAATCTAAGGCAATAGTTGTAGAACATCTCATAAATGAAAACATAACGTGGTAGAGTCAACTCTTGCCAGTGGAGCATAATTTGTAGTTTGAAAGTCCTTGAGCTAATTAAGTCTTGCCTCTAAAGAAATAGTTGTAGAACATCTCATAAATGAAAACATAACGTGGTAAAGTCAACTCTTGCCCATGGGGCATAATTTGTAGTTTGAAAGTCCTTGTTCCAAGTCTTGCCTCTTAGGCAATAGTTGTAGAACATCTTATAAATGAAAATATAACATGGTAGAGTTAACTCTTACACGTGGGGCATAATTTGTAGTTTGAAGGTCCTTGAGTCAAGTCTTGCCTCTAAGGCAAGAGTTGTAAAACATCTCATAAATGAAAACATAACGTGGTAGAGTCAACTTTTGCCCGTGGGGCATAATTTGTAGTTTGAAAGTCTTTGAGCTAAGTCTTGCCTCTAAGGCAAGAGTTTTAGAACATCTTATAAATGAAGACATAGCATGGTAGTGTCAACTCTTGTCCGTAGGGAATAATTTGTAGTTTGAAAGTCCTTGAGCTAAATCTTGCCTCTAAGGCAATAGTTGTTGAACATCTCATAAATGAAAACATAACGTGGTAGAGTCAACTCTTGTCTGTGGGGCATAATTTGTAGTTTGAAAGTCCTTGAGCTAATTAAGTCTTGCCTCTAAGGCAATAGTTGTAGAATATCTCATAAATGAAAACATAATGTGGTAGAGTCAACTCTTGCCAGTGAAGCATAATTTGTAGTTTGAAAGTCCTTGAGTCAAGTCTTGCCTCTAAGGCAATAGTTGTAGAACATCTCATAAATGAAAACATAACATGGTAA
>NC_061112.1:119087218-119099691 GCF_002878395.1 Capsicum annuum | reverse complement strand
TTCATTTATGAGATGTTCTACAACTATTGCCTTAGAGGCAAGAGTTGTAGAACATCTCATAAATGAAAATATAACATGGTAGAGTTAACCTTGCAAGTGGGGCATAATTTGTAGTTTGAAAGTCCTTGAGTCATGTTTTGCCTCTAAGGCAATAGTTGTAGAACATCTCATAAATGAAAATATAACATGGTAGAGTTAACTCTTGCAAGTGGGGCATAATTTGTAGTTTGAAAGTCCTTGAGTCATGTTTTGCCTCTAAGGCAATAGTTGTAGAACATCTCATAAATGAAAATATAACATGGTAGTGTTAACTCTTGCACGTGGGGCATAATTTGTAGTTTGAAAGTCCTTGAGTCAAGTCTTACCTCTAAGACAAGAGTTGTATAGCATCTTGTAAATGAAAACATAATGTGGTAGAGTCAACTCTTGCCCGTGGGGCATAATTTGTTATTTGAAAGTCCTTGAGCTAAGTCTTGCCTCTAAGACAATAGTTGTAGAGCATTTCATAAATGAAAATATAACGTGGTAGAGTCAACTCTTATCCGTGGGGAATAATTTGTTGTTTGAAAGTCTCTGAGCTAAGTCTTGCCTATAAGACAATAGTTGTAAAATATCTCATAAATCAAAATACAATGTGATACTGTCGACTCTTGCCCATGAAACATAACTTGTTGTTTGAAAGTCCCTGAGCTAAGTCTTGCCTATAAGACAATAGTTGTAAAATATCTCATAAATCAAAATACAATGTGATACTGTCGACTCTTGCCCATGAAACATAACTTGTTGTTTGAAAGTCCTTGAGCTAAGTTCTGCATTTAAGACAATAGTTGTAGAACATCTCATAAATGAAAACATAACGTGGTAGAGTCAAATCTTGCTCGTGGGGTATAATTTATTGTTTGAAAGTCCATGAGCTAAGTCTTTTCTCTAAGGTAAGAGTTATAAAACATCTCATAAATCAAAATACAATGTGGTAGCGTCGACTCTTGCCCATGAAACATAACTTGTTGTTTGAAAGTTATAAGTCTTGTCTCTACAGTGTAGTAGTATCAACTCTTGCCCATGAAATATAGCTTATTGTTCGAAAGTCGTAAGTCTTGCCTTTATAATGTGATAGTGTTAACTCTTGCTCATGAGATGTAACTTGAATGAAAAAAATCAAAGAAAAGAACAAAAATAATAAAAATTGTAGGAAAAAAAAAGAAAATGAAGAAAAATATTAAAAAAATAAAAATCAAAGAAAATGTAGAAGTTGAGAGAGAATAGGAAAAAAAAGAAAAATTAAATTAAAAAAAAGTCGAGAAAATTTTAAAAATAAAAAAATCAAAGAAAAGTAAAAAAAATATTTTTATAAAAGTAGACGTTGAAAGGTGTAAAGAAAAAAAAGCAAGGGTTGAGAAAACTAAAAAGAACAAAAAAAATAGGAAAGAAAAAAAAGTTGAGAGGAAAAAGAAAAAAAGTAAGAGTTGAGAAAATTAAAAATAAAAAGAAAAGAGAAAAAATAAAAATTAAATTAAAATTAAAAAGAGAAAAAAAATAAAAGTTGAAAGATATAAAATATGGAGTTGTTATTCATTATGAGGATCATTTATGTAATTTACTCTATTGATCAAGGATAATTTTATCCAAAAAAATATTAATTAATAGGTAAAGGTTATTTTAAGAAAACTTTTTTATTTGAGGCTAAAATTTAAAAGTCACTCCAATTTGAATCTATTTTTTAGATTCACCCGATAGTTCCAGCCTATAAGCTACACTGTCAATCTTGGCCACCACTTTGTAAGGCCCATAGAACTTAGAGCTAAGCTTCAAGTTTTTCCTCAAGCTACATTTAACGTTTCAATCTTGTTTAGCTGTTATAATAAAAAATATGTAAAATTAAAAAAAATATGAACAAAAAAAAAGTTCAAATATTAGTATCATTTTCCTAGTGAGATTATAAAACAATGGATGTGCATTATTTAAATATAATTATTTTCTTTGAATTAGATATTCGTAAATGAAATTTAGTGTGTGCATTACATTAATAATGATTACCATAAATTTTTTGATAATTTATTTTGTACATACTCCCTCCATTTTATTTTAGTTGACTCTCTTTCTAAAAATATTTGTTTCAGTTTAGTTATCTGTTTGATGAAATCAAGAGGATTTTAATATGTTCTTCCAATAATACCCTTATCATTAAATGACTAAACAAGTTATATATATTCAAATTTATATTTTCAAAGAATAATTAATAAGGTTAATTTGGTAAAATAGATTCCTAATAAATATTTTTCTTAATGAGTGTGCTAAGTGCAAAGGGGTCAATTAATACAGAATAGAGAGAGTAATATATTCTTACAAAATGCCATTACATAATATTTGATTATACTATTATAAAAAGGTATTAGATAGAATATACCGCTATTGTTATAGAAAAATAAAATATAAATTGAAAACTCAAAATCAAGTCGTTAGTAGTGAAGTGCTGACCGTATTATATATTCTTTTGTTGTTTTCCTTACGTCTTCTGGTTTTTTCTCCGCTCTCCAGTTGCGTCCATGTTAAACCTGTCAAATAGGTCGGGTTGACCCAGCCCGACATGGCCCGATTTAACTCAATCCGATCAACACATGAGCTGTAGAATATCAAATTTTGGACTGAGTTATATTTTGGGCCCAATTAACTCGACCCGAATCAAAACCGATCCTGGCTCGTCGGTTAATCGGACCGGCCCGATTAAGCTTTTAAAAAAAAAGATTTTTTTAAGAAAATGGCCGTTGGGTCCAACGATTATATGATTGTTGGGCCCAACGGCTATATGATCGTTGGGAGCCCAAAACGACTATAATGGCCATTTTTAATTTAAAAAAAAATCAATTAAAATACTTTTTTAAACCCCAAAAAAATTCTATAAATACCCTACACTTTTAAATCATTTTCCACATAATTTTTCATTCTCTCTCAAATCTCAATTGTCAATTCTCAACTATTCTATATATTTCCTAAAGTGCTCACTTTAATTTTTAAATTTTGTGATGATAAAGTACGAGTGGAAGTTTCTAAATTCACAACCTTCGGATACTTTCAAAATTTGGTATTGTCGTTCCATCTCTTACTTTTAATTTTTAACTAACGTATTAATTATTGAATATTTAATTTTATTATATTGGTGTATTTTGAATTTTTTTAATTTAATTTATATTATGGATAAATTAAGAAACCTCGCCACTAAAGGTGTAAAATTTTTTTGTCCCGGAAGTGGTAGTGGTAGTAAAAAATAAATTACTAGAGGTAGAGGTACTTCAACTAATAGATATACATGTGTGCCTCCGCCTCCGGTACCGCCACTACCAGAAATTCGCTATTTTCTGACTGAAAATTTCCGACTAAAAAAAATAGTCGAAAATTTCCAACTACTTCAGTCGGAAATCATTTTCATTAATTTTTTTTTACAAAATATTTTTCTAATACTATTTGTGATAAAAACAGTCCGAATATTTGGTGACAATTTTGGAAAATATATATTCCGACTGTTGTAGTCGGAAATATAAATAACTAAATAAATATATTAATAAATATATAATCAGTACCAATGTATTTTCGCCTGCTGTAGTCGAAAATACTAAAACCTAAATAAATATATGACTAAATATATAATCATACCAAATTAAATAATTATTTAAATAAATTATTACCAATATTTTTTTGACCACTGTAATCGTAAAAATAAATTATCAATTAAATAAATTATAAAATATATATTTCTGATCATTGTAGTCAGAAATATAAATAATAAAATAAATTAATTATTAAATATATGTTTCCCACCACTGTACTCGGAAACATAAATAATCAAATAAATAAATTATTAAATATATATGTCTGATCATTGTAGTCGAAAATATATTTAGATAAATTATTACCAATATATTTTCGACCAATGTAGTCGAAAAAATAAATAATTAAATAAATGAATTATTAAATATATATTTTCGACCACTGTAGTCGAAAATATAAATAATCAAATAAATAAATTATTAAATATATATTTCCGACCACTGTAGTCGGAAATATAAATAATCAAATAAATCAATTATTAAATATATATTTCCGACTACTGTAGTCGGAAATACTAATAACTAAATAAATATATGAATAAATATATAATCATACTTTTATACATAAAATTAATAATTAATTAAATATAATAAAAATATTTCCGATTGTAGTCGGAAATATTATAAATAATTAAATATATTAAATTTATTTTCGACGGAACTAGTCGAAAATCTATATTTAATTATTAAATAATATATATACGATATAAAATAAACATATTAACACTTTTACATTTCTCTAACTGTCGTCTCTCTCTCTCAACCCTAGTTCTTTCTCAAAAATACATAATCAAAACCCTAGTTCACAATCTCAGACAGAAAATACCGCAAATCGGCGGTTTGAAGGCGACGGCGACTTGGTGATGACGACGACGGTGAGTTGGTGGTAACGGCGATGGCGAGTTGGAGGTTTGTTGTCTTTCTTCTATATCGAAACCTCTTCTGATGAAAAAATATACTATTTATATATGATTAAAATTATTTTTATGTATATAGTAAGTATTGATCCCTCTACAACTAATTTTTCTCCAAATATTGAATCCTTTTAATTGAAATTTTGGGTTGATAAGAAAATTAATTTTGTTCTTAGCGTCGTTTCAGTCCTTAGTTATGCCATTTATGAATTTAATAGACTGGTTGTTATATGTACCGAAGCTGAAGTAAAATGAGTTGGATAGCTTAAAAGTAGAAATTGTCCTAAATAATTGTTGTTCTCTGTTACAGGATTTGACTAAGTAATATCTTAATTTTCAGATATTGTTTTTCATTAGTAAGTCAATAGCTAGGTTTATCTGGTGTGTTTACAAATTGGATGGTTCTGTTTTTGTGGAAGTTCTAGTCCATCTTGGTTCTTCTTGTATGAGTGACCTTGTTCGAGAGTTGTAAGATGGTATGATGTTGATCTTGAATGGTATAAAGTTGCTGCTAGCTTTACTAAGCCGGTGATAATATTTCAATGGAAAGCCAATGAAGTTGATTATCCACAGTGAAAGAATAAAAGAGGTTCAACAAATCAACACTTTTTTGTTCTGGATGTGCTATATTGTCTTGTTGATTTGTTTACAGTGTATATTGTATGGCCGCCCATTTGCAGAGCCGTAGACTCGTGAACTTGGGAAAGCGAGTTGTTAATTAGATCAGCTATGCTGGTGCTAGAACTACTGCTAACTCACCTTCCCTCTCTGTCAGGTATACTTTGTGCTTTGCTTTTTTCCTTCTACCATTTTACGTTGGCTATTCAGTTTTTGTTTTGTAGTTCATTTGATCGTATAGATGAGCTTAATGTTAGATAAGTATTGGTTTACTTAGTATATTTTGCGGTTTTTGGTTGATTTCAGAGTGATTCTTGGATGACTAATGGTACTACTGCTTTTGCTTGGCTTGATGAATTCATGGTTCATTAAAAGATTTTAGATTGTTTGCAAAATTGTTGTTGAAACTCTTTGTACTGAGTGTCACTGCTGACACATTCATAGAATCCTTCAAGGGTTTATTCAAGACTCCATTTTGGGATTGGGATTAGTATAATTTTGAACTTGCTGTGAAGAATTAGGGAAAAAGTAAGAGTAAATAGAAGAGAAAAGAGATCTATAAGATGCATCAGAAAAAGTATCACTTCTACTTCCACCTCTAC
The DNA here is from genome assembly GCF_002878395.1 of Capsicum annuum. NCBI lineage: Eukaryota > Viridiplantae > Streptophyta > Magnoliopsida > Solanales > Solanaceae > Capsicum > Capsicum annuum. The sequence continues at coordinate 119,093,952 of NC_061112.1, read as the reverse complement.
TACTAGTACTACTACTACTTAAAGAGAAAATATTAGTGAACCATGGAGAAGAAGGGTTAGGAGAAGGACTAAAAGCCAAGAAGAAAGTAACAAGAATAAAAACAAACATGAAACCATATGCACAAGTTACAGTTCTTTTAGTTTTCGGAAAAGAGAAATGAGTTTTCAGTTCAGTAATGAGTGTTTTCCCACCATTAACAGGTGTATATTTTGTTGTATCAGCCATGTCTTCCTGGCGAGAAACACAATGTATAGATAAAAGTGAATATCAACAATGTAAAGGTGCATCAGCCAATCATCCTTAAATGAGTTTCATGTCAGTTAATTCCCAGAAAGTCATGCACAAAGTGTATTCTATTTATTCTAAAAAAAAAGATAAAGAGTTGGAGCATTGGCCACTCTTACATCATCTTTAAAAGTTTTTTCTTGTCATTCACTTCTCCATTGAGGATAAATTGGGTTCCTATAAAAAATGAAATGGAATATATGCAGTTACCAAGAGGGGGAAAAGAATATTGTAAAATTTAGAAAATGCAACAAGGTAAAGACCTTTCCATCAGAAAATGCAACAAGTAAGCCTTTCTTTGCAATCTTATCAAGTTCTTTTTTGGGAAAGTAGAGTGTATGCAGACCCTACCCGATTGAGAGTTCTTTTCTGAAATACCTTCGACTCAAGTAACACTTAACGAACTAAGGGTATGGTTAATAAAGTGATAGTTTCTGTTTTGCTTCATATGTTTGTATCTTGGTGACTAAGAATGCTTTTTGGATGAAAAAATAATTTTTTAGAGCAACATACTGTAGTCCGGGCATTCTAATGCCTGTAATCTACTATGGATTTGGTGGTGTATCTGAACTTTAAATGAGAAGTGTAAAATTGAAAGTAAAGTACTGCACAGTAGTTTGGCTTATATGTTATATTAGTTGTAGGGCAAAAAATAGTAGAATAGTTGAAAAGTTGGTTTAGTAGAGAAAACATCACATTAGACTTGAGTTGTTTTAGTGGTTTAATGAATTTGAATTCCTGAAAGTTGAATATAAACTGAATACTATCAAGTTTGCTTATCGTGGATATTTACATGCTAGTCATAAGCTCCATTTGCTTATCAGGATAATTATGTATGACTGTCCATACAGTAAAGTCTATGTAAATCTTACCACTACCTCGCGGGTGTGGTGTAGTTGTTTCCGAAGATTCTCAGTTCAATTGAAAAAAATCTAAGTAATTGTTCTAGACTCTCAAGTTACCTAAAAGATGACCGATGGTAATTGAAGGAAAGGGACATGATATCTGCTATAACATGTTAAAATATAACATGGACAAGTGCACTAGAAAAGCTAGAAACAATCCCTGATGGTCATGTCATTCAAAAACTCAAAATGAGTTTCGACTCAAACTGTGATTCCCTTAATTTTTGCTGCTTTTCCAATTCCCTCATCTTCCTTAACCTCCTCTCTTCCTCAGGCAGTTTCTACCACTTTTGGCTTTGGATTTCAATTCACATGTGGTGGTTAGTTCATACTTGCATTATCTCTTTTTCTAAAATTTTGCAGGAATATGAAAATAGGGGGAAAGAGCCCACTTTTCTTAAGGTCTACGAAGAGACGCATACGAAGAAAAAAAAAGGACGGTATAAACTATGAAAGAAATGGAAGCGATGAAAAAGCAAATTGTGGAATTGACGCAGTAATATGCAGCTAACGATACTAAATTTGCTAAATTTGAGGAGTTGGTTAAGAAACACGTGCCTCAAGTATTTCATGATGAGGAAGATAGTGAATCTGATGATAGCTAGAATGTAGTTATTATTCTTGTTTTTGGTTGTGACATTTAGAGTTTAATCTATTTGATTTGATGTTTGTTTTGGGTGTTCTAAAGTGGTTGTATTTATCAATTTTTGTCGTGTTTGATCCTATTGTGAAAAATACATTAGTTATGTTGTTTATAATCTGAGAGCAGTGTAAGCTAATGCAAGATTTAATTATATAATTACTGGGTGAATATTTTTATTGATTATTAAATAATTATTTATTAGCTTTCCGACTACAGTGGTTGGAATAATTATAATTATTAAATATTTATTTATTAAATTTTCAACTACAGTAGTCAAAATAATTAAAATTATTAAATATTTATTTATTAAATTTTCGACTGCAGTGGTCGGAATAATTAAAATTATTAAATAATTATTTATTAAATTTTTTACTACAGTAGTCAGAATAATTAAAATTATTAAATAATTATTTATTAAATTTTCGACTATAGTAGTCAGAATATTTATAAGTATTAAATAAATATTTATTAAATATCCGACTAGAGTAGTCAGAAATTTTTGACTACTGTAGTCGAGAATATTTTTTCGACAAGCTATATTTCGACTATCATCAAGCAGTCAAAAAGTAGTCGGAACTACCTTATTTTCCGACTACATTGATCGGTGAAAATTTAATGTTTTCTTGTAGTGTGCTTAGTCAATCTTTTGAGGAAGAAATATGTGTAGGTGCTCACAATATGGATTATGTAAAAGCTTGGAAAAATTTTGATATAGAAGAAGAAAATGAAGTAGATGCGGTTAATTTAGATGAAGATGATGAAAATATTGGTGAGACACCCGCAGTAGAAAATGCAAATGTTAGATCTGAATCGATCAATCTCCCTCTCCGTCCTCCCCGTGCCCCAAGAGCTCGTAAAACAACTAGTATTGCATGACAATTTTTTGAACGTATATCAGATATTAAGGTGCAATACAATATTTGTCAACAAATATATAAGTATAAAAGAGGAGGCAAGCAAGAGGGTACATGTACGTTAATGAGACATATAAGTAATAATTACGGAAGGGAGTTAAGAATTGCACAAGGTGATACGGATGTTGGTGGGCCAACACAAACTAGAATGGACCCAGCGACCGGTCAGGTAATGAAGAAGTATAATAAATTGGGGACCGGGAAGAAATATCAAAAACGATAGCGTGGATTGTTTGCCTTTTAGTTTCCCTTCTTCTGATGCCTTTATTCATTATATTCAAATAATTTATAATCCTATGTTTAATGGTATTTCTAGAAGTACTTGTCGGACCGATATTTTTAAACTCCATTCACAATATTATTTTTATTTGTCAACACTGTTAAAAAATATTCAATGTAGAATGTCTCTAACTTCTGATCTTGGTCGTGCTGTAAATAAAAATGATTATTTAATCATTACTTGTCACTGGATAGGTAGTAATTTTGTTATGCAAAAACGTATTCTTGCTTTTTTGTATGATGAAGATCGTAAACATACTGGAGATTTTATTGTTGATTCGATTACTATAATTGTAGAATTTTATGGTATTGAAAATAAAATCTTATGTATTGCTTTTGATAATGCTTCTAACAACAAGACTGTTATAACAAAATTAAAATCTAAGCTATCTCCGCCGTTACCTGAAATTTTTCATGTTAAGTGTGCTTGCCATATATATAATTTAATTGTAAGAGATGGTCTCGAGTTTTTTTAGCTTTATATTGAAAAAATTTGGATTGTCGTTGATTTTATTCAAGGAAATAATCGTAGAAAAAGAATTAGAGACTTTAAACTTAAATGTGAACAAAATGGACTTGCACCGATATTGATGCCTGAAGAATGTAATACTAGATGGAATGCTACGTATGATTTTTTAAAAACTTGTCATAAATATAGAGTTCCTATTACGCTATCTTTTAACCAACATTGTGGTTCATTTGCTGATTCTGCCCACTTCATGCTACATGATTCTAATTGGGCTGTAATTAATGATCTTGTTAAGTTTTTGGAAAAAAATTACATAGCTACAGTTGAATTTTTCGTTGCTTATTATCCTAATATTTGTAATATTTTGGCATATATAGCCCATATTTCTGATTTTCTCAAAGAATATAAAAATAAAGAAGGTTACAAAAAAGTTGTTGGTGCCATATTTGCGAAATTTTAAAAATATTTTTTTTCAATTCCCCCTATTTACTTGGTTGGTGCTATGCCAAATCCGTGCATGAAATATACTACTATGTGCCACTTTAGTACTCTTATTTATGCTAACTTACAGATAAATACTAACAATGATTCTGATGATGAAAAACAAGAACAACTTGATTTGTGGACGGCTATGGCAGATGCAAATGCTTTCATAAATAAATTATATAACCACTATGCTAATTTATTTGATTTAGCTGTACCGATAAATATCACTCCATCTGTCGCTCCTCATCCCCTCGAGGAGCCATCATCTTCTAAAAGGCTGGCACATAGTGGTTTTCCTGATTATTTTTATGATTTACCTTGTTAGAACAGTGTTGAGGAGGGAGCTTACACAATAACTTATTGGGAAGAGCTGAAGTATTATCTCCGAACGCCGATAAAGGATTGCAGACGACGGATCAACGCGTTGCACTGATGGAAGAATAATGAAATACAATATCCCGTGCTTTCAAGATTAGCTAGAGATATCTTGAATGTTCCAATGTTAACCATTGCATCAGGGAGCATTTTTAGTCAGAGACGACAACAGCTTGGAAACACCGACCCTCATTGGAAAGCAATGTAATGAATGTTCTAGTTTGCCTTAGAGATTAGATTATAGCAGAACGAAGAAATCAAGGAATGGAAGCAGAGCCGAACGACGAGCAGAGATTTGAAGAAATCATGACTTTACGGGAGAACTCAGCAGAATCAAGTCCAATGCATGATTTTGCCCCCGCTGACTTTGACTATCCTATGCAAGTTCCCGTTAATATTAACATGAATGAGTTGAAAATGATAAAAAATTTATAGATTTTTCATTCATGTAAATTATGAATTTTGGAGTATTTTGCAATCAATACAATTCAACATTCATTCACTTATTAGTCCTTACTTTGTAACTTTTTTTCATTTAATGATTTACTACGTGGGAATACACTGGGTTTGTTGTTGTTGTTGCTGACTATATTACTAATTTACTATCAGTATTACTAATTTACTATATTAAGTAGCATATGTTTTATTTAAAGTGGTACGTATATTGAATGGTACGTATATATGTGTATATATTTTCTAAAGTAGTATATATTTAACGTATATATGTGTATATATTTTATAAATTAATATATATAACTATATATATAGTGTGTGTATATATTGTAGTATATATATATATTGTAGTATATTTTATTTTAAATATAACATACATATTGAATGGTACGTATATATGTGTATATATCTTCTATAGATGTATATATATAACTTATACATGTGTATATGTTTTATAAATTAGTATATAACTATATATAGTGTGTGTGTATATATTGTAGTATATATATTGTATTGTAGTATATGTTTTATTTAAAGTAGTATATATGTATTGAATGGTACGTATATATGTGTATATATCTTCTATAGACGTATATATCTCACGTATATATGTGTATATGTTTTATAAATTAGTATATACCTATATATATATTGTGTGTATATATTGTAGTATATATATATATATATTGTAGCATATTTTATTTAAAGTAGTACATATATATTGAATGGTACGTATATATGTGTGTATATCTTCTATAGACATATATATTTAACTTATACATGTGTAAGTGTTTTATAAATTAGTATATAGCTATATATAGTGTGTGTGTGTATATTGTAGTATATATATATATATATATATTGTAGTATATGTTTTATTTAAAGAAGTACATATATTGAATGGTATGTATATATGTGTATATATCTTCTATAGATGTATATATTTAACGTATACATGTATATATGTTTTATAAATTAGTATATAACTATATATAGTGTGTGTATATATTGTAGTATATTTTATTTAAAGTAGTACATTTATATTGAATGGTACGTATATATGTGTATATATCTTCTATCGACGTATATATTTAACGTATACATGTGTATATGTTTTATGAATTAGTATATAACTATCTATATAGTGTGTGTATATATTGTAGTATATTTATTTAAAGTAGTACATATATATTGAATGATACATATATATGTGTATATATCTTCTATAGACATGTATATTTAATGTATACATGTGTATATGAATTAATATATAACTATATATATATTGTGTGTGTATATTGTAGTATATATATATATTATAGTATATGTTTTATTTAAAGAAGTACATATATTGAATGGTACGTATATATGTGTATATATCTTCTATAGATGTATATATATAACTTATACATGTGTATATGTTTTATAAATTAGTATATAACTATATATATAGTGTGTGTGTATATTGTAGTATATATATTGTATTGTAGTATATGTTTTATTTAAAGTAGTATATATATATTGAATGGTACGTATATATGTGTATATATCTTCTATAGACGCATATATTTAACATATGCATATTTTATAAATTAGTATATAACTCTATATATAGTGTGTGTATATATTGTAGTATATTTTATTTAAAGTAGTATATTTATATTGAATGGCACGTATATATATGTATATATCTTCTATAAACGTATATATTTAACGTATACATGTGTATATGTTTTATAAATTAATATATATAACTATATATATAGTGTGTATATATATTGTAGTATATTTATTTAAAGTAGTATATATATATTGAATGGTACGTATATATGTGTATATATCTTCTATAGACGTATATATTTAACATATACATGTGTATATGTTTTATAAATTATTATATATATCATTATATTGCAGTATATAT
>NC_061112.1:119080164-119087118 GCF_002878395.1 Capsicum annuum | reverse complement strand
CGTATATATGTGTATATATCTTCTATAGACGCATATATTTAACATATGCATATTTTATAAATTAGTATATAACTCTATATATAGTGTGTGTATATATTGTAGTATATTTTATTTAAAGTAGTATATTTATATTGAATGGCACGTATATATATGTATATATCTTCTATAAACGTATATATTTAACGTATACATGTGTATATGTTTTATAAATTAGTATATAACTATATATATAGTGTGTATATATATTGTAGTATATTTATTTAAAGTAGTATATATATATTGAATGGTACGTATATATGTGTATATATCTTCTATAGACGTATATATTTAACATATACATGTGTATATGTTTTATAAATTATTATATATATCATTATATTGCAGTATATATCTTGTAGTATATGTTTTATTTAGAGTAATATATATATATTTAACTAACGTATAGTCGTATACACGATTACATGTGTAATTGTGTATATGTGTATATATTTTTTAAATTCTAATATAGTATATACTATATATATAGTGTATATATATTGTTTAACGTATTTAAAATATATATAGGTGGGTATATATAGTGTATATTGAAAAAAATTATTTTTTTTTATTTTTGATCGATTTGACCGGGTTTAAGTGGGTTGGACCGGATTGAGTTAAGTGGACCGATTCAAAATTATTTTTAAGAAAATTATTATTGGATCCGAAACCGAACTGACCTGTTTAACCAGGCCCGAATTCAAATCAGCCCACTAACCGGCTAAAATTTACGGGCCAATTCCAAGTTTGACACATCCTGGCCCACTTAACACCTTAATCCACGTGTTGGCATTAAACTTACCAGGTAAGCCAAGCTGGAAAAATAAATAAATTAGCAAAATCATCTAACACAACCAGTCCGCCGAAACAAACCGAATACCGCAAAATCGCCGATCACCTCTCCCCGCCGATCCGATTCAAATAATCGGCGTCAGAATCAATACGACGCCGTTTTAATCCAGAAATCCTAAGCCTTCTGTCGATCTCTATTACTATGGGGGAAAAAACTATGAGCGAAGAAGACGGTAAGAACAGGGCCTCTTCGGCCGGCGGTGAACGGTTGCCGGAAAATTATTACTACGGTACGTTTCAAGGAGTAGCTAATTATCCGCCTCCTTCTGCTTCGTCTGCTCCCCCGCAGTCTCAGCCGGTGTTCGGGTTTCCTCAGCCGGTTCCTCCGCCTGGTTCCTCCGGCGCTCCTCCTCATTACTATCCTCATGCTTATCAAACTCCTCACGGTGTGTTTTCTCAAATTTTCATATATCTATCTATATGCGCTTCCATATATATTACATTTTCTTTTATGCTTGTTTCCCATAATTTAGTTAAAGTTGGGAATTGGTTTTAATCCAACTCGTCATTCCTCTTCTTAAATATTCCCTCTATTTCCATTTGTCTGTTTGATTTCGATTTGCGACGGAGTTTAAGAAAGTAAAGTTTAAATATGTGGGGTGAAAAGCTAGAATAAAGAGTCTTCAAAAAAGGGAAGATATATTATTTTGGAATGGACTAAAAAGGAAATAAAACAAACAAATTGAAATGGAGGGAGGAATACTTCATGAATTTATGATTTTGTTGAGCTACAGTTTTGTGTGATAATATGTTAATTCGGAACAGAATGCAGGGTATATAAGTGTGATCGGTTATAGTATGATTGACTGGCGGTATGGTTTTGTCACCAATCGTGAAAAAGAAATGGTTGTACGGTTTTGTCGTTGAGGAATTACAAGAAGGGGATTGATAATGCAGATTGTAGGATTAGCTATACCAAGTACGGCACCATAGGGAAGAAATTATAGCCGTCAAATTAGGATTTAATCAAAAATGCCATATGAATTTGTCTAATATCATGGACTCTGTGCTAAAATTTAAACTACATAAATATGTTTGGTGATGATATCCATGTCCACCATCCTATATAACAAGATACTCCAGAAAAATTCAAGCTGTATTATCACCCCAAGGTGGCTTACAAAGACAAGCATGGAGGCTCACTTGCCTTTTTGAAGAGACAGTTTTGATTGGGAAGTCGAAAAATGACAGCTCTATTGCAGGCAATTTACCAAGTACATTTAGATCTTGAAATAAAAGTTACACCAATGTGGAGACAGTTAATAGGAAGAGCTTCACAGTACAAACAAATACTACAAAATGCTTTACTCAACTGTCTGCAGATTTCCTTTATGGATTTGGTAAATGATTTGGGGCTCTAAAACACCATTAAAGGTAGCCTGTATTACTTGGGTTTTCCTCTAAAATTCTCACTCAAGGGGAATGTAAATGTGCAAGAGTATCTCCAGTGTGAAAAGGAGACCGGGGACAGTAAATACCTCTTCCGGCTGTTCTTACAATGGTGAGCTTTCAAATTCTTTTTGGCCATGTTTGGTGTTAGCTGGGTGATGCCAATAAGTCGGAAGGGTTGTAAATGCAATAAGAATCTGCAGAAAAGAAGTGGAGAACCATGCGATTTTCTGTATGTTGTGTCATGCGTGATAGTGAAGAAGAGCAGCCAGAGGTGCTTCTGGGGCAAAGCAACTTAAGTACATATTCTGATTTTGAATGTTTATCTCTTCTAGCCTTTTGGTATAATTTAAAGAATCTATAAGCAGTAGTAAATTTGACAGAGTTTACAGATTATCTTCAGTTTGAGCAGGGGTTATAACTAGGCAATTGGCGCTTTTTTGCTGCTGGAAAGTGTCCTTTTTTTGTCCTGTCCAGTGAAGGTGTTTGGCTGCTTATATTAATAAAACAAGATTTCTTTTCACTTATGGAAAAAATGCCGCGTCCCCTTAAAAAGATACAGAAGATATCTATAGTATGGGTGATGATGATGCATTATGGAAAATTCACTTTCTTCTGTGTAACTTTGCGTCTCTTTAGGACAACAAGATTGTGTTGCTGCTTGAAAAGTTAACTGAAGAACAAAGTGTAGAATAAGGAAAATGTTAAAAGAAGAAAATCCACTTAGACTTTGACTGTCAGAAAATTTATGGAGTTCTGGATTTTCATAATCTTATCTTGATAAGCTTGTGCCTACAAGTTACATGTCAAAAGGCTTCTTTAATTTTAAAATTTTGTGCCCAGTCGCATACTGTCACATAAAATGGGACAGAGGGATTATGGCATGTCGCCAACTTTCTTAAAGCATTTAAAGTTGTATAAGTGGAGGCAAATGTTATTTTTTTAAAAAGAACTGACACAGGAAGAATGTTGAACTAATTATATAGGATGTGTCGGAAATTCCAGGAATGACATTTGAAAATGTTTTTTGATTTTTTCTGCTCCAATTGCTAGTTTTGAAAATATTTGGTTGTTCATAACATTATTTTAATGTCAGACGGTATACCATGTTCATTATGTCACTTCACTATGGTTTAGGTTATGCTGTTGCTGAAGGTAGACCTGTAAGGGAGCATCGTCTTCCTTGTTGTGGAATTGGGATCGGCTGGTTCTTGTACGTTCCTGTTCTTGTACCTTTTCTTGACCCCTTATTGTTAAATTTTCTTTTTATATTATGGTCAGATTGATAAATATTTTGTTTTATGCAAAAAATGTAATATATGTAGTCATACTCAGGTTTTGTTATTATTTTAGAGCTCCTTCATTTCCTTCAGAGTCTTAATTTGTATTAAAATTAAAACTGGTAGGTCAGATGTTGGGGAAACTATGTGAAGGCACACAGGAGTAAAACTCAATGATATCAAAAACCCTGATCTGATAGTTTCTAATGGATTTACCTCTTTTTGACGTTTCATTGACCAGATTTTATAAACTCAATTTTTGACTGCTGTAAAGATTGATTAGGATTCAATGTTGGCTTACTTTCAAATATTTCTGCTTTGTTTGCAAGGTTCATCTCTGGTTTCTTTCTTGGTACCATCCCTTGGTACATCGGAGCTTTTCTTCTTCTGTGTGTACGGATTGATTATAGAGAGAAGGCTGGCCTTATAGCTTGCACATTGGGGGTAACTTTTGATTCTCTCACTAAGATTATTATGTGGCAGATACTTTATATGCTTTGATTTAGTGATTTCTCCGTCATTACTATGTTAGCCTCCAACTTGTAATACTGGCTCGATGTCACAAGTATGCTCTCATTTCTATGCACAGGCATTATGGTGATCTTAAAACTGGGATTCCTTTCGCCTGTGCTATAACTTTTCGTGATATTCTACAAAAGTAATATAGTTTCACAAAAAGAAAAGGATGAATATGATTACGAAGATGAAAGGATATTAAATAAGATTTACCACTTCTTGAGAGATAAAACAGAAAAGAAAAAAAAGGGAACAAACTTAAGCTGTGTGTGGAGTGTGGGCCTCGTTCCATTGTTGGGGTGGAGTGGTAGTTGAAAGGTTAAATGCTATGTAACTTTTAAATTTACTTCTCACAACTTGAGTGAATTAGACGAAGATTTTTCTAGCAAGTCCTTCCGTTTTTGGGATGGATAATGTGCAGTAGCAATAGTTCGTTATTTTTTTGGGTTCAATTGTATGGTTGATGATATCCCTTTTCCACAAATTCTTGCGCATGCATAATACGTTTTTCTAGGAGTCAAATTTAGCAATATTGTTGGGGTACAGTTAATCAGTTTCATTGGGTACAGAGTATAAGAAAGAGAGGGACGTTTGGCACACAGCAAAAGTACCCTTAGAACTTATGGTTTTAAACATGTTTCGACATTTTTATGGATATAACTGCATGTCACTAAGGGTAAAATTTGATGCTTAAAGAGTTTGCAAATACGGAAAGGTGTTAATTCTTTTTTGTACAAACTAAGAAAAACGTGTGCCATATAAATAGAACAGTGTGAGTGATGAAATTTTGTTTGGGAAGCTATAACTTTTGAAAAGGATAAATGTTTCGTACTTCTAAACAACATGGGTTTGATATTGGTCATTGAATAATTATTTTTTGTTACACTCTGTGAGTGCTTACCTTGGAATTTACTTCGTTTCACTTAGATATTCCTTTTCTATTGATATTTACCTTACTCAAAGCAGTCCTAAACGTATATTATAGCTTAGCTTTTCTATGACCATATATTAAAGAAAAATGAAAGGGATGGAACAATTAGACTAGTTGGAGAGATGGATTACATTTGGGTAACTAATTCTAAGGCCAACCTCTTTTACCTGCCCCTTTGCAAAATTGCTTTTAGCCCCTTTTCATGTCTGCGTGTCTGAAGTTTCCATTCTGCCATATTAGCCCAATCATCAAATTGTCATTCCTATGTGGCTGTGAGGAAGCATTTCTCACAGATTATTCAACAATAGCCTTCATTCTCGATAGAGCCAAAGTTGTAATCCTACTCTTGCATGAGTTTTGGCTTATTTATATATTTATGTTACTTTACCTTCTAGTGCTGACTGATATTCAGGAAAGCTGGCGCTTAAGGTCTTACGTTCATGTGTTCAATCTTTTTATTCTGATCATTGATTTGTATCCAAGTAACGTGTAGTTTAATTCTTCCAAATTTGAATTGGTGCTACTTCTTAGCTGGCAAATAAAAGTCTTCCATATAAAGTTACCCTCTTAAAAGAAGTCTTCCATATAAGGAAATAGGCAATCCTGCGCTGATACCCATGTACTAGTGTTGCTCTACTTGCAGAGTAATACTTAAATACTCTGTTTGTGTTACAGGTTAACTTCCCTTTTTAGTAATGCTAAACGTGGGTAAGCTATGAGGTGCTTTAAGCCTTCCATTGTTTGCGGTTGAGGGTAGATGGGGGATGAAGTGGGAGGCAGACAAAATAGGGTGAAGATAGTAGGTGGGGGGTGAAGGGGGAGGCAAACAAATAGGGTGAAGGTAAGATCATGGATAGACAAATGTTCGTTGTTACCACCCAAGCAGTTATAGCTATGCACTGATTAGCTTTCTGATTTCTGCAGTACCCAATAGAAGCACAGTATCAGCACATCCACCCCATTACTTCATTATTTTTCAATTTGTTTTCTCATACAATATCAGCCTCTTTAACTTGTTTATTTGTTTGGTAAATCAGGCCATGCTTGCTTTGATTGCTTTGACTTTTGGTGTCACAAAGGCAACTCATTCCTGGTGAGGCTATCCAAGCTGCAAAATGTAACTTATTCTCTATAAAAAGGTGGGGAAGAGACGAAGGAAAGGGCAACTTTAGTAATTGGTTTTTGTTTGTAAGATGTCTCCTTTTCTCAATTTGTATAGCAAATATTGACTTGGTGGTTCTTATACTTGTCAGTTATCATACTTTTCCTTTATAATTTTTGTGGTACTTCTTGGTTTGATGTATATTTTTTGAAAATTCCCCAATAGAAGTGCAGAAATAAATTGGAGGTTTGTGTAAAATTGGCTGCTCCATTGGCAAGAAGTTTAGAAATTGCAAAGATTGTTGGAGATCTTGGCTTTTCTTAAATACATGTATAATTCTCCGCATATGAGTATTAGCTAATCCGGCCTCTTTGAATTGTTTTTCTCATCATTTATATACACTATGAAATGAACAAAGCTATTTCATATATATGGTTGTGGGTTTACTTATCCCATAGGTCATAGGATATCCAATTCATGGCATAACTTCGTTCATTTCTTCCCCTAACAGATGAATGTTTTATATTTTAATTTAATATATAGAACACATTTAATATAAATTTGTTTAATTCGCTAGTCTATTTTTTTTTTTTTGTTTAAAATCCCTATCCTAATTTCTGAACATTACTAATATATCGGACTGGCCACTAGGTATAAAATATCGAAAATCAATTACTGAATCGAACCGAAAAATTTGATAATTGGTATTCGGTATTGGGTTTGAATCGAACCGAAAAATTTGATAATTGGTATTCGGTATTGGGTTTGGTACAAGATATTAATACCAAACGGTATTAATATCTTGTACCAAATTCAATCCCGAAATATTAAAATTTTATTCTCAAATA
>NC_061112.1:119067361-119080064 GCF_002878395.1 Capsicum annuum | reverse complement strand
TAGTCATCCCAAAGAATCTCTTGGATTTTGGTAATATATTCGTAAAAAGCAACAAAGGGAATGCTAAATAGGGTTTCTATTAAATATACTCTTTGAAGTTCAAAGGTACATTTGCACATCTCCAACTTTAATATGGTATTACCAAATATCGTATCGAATCGAAGTTTAATTTATCAATTACCGAATTACTGAACCAATGTTTATAAGTATAGTATGTGGTATCTATGTTCAAATACCGACTATCGAATTATCAAATCCGAATTTTTAAAATACCAAATCAAATATCAAACTTCCACCCCTATTATATATATTGGAATATTCAATTTTAAAGATCTTAATAATTAATTTGGCTAGATTTGATATATAAGGAGTTGAGTGCAGATCAACATTCCTTCTTCAGCTACTTCAACCGTATTTTACTGTATCACCCCTAATTAATTATTATAAGTTTTTTACATATTAAAAAAATAATAATATTTAATATAAATAAGTACAATAAATATTTCTGACATGTCTGTTTCAGCTGCTTCAACCGTAATTTTGTGAGATCACCCCTAATTAATTATTATAAGTCATCTAAGTATTAAAAAAATAATAGTATTTAATAAAAAAAGGATAAAATAGACATAAAATGATAAATTAACTCTTGATGTTTTAAATTAGCTTGACATCTTATATGAGGCCCACTTAAATTTTTTTTTCACAAGTAATTTTTTGTAGTTATTATGTTATATCACTTCTAATACATATCTGCTTCGCAGCTTCAATTGTGATTTTACTATATAATCCTAATTATTTATTATGGTTATTTAAGCATTAAAAAATTATATTATTAGTATCCAATATAAGAAGTCACAATAAACAGCTGAAGCAAGCTGCTCATAATCGACATGTTTGCTTCAGCTGCTTGAATCGTGATTTTACTACATTACCTCTAAGTAATTGTTATAAGTCATTTACGTACTAAAAATTAATAATATTTAATTAAAAAACTAAAATAGATATTTATGACCTGACTGCTTCAACTACTTCAATCGTAATTTTACTAAATTACCCATATTTAATTATTATAAGTAATTTAAGTATTAAAAAATTAATAATATTTAATAAAAAAGGGAAAGTAGACGTAAAATGATAAATTATTTTTTGATGTTTTAAATTAACATGACGTCTTATATGGAGCCACTTAAAAAAAAATTCACAAGTATTTTTTACAATAATTTTACTATGTCAATTTTAATTAAAAGAATAGAAAAAAATATTATAAATCACAATAATTAAGAGCTTAAATTATTTAAAAAATATAATTGACTATCAATGTCACAAAAGTTTGAACAATTTAAAATATAGGCAAATTTCATCACTCTAAATATAATATTATATGTCTAGCTTGGAGTTTATCAACCAAATAAATAAAACTTTTAATTAAATGATAGAATTATACATAACGTAAAAATTTTAAGGATCAAAATTGGGCTAGTATAAGTTATAATCGGTTGGATGGGTTTTCAAACCTATCCTCATTCTCTCATGAGAAAAAAAAGGTAAAGTTCAAAAATAACATACTTATCCCCTTAATTATGAGTTTCATAGCAACAATTTCATAATTACATAATATAGCAAGTTGTATTTTGTATTTTTGCAAACTGTTGCTGCAAAAATACAGATACATATGATTTTTACTGCCCTTATGATTGATATGTATTTTGTATTTTTGCAAACTATTGCTACAAAAATACAAATACATACAAATACATATGCTACAAAATTTAATTTGATAAAAGTGTTGCTATTTTTTGTAATTTAATACTTAAGTATGTTACTTTATGTATTTTTTTCTTAAAAAAAGAGGACAAGTGGGCCCCGCAACTTATCTTCTTTAAAAAAGTTAAGTCCCTTGAACAATTGGGACAATTGTTCGACAATTGGATTAGTTGTCTCAACAACTTCGCACAGTTGTTGAACAACTTCTCCGTTGAACAACTTAGCGCAGTTGTGGAATAATTTTGATAGTTGTTGAACAACTTCGCAAAGTTGTCGAACAACTATCGAAGTTGTTCGATAACTGAGAGAAGTTGTTCGAACGAAAAAAACTTAAAAAAAAACTCAAAAAATTTTTGTCCCTCCCACCTAATTTTAAAAATTTAAAGGACCCTCACTTAATTGGACAACTTGTTTGTCCCTTTTAATTCAAAGTCCCATTCTCAGAGGCAATTATAGTATTTTTAAAATACGAGTGCACTATTAAACTTACTAAGTTTTTAACCAAGTGAAACACTCAAGCTTTTTGTAGCATGGGTGTATGTCGATGAGCAATATTAGATCAATTCCAAAAAGATGTACATCAAATATTTAGTCTTATGGAAAGAGCACGAACTCATGTGACTCAAAAATTGCACATATATTCGGCCCTGTTCATTCCGATCAAAGCTAACACTACGATCATATTTAACATCAAACAGTAGAGTGTCCTATTTCTAATCCACGCCTGAGTTGTTTCCTGAATAGCCAAACTCATCGACGGACTCTCAACTTGACACGATATTTTACTTTGATATTTACAATAGATGTTTATTTTAAGCACCTAAATCAGCTACAAACTGTTTAATGATACTTCCAAATCCTCTCTTTCTCTTAGACAATAGTTTACTTGAATATTTTTTTTTCATATCACTTCCAACAATTTTTTGCCTAAAATTATGTGTATGAGAAAATAAAATAACTAATAAAATTGAGTTCCTTTAAAAATGAAGAGTAAAATATTCTACCGTTTGATAATTAACTCTTACAAAATATTATTAAAATACAATTTGGTCTGCAAAGATTCACTTTCAATCACCCATCCTGTAAAATATATATGTTTTCTTCTAAGCAACTCCCAATGACATTTATGTTTTCTTTCGTTAATTAATTTTCTAATTGAACACTGACCTCCTCCTCCATATTTTTTTTAGTCGTATGTCTGAAATTGTGAAGCTTTTCGGATCTATCATCCTTAGAGAATGAGGATGACATTGTGGGTGAATATTGATGAATTTATCATTCTTAAAAAATTCAACCTTCATTAACGGAGGTTAAACTCAAAGAAGGTTGAGTGAGGAAGATGTTGTGGGGGCTTTATGTAATTATTTGGTAAAAAGAATCACGTGTCATTAATTTATCTGACACCTTGCCATGTGTTTTGGTCTTTTTTTTTTTTTTTTTTAAAATATGTGAGTGTATTTAATGATGTGGCGATTTAAAATGAGTTGACACAAATTAATTGGCCGCGTAATCCACGTTGGAAGAGAGTGCAATCCACGCGGCAGAGCTGGTGCTGAAAGGTGTTAAAATGACACAGTTTGTAGCTAGTTTAGGTGTTTAAAATTCACAACGTTCACTTTAGGTGCGAAAGTGAAAGTTCGTGGCAGGTTTGGCCTAATATTGACACATGGGCCGCCTCATCAATTATGTAGCCCAAATTTCATTGAAAAGCCCAATATTAATAACATGACCCAATTTAGAAACTAGGGTTTTGTGTAACTTATACTAGAGTAATTTCGTTTTCTGTTCACTCCCTTGGACGGCAAACGCAGCGTGCAGAATGGTGACGTACAAGGTAATTAACGCCTCTTCTTCTTTTACTGTGTTTCCAGCAATTCCCATTTTTATCTGAATTTGATCGACAATGTTGTTGTCTTGTCTTGCAGTTCCATCAGTACCAGGTTGTCGGGAGAGCTTTGCCGAGTGAAACAGATGAACATCCAAAGATTTATCGTATGAAGTTGTGGGCTACCAATGAAGTTCGTGCTAAGTCCAAATTCTGGTAGTACTATTTACCCCCTCTCCACCTTCGTCTGTTCTTATGTTGGTCAATGCTTATGCTCACTGGGTTTTGGTTGATTCTCTTGATAACCAAAGGTATTTTTTGAGGAAGCTTAAGAAAGTTAAGAAGAGCAATGGACAGATGCTGGCTATTAATGAGGTAACATGACATACATTACTCTATTTTTAGATTATGTTTTTTTAGAAATGTTGTCATCAGTAGTTCAGCTATAGTAATTTTGAAAATGTACATTGGTCCATTTTTTGCATCGAGCCTTTTTGATCTTGCTAGTTATTTGTTTGTTAGAAGCAAATCCTTTGGCTTTTGGCTTATTTTTGTACTTTCTTAAAAGCACTTCTTGTCTTTGCCAAACACCATTAAAAATAAAAGAAAGCACTTAATAATAAGTTGATCCAAACACCCTCTTAATTGAATAGTCAAGTGAAGCTAGTTCGGACCAAACAAAATAAGTGGGGATTCATATAGTCAGTCCAATTTGCTTGGGATTAAGGCTCTGCAGCTGTTGTTTTGTCTTGTTTATTGACAATCATGAAATGATGATTTTGGTACAAGACGTATGCGCCTTATCTATAGTTCTTTAATTTCATTTATTTTGTGTTAATCATTTTAAAAAGGTTAACTGTGGTTAAAAAGCTATTGGTGGGACTGTCTTGCAGTCTTGCTTTATAGTCCATTGATAGACCGGTTCTTACATCTTTGCAAATAGAATATCTTCCCACCAATCCATTTCAACCGTCGGTATGACCTTAATGATTTGGTTATTATGGCACTGCATCACACACCCGTCCTTGTTTGTTTCTCTGTCTGCTGTGTTTGAATTGTTAGCGGTTGTAACATCTCCGGAACTTTTTAACTCATTTTCGCGACGTGTCTTTCCTGTTCCATCAAACTAGGGGGTTTCGTTTCAGCAATTTTTTCTTCTCTGTTGACTATAAATGTTGTGTTGAATATCTTAAACTCTAAGATTGTATATTCAACTTTTTAGATATTTGAGAAGAACCCAACAAAAATTAAGAATTATGGTATTTGGCTCCGTTATCAAAGTAGAACTGGGTATCACAACATGTACAAGGAGTACCGTGATACCACATTGAATGGTGCTGTGGAGCAGATGTACACTGAGATGGCTTCTCGCCACAGAGTTCGCCATCACTGCATCCAGATCATAAAGACGGCAACTATTCCAGCTAAGCTATGCAAGAGGGAGAACACAAAGCAGTTTCATGACTCCAAGATCAAGTTCCCCTTGGTGTTCAAGAAAGTAAGGCCACCGTCTAGGAAACTCAAGACCACATACAAGGCTACTAGGCCCAACTTGTTCATGTAACATGTCATATGTCCCATTGAGAAGCAACTTCAGATTTATGCAGTTTTGGTGCTTTAGTTGAGTTGAGTTAAGATTCATTGTAAAAGAGAGAAGAAAAACCTTTTGTTCTACTGATCAAAATTCAAATGGACGGTAGTTATTCGAATATTTTTAATCATGGATTTCTATTTGCTTTTGTCGTTGAAGTTCTTGCTAATATTAGTATATTTTTTTTATTGCAAACTGTTCCGAAGACGACGCAGTCCCAAATATGATGACCAATAATCTGGCAGCAAGCACGATAGTTTGAAGCTGTCTATATCAAAATCTAGTTCAGGAAAGAGGTCGCAAGTAATGTGAAACGTACATAGAGAAATTAAAAAAAAGAAGAAATTATTTAGAATGTGATTTTAATAACAAATTGGTTTCTATACGTAAAGAAAATGAAGAACAGTAATTTCATTGGAAAGAAAAAAAGAAGCTTTGTTTTTCCATATTAATCCTTGTTGGAAGTCCAGGACTACTGCTCAAAGAAATCATCTGGCCTGTGTATGTACCAAATTGGTGTTGGCCGCAACCATTACTTCTTACTATCATAGCATCGCAAGGACCGAACACTTCTACTATCCAGGTCGTAGACACCAATGTCATAACCTCCTCGAGCACAAGCCCTATAGGGAAAGACAAGACTATCTATAAAATAAACATGATTCCCCGTATATCCATGAAGACAAGAAGATTCTGTTGAAATTGATGTATTTAGTCCCAAAAACAGCACGTTGTCACCAATGTTTGCCACCTTACACCAACTTCGACTGCTAGGTTCATACATATATAAGTTGAAGAATCTTATTCGACAACAATAATTACTTTCGGATAGAGACCCTGTCCAGCTCAAATGTCGTTGAACTTGGAGAAGCAATCAAATCGAACACGTGCTGGTGACTTGTGAATGTCACAGCATATAATAACTTTTGTTCATGATCATATCCCATTATACCTTTGGCAAATGCACGCCCAGCTTTCATCTCCAAGTCTGCAGTAGGCCAAGTTATGATGATTACAAGATGACAGCAACCATACAATTAGCTTTGCTAGGACTGGAAGATAGGACAAGTTTGTCTAAAAAGTATTTGTGCACGTTAGATGCAGATTCAAGGACGCAAGGTTCTGTCCGGGAATAAAAGCATTCAAGCTCATATGCAGTCTCAGGTTTGTCTGCACAGTATTTTCTCACATCAGGAAACATATACTTTGGTGGAAGGGAGATTTGAACCTTAGTGAATGGGTTACACAGAGATTTTTCATCAATAGAAACTAACCAACCGTGGGATGATCCTCCAAACTTCTTATGAAGGACCTTGGGAACCACCTCAAGGTAGTGAACCTTTCTTTCATGTACACTATATAACTTTTCATATATGTGACTTAGGTAAAGACCAGCTATCTTACTGATTTCCTGGGTATTTTTTTGAAACTTATACTAATTTTTTTTATATTTTTTTTAGAATTATACCTAATCTGCATTGGATTTAACGGGTGCCGGAGCACCTAATAATACATATAAGTCCGCCCCTGTTACCAATATAGATTATGGAAGGATGGTTAGGTTATTCTCCCCACCCTTAAATAGATATCTCGGTATCAAGCATTGGATATAAATAGAGGTCTCGGATTCAAGTTCTGACCATGAACAAAATCCTGTGGGAGCGCTTACCCCAAAATGTGTACTGAATGAATGAAAAATGTACACAAACTGTGCAAAGAAGTACAACTACTTATAACTCTGCTAATTACCAATTAGTTATTGCTAACGAACATTAAAATAATTTTAGACTCAATAAAATATGGATCAAATTCAAATTTTATATGAATTTGACCCAATAAATTTTATGTGTCTACAGATGCCCTTTACTTCAAGGTTCGTCGAGGTGTTTGATTTATCGAACCTGTTAGCGACGAGATTTGAAGTATTTGTGGAGCCTTTTTTTTTTGTTGCAAGACTTGAGCATTTTGTCAAAATCCGACTCCTTGAAGTCACCATAATCCAGGTAGAATAACGTGAATCCCTTCCTTAGAAGTGTGAATTCTGTTTAAAACTAAATATATCCAAATCATGTAGGATTCGGGTGTTAGTCTTATATCGAATTTTAATAGGGTTGAATAATGATGTTATCCTACTTCAAAAAGGATTAGGAATATGACTTATTTTGGACACTTGGACGTCCCAGTTCTTCTCGAAGACAACTTGTTCAGCAGATTCCTTTTTGAAGTCAAACTGGGCCCCTTTACAGTTTATAAAAGGACATCACCGCCCCATTAAGTCATTGTAATTCAGCTTGAGCTGCAATTCAACTCGTGTTCTTCTCCTCTTTTTGCTTTTTTTTTTTTCACAATTGAGTTTTCGGGCACTTTGGGGCGTCTGTGGGAGTAGCTTCATAACGCATTGTGGAGGTGTCTAAATCATGAACGGCTTGTAGTGTTGGAAAGTAGATTCGAGGCAACGTTCTATGCGAAAACCACGCTCAATTTATCTCCAGATCTGTCCAGGTATCGTTTCGAAATCAGACCTTCAGTTCTGTTTCATCACTTTTTACTTCTTTTGTGCAGTCTCACAAAAACTCTCATATCTTGACTTAGGAACATCAAAATCAGGAGCCATTTTTTGCGTTGGAAACTAGACTCGTATATCTACGTCTCCCGCGGGTATCACAATCAGATTGCATCCGAATCATCTCATATATTTCCCCCAAAACAGCCTTCTAATCTTAATTCGCTAGTTTTTTCAGGTTTGCGCAGCATCACGATAAATTTCATATATCGACGTGGGAGTATCGGAATCAGGTACCTTTTTTGCTATGGAAAGTAAATTCATAGAGCTATGTCTCTCGTGGAAATCACAATTATATTGTATCCGAATCGTCCCAGATATTTCCCCAAAAATGGTCTTCTAATCTTGTTTCGCCAGTTTCATCAGCTTTGCACAGCATCATGATAAATTTCATATCTCGACGTAGAAATATCGGAATCAGGTGTCATTTTTTTGCATTGAAAATTAAGCTCATGGAGCTACGTCTCACATGGAAATCACAATCAGATTGTGCCAAAATCATCCCAGATATTGCTCCAAAACTGGTCTTCTAATCTCAGCTCGCTGATTTTATTAGTTTTGCATAGCGTCACGATAAATTCCGTATCCCGATGTAGAAGTATCAGAATCAGGTGATGTTTTTTGCATTGGAATGTGGACTCGCAGATCTACGTACCACGTGAAAACAACCATAATAGAACTTCTATATTTTTTCAAGTACTTTTTTAAAGTTGCAGCCTAAATATTGTGATACTCTATTTCTCATTAGATTTGAATACTTCATGAATTTCATCTTCTACTTCAAGTTTTGGGTCGAAGCACTTTTGCAATATGTTGAAGGCCAGACTCGAGCAATATTCAATGTATTACAACTCTTTTTCATGTTGAGAAGACTTCATTGCTTGGAATGTAATAAAAAATCCTTTTGCTTTGAAGACAACATCTTCAAAGGACTCCGCATATGTATTCAAGCTTCATACATTTTTTTCTCTTTTTTTTTACACTTTTTTTGGAGAGCCATTCATAGTTTAGACCTATGCGGACCAAAAGTGTTTGACTTGTAGTTTAAGCTCGTGCGTCAAGAAGTATTTTGACTTGCAGTTTAGGATTGTGTGTTGAGGAGTATTTTTGACTTGCAGTTTAGGCTCTTCTGTCGATGAACCTTTTTAACTTGAAGTTTAGGCTCGTGCGTTGAGGAGCAGCTTGACTTGCAGTTTAGGCTCGTGCATCAAGGAGCATCTTGACTTGCAATTTAGGATCGTGCATTGAGGAACAACTTGACTTGTAGTTTAGGTTCGTGCATCAAGGAATATTTTTGGCTTATAGTTTAGGCTCGTGCATCGAGGAACATTTTGGGGAAGAATTCTTGTAATGTAACTTTCCTTCCAACCCTTTTATAATAAAGTATTGTTGCACTTCAGTTTGATATTTATTACCCCCATTGGTTGAAGTAGATGTGCATTTGATCTCGTGTCGACTTTTGAAAGTTGGAGTTTATAAGCCCTTTGACATTTTTTGTTTTTGCAAGTGATCAATGTCCAAGTATCACCCTTCTTGCTATTGGAGAAGTCATTTTACATGGATTTTTTTTGTTGTTTTCTTCAAGGCTTGAACCACAATTGGTTCAAAGCTCCCAAATTATAGCATGACAATTTCTTCAACTTTTGGTGATTCCATAGAGAAAATGACTTATAGAACTTTTGAAATTGAACCTTCAATATGGTGCAGTTTGACGCTAACATGATTTGTATCAACTGTATCTCCATCATCAATGATGATCTTTCCCTCTTGTATTAATGTCATGATTTTTTTCTTCAAGATAAAACATTTTGTGGTGTGATGACCAACAATGCGGTGAAATTTGCAGTACTTAGGATCGTCGACTTTATTTGATTCTTCGGATCGCTTTGACTTAGGGAGTTCAATGACTTTTTTTGCTAGCAACTCATCCAGAATTTCAGGAACATCAGAGTCGAAAAAAGGATATACCCTTGCTTGTAACTCTTTCAAGGTTGGTTGATTTCCACTTCTTGCATTTGTTGCTTTGGAGCTTTCTCTTTCAGTTTTTGTCTTGTGGAGGCCTTCTTAGAACTCACAGTCGTCGCCATAGATTCTCTAATTTTTTCCTCTGACGAGTCATTTAATTTTGTGACTTTTTTTCTAGGATAAAAAATAGGTGACGACATTTTATGACTTGCAATGCTTAACTCCATGTCATGAGCGAACGTAGCTAATTCTTTAAAAGTTTGAGGCTTAATTCCTTGGAGGATATACACAAGGCCCCAATGAATCCCTTGTTTGCAAACTTCAACCATGAAAGTTTCAGAAAGTTGATTCTTGCAATCAAAGCTCAATGTTCGACAACGATTTATGTAGTCCACTGCAGACTCATCTTTACTTTGTCTTGTGCTTGTCAACTCCATCATGCTAACCATACGATGGGTGTTGTAGAAACAATTTAGGAACTGACTTTCTAGTTTCTCCCAACAATCAATTGATTCAGACTCCAAGTCCGTGTACCAATCAAAAGTGTTGCCTTTCAAAGAGCGAATAAACTGCTTGACAATAAGATCACCATGTGTATAGCACTTCTAAAAGTCTCAACGAAATGAGCGATGTGTTGCCTTGGATTTTCCTTTCTATCAAATTGTTGAAACTTTGGCGGTTGATATCCAATTAGCATTGGTAAGCCCTTGATTCTCTTAGAATACGACTTTGAGTATCCTACGAAATTGTGTGATGGACCGCCATATTGTGCCGTGATGGTATTTGCAATCATATCTTGCAGTTATTGAACTGTTAGAGTAGAATCCAAAGTAGACTGCTTCTCTTTTTGAAATTTAGTCTTGCTAGGTGACTCACGACATCCTTATTTTGCAGAGTAAAGCTGGGTGGATAAGCAAGGTCGTGGCTTGATTCTCCAGGGGCGAAGGACTCCAACTTGTTCATTAGTTGAGCGATTTGAAGATCTTTATCTTCGATAGATTTCTTCAAAACTTTAATGGTTTGTTCTATTATTATGAACTTCTTATCTATATCAGTTGTGTCGGCCATCAAGGCGTTGACCATTGTTGTAGCTGGTGAATTAGTCGAATCTTCAGATTCACTAAAATTGACGCTAGTCTGAGAGAATTCATCACATAGCATGGATGTCAAATTACCCCCAGGACCTGCAGTTTCAGCCATCATATGAGATTTGCTTTTTTTTTCCTTCTTCGAAGAAGTGAAGTATTCAGATCTGTCCGAAACACTGGTCTTAAATTTGCGCTGAATGAGAGGACCAACAAGGCTGAGCTCATCAGATGTGGCAGTAGTAGAGTTCTTGCATGAGACATCTTTGGTACTTTTGAAGTCCATAACAGTAGTTGAATTTGATTTGCAAGAAGAAGTGATGGAGATCAGAACTAGTCCCACTGGGCGTGCCAAAATTTGTTTGCAACAAATTTTCGTAGTGCTGAAAATTAACTGGAAGCAAAAATAAAATAAACAAAAAGAATAATTTATATAAATGAATTTTGTGAGTACAATTCTGTTATTCTCTCGATTTTTCTCTCCTAAGATTTTTCGTGGTTCGAGAGACTTTTGTAGCGTGAACTCAAACGTTAGGATGATTCAAGCCTCCTAGAAATGTGTTTGGATCTCCAGAAATTGTCGGATAACACTTTGTCTTGTCTAGTTGATCTCCGGACAAAACACCATTAATCAATTCCTTGAAGAGTTGTATAGTCAATGCAGAAGCTTCCTTCAATGCTTGCCAAAATCCCTCAGAAAATCATGTAACCCTCCTATTTATAGTTGTAGGGGGTAGGCAGTCCAAGTGTAAATAACATCTTCTGCCTCATTCTGATTGGTCCATTCAATTTTCAAGCTTATCACAAATGTTATGCGACAAGGTTGCTTATGTTGACCAAAAACATGTCATTTGAGACACCTGTCAACGTTTCATTGGCTCTTGAACTTGATTTGGATTGCCACACCATTTGAGTGTGTGGCCTTGTCTTATTGGTCTTTAATTTGACTGGGATGCTATGTCACTTGACATGTGGCGTGAGTTTGGGCCTCAATGTGAGATAGACCTTGACGAGGAATAAAATGGGCCTATTATTTTTTTATAGCCCAAAATAATTTTAGAATCAATAAAATATGGATCAAATTTAAATTTTAAATGAATTTGACCCAATAAATTTTACGTGTCTACAATTTATTAATCCCTGTACTCAATCAGATTAATACTATAACCCAATCCTAATTGTCATTAATAATAGGGGATCTTTCAGAAATAGGGGTACTTTGCTATAAAATTCCTCTTCCAAAGCCATATTTTACATAATTATCATTTATAGCCGTTGTATTCGATTTTCAGCCGATGTATTTACTTTTACTCAGTGGTCTATATTCATAAAAACATAAATACACTACATAAAAACCTATTCTATTCTAAACTAATCTTAAATTAAACTCCACCCGACGTTCTGGGCCTTGATCACGAGCCTTCTTTGCATACATGCTACTTCGGGGCATTCCCTGGATAAATCAATACAAATCCTTCGGGGCATTCCCTGACCAAATGAGTACAATTCAAACTTTTCGTGCAATAAAGTAGAAAGTACCATTCACGCGCATATTTGAACACTCCAACAAATCGTTATTCCTAAATTTTCCTACCTGTCCTACGTTTGCCTACCAAGTTCAACGTATCACAATTCTATCATGTTCAACATTATCAATACATCAAAATTAATCAATATTTATTTTCCTCCATTTTTAATCCCCACCCTAATTCATTCTCAACCACGTGATTAACCCATTTCAATACACAACCACCAATCGAGAATAACGAAAATTCACCAATCATGCTTAGCACATCACACACCCAAATGTCACCAATAGTTCACATCAACAAACAAACCACGATATCGAATCACACGCAATCACAATCACATAAGAATTAAATGAAAGAGAAGAAAGAATTGGACCTAAA
>NC_061112.1:118882206-119067261 GCF_002878395.1 Capsicum annuum | reverse complement strand
CCCACCCTAATTCATTCTCAACCACGTGATTAACCCATTTCAATACACAACCACCAATCGAGAATAACGAAAATTCACCAATCATGCTTAGCACATCACACACCCAAATGTCACCAATAGTTCACATCAACAAACAAACCACGATATCGAATCACACGCAATCACAATCACATAAGAATTAAATGAAAGAGAAGAAAGAATTGGACCTTAAATTTGAAGCTTTCAAACTCAATGTTATTCGAATAAAGAGAGTTCGCACCCGAAAACCTCGAGCCAAACCTTAACACTAACAATCCAACTCGACAAATAATGACCCGTTCACCGTTACTTTCACGCCATTACTGTTCACCGTTACTGTTCACCATTTACTGTTCATCGATTACTGTTCACCGGTGCCTTTTTTTTGTTGTTGTTGTTCTTGTGAGGAAGATTATTTTGTGATTGTTGTTATTGTGGAGAAGATGATGATCAAAGAGTGAGCCTCTCCTTTTTTCCTCTTAGAATTTTTCTTTTATAATGGGCATGGATTTGTTATGATGTGGGAATTTTGGTGGGTCCCCCATATATTCTTTCTTTGTGGACAAGAAAAAGAAGGGGCGGATCACATGGATAGTTAGGGTGGTGATGGTGATGTGTCATTTTTAATAGGGAGAGGTTGTTAGAATAAGATAAAATTAGTTAGGAATTGTTATTTTTATCTTTTTGTGAAGGGGTTATCACACGGGTGAGGGCACACACTAAGACGAAGGTAAAATGGTAAGAATGCTTTCGGGAAGGGACAAAATTATGTGTCTACATCATGCCCCTCTTTGCAGGTAACACAAAGTGTTTTCATACAAAGAAGTAGACAACGAGATAGAATTTTGACCCGACCATTATTCACAGGGAAGAAACAAAAGGAAGAAGGACGACCGAGTTGGAGAGTCGAGTGAGGTCCCGTCGAGGCTCTGGTCCACGGCTCTGTCATTACATCAAAAATAAAAATTTCAAGTTAAAATATAAGTGAAATTACAAAAATCCTATCTATACAACTTCTGTTGGACTCCTGACTTAAGTTTCATCACCCTATTCTTCAGGCGGGCTCCTGACTTGAAATTTCTTCAACTTGTTGCTTGGTTTTCCAATGCTTCACCTCATTGCTTAACTTTCAATTTCTTCACCCTGTTCTTTAGGAGGGCTCCTAACTTGTTATTTTTCAATCCGTTAACTTTCATCTTTTCACCTTGTTGCTTTGTTTTCAACTTCTTCAGCTTGTTGCTTGAATTTTCATTTATTCGCCCTGTTCTTCAGTTGGGCGCCTGAAATCACATCAAAACTAAAAGAAAATTATCCCAAACAAGAATTATTATAAACAGAAATTTCGTTTGCCAGAAAAGTAATCAAAAAAAAGAATTAAATTTTTGCCCCAGTTTATTATCAGAAGACTTTTGGGAAAGTCACTCATACCTACTTGCATGTTGTAATGATGAATCAAGACTCTGACCAATAAATGCATCTCTTGAGAGTAAAATTGAATAACCAAGCCTAGGAAGTGTGTCTCCTAAGAATTAAAGTGAGGGATTCTAACTAGAAAGTGCGTCTTCTAGAGATACAAGTTTTAGTTAAAAAATGTGTCACCTAACAAATGAAAACTAGCAAGAAAGTGCATCTCTAAAGGATTAAGTGCAATAACTTGACTAGAAAGTGCATTTTCTAGAAATCAAGGAGACTGCTAGGAAGTACATTACCCAAAAGCAAAGTTCGAATTACCCAATCAAGGAAATGTATCTCCTTACCAATGTTGCTTGAATTATCAAAACAAGGAAGTGCATCTCCTTACCAATGCCACTTGAATTACCAAACCAAGGAAGTGCGTCTCCTTACGAATGCCGCTTGAATTACTCAAGCAAGGAAGTGCTTCTCCTCACAAATATTTCTTGAATTAACCAAAAAAGGAAGTGCATCTTCTTACAAATGTTGCTTGAATTTCCCAAGCAAGGAAGTGCATCTCCAATGTTGCTTGAATTACCAAAACAAGAAAGTGCGTCTCCTTATGATAGCGCTTGAATTACCAAAATAAGGAAGTGTGTCTCCTTACAAATGTTGCTTGAATTATCCAAACAAGAAAGTGCGTCCCCTTACAAATATTGCTAGAATTACCCAAACAAGGAAGTGCGTCTCCTTACAAATGTTGCTGGAATTACCCGAACAAGAAAGTGCGTCTCTTTACAAATGCCAATCAAATTACCAAACAAGGAAGTGCGTCTCTTTACAAATATTGCTTGAATTATCAAACAAGTAAGTGCATCTCCTTACAAATGTTGCTTGAATTTTCCATACAAGGAAGTGCGTCTCCTTACAAATATTGCTGAAATTACCTGAACAAGGAAGTGCGTCTCCTTACAAATATTGCTTGAATTATCAAACAAGTAAGTGCATCTCCTTACAAATGTTGCTTGAATTTTCCATACAAGGAAGTGCGTCTCCTTACAAATATTGCTGAAATTACCTGAACAAGGAAGTGCGTCTCCTTACAAATGCCGATCGAATTACCAAACAAAGAAGTGTGTCTCCTTTGGTAGTGCATCTCCTTATGATAACACTTGAATTACCAAAATAAGGAAGTCTGTCTCCTTTCAAATATTGCTTGAATTGTCCAAACAAGGAAGTGCATCCCCTTACAAATGTTGCTGGAATTACCTAAACAAGGAAGTACATCTCCTTACAAATGTTGCTGGAATTACCTGAACAAGGAAGTGCGTTTCCTTACAAATGCCAATCGAATTACCAAACAAGAAAGTACATCTCCTTATAAATGTTGCTTGAATTATCAAACAAGGAAGTGCATCTCCGTACAAATGTTGCTTGAATTTCCCACACACGGAAGTGCATCTCTTTACAAATACCGCTTGAATTACCAAATAAGAAAGTATGTTTCCTCACAAATGTTGCTGGATTTACCAAATAAGGAAGTGCGTTTCCTTACAAATATTGCTGGAATTACCCAAACAAGGAAGTACGTCTCTTTACAAATATTGCTAGAATTACCAAAACAAGGAAGTGCGTCTCCTTACAAATGCCGCTTGAATTACCATGGGTTTTAATACCAAATATGTGCAGCAACATTGCCTCTTGCATTTGTAGAAGTGAGAATATTACGGCCCTTGATGTTTAGGCTTTAAAATCCTTGATTCGAAGGTAGCATGTGTTCCTATTTCATACAAAGAAAACTTGTTAGTTTAGAAACATGGTGGTTGGTTTGTGGTTTTGGCTTTTGTGGAAATTGCTCTTTCCACGGTCACATTTAACCTCGCTTCCAATCATTAGCATATGTCATTGACTTGCTGCATCATTGACCCAAACTCCGATTATTAAGAGTGACTCTAAAATAAATACAGTATCCCTGCTTTGTCATGCTTCTTAGATAAACCCTTTGAACCTTAGTATTTTCATGAGTTCCCAGACTTGTCGGTTGACAAAACTTTCTGCATGCCTTGTTTTGGCTCACAATCATGTCTTTAGCATGTGCTGGCCCTTTTGTCTTGCTTTGTGCAATTGAAGAAGCTGGTAGCCAGTTTTGAAATCTTTCTCACTTATTTTGACACGAACTTGACTCAAAGACAAGAGAAAAATGAAAATGACTTTTATTTGGACAATTGACTCAAGAAAACAAAATAAAAATAAAGAGAAGAAAGAAAATACAATGAGTGTCCCCATTTGAAACAAAGAAATAAATTTTTTTTCTAGATATGACAGTTAACTCTAATGATTATGCCATGCATTTTGGATTAAGCTACCTGATCTTTCCATCCAAACTTTCTACCAATTGTTGTTGAGTTAATGGCCTTGAAACTGAGTTGCTCTCTTAGGCCAATTGCATTTAGACCTCATTCGGCTAGTGACGCCTTGAAGGGTCTTTTTCTCAGCTCACCATTGTCTTATGGTGTCTGTGAGGGTTTTTACTAATGAGACTCTCTTATTCTCATTTCTCCCAACTCACAATCGTCTCATTGTGCCCGTGAGGGTTTTCACCAATAAGACTCTCTCAGTTTTATCTCTCTCAACTTACTATTGCTTTATGGTGCCTGTGAGGGTTTTCATCAATAAGACTCTCTCATATTTTATTTCTCTCTTGATTCCTTATGCTGAGGAAGACAAGTAGTTCCCAAAATGCGTCATCATATCCATTGCATGCTTAGCCTTAACATTCTCAAAGATTGATCTGAAGGTCTTTCTTTGATTGTAACTTGGCTTTTGGATAGGGTTAGAAAGAAAGGATAGCATGAGGCCCAAACGACACTTAAAGTGAGTTAGGAATTACAACTTTTGGAATCGACTCAAACAAATGAGGATTAACTCATGCCCCAGTTTCTTTTGACTGGATGATTCTAACTTATTTATTGGTTGGACCGATCCCTTAGTAGGGCAGCCTACGTATCTCACCCCTGAGAGAGAAGAATCAGGTCATGCGTAGTTCTGGCAGCTTGTTCTTTTGCTTTGATCTGATTTTTCTTTTTTTTTTCTTTTATTCGCTCTTTTCACTTTGCGATTCTTTTTTCTAACTCTATTTTTCTTGACACTCTTTTTTTGGAAACATTTTGTCTCTTTTTTGTAACTTTTTGACTTTATCTTTTTACTTTCCAAAAGAGAGGTATGAGAGAAGATAACACTAAAGCTCAAATGGGGTAAACAAAGGATGACACAATATTTCGATAGCAGAATGAAATGCCTTCATCATATCAATCCTTGAGAATGCAAGTACATAACATGCAATTGGAAGTGAGAGATGAAGATCATTTGCGACATCTTTTTAAGCAGATGAGTCTGTGCGTCACTACTTCTTCTGTAAAATCCACCTTTGTTGTAAATTCCTCACATCAAATGACTCATTCTTTTGTGGAGCTGCTTATCTTCTTGTTTCTCTTGATATAGCGATCACACGTCCACTATTTGACCTAATTAGGACTTGCCTTTCGATCAATGACCAAGTTATTCTTGTGATTCTCAAAATAATTGCCTTAACTTGTCACCAAATGTCTCAGCACTCTATTTATTTTCTCATATGCTCTCCTTTTCTAACTTTAACCCTCTGATTCAATGTTCATGCTTAAACTGGATTTTAAGATCTGGCTGAAAATTTCACTAGAATGTCATATCACTAGAGTTAACACAAAATGTACTATGTAAAGAAAACAAACAAACAACACATATTTAAAACACAAAGGAAAATGAGACACTTCATTTAGTCGAAACAAAAGATAGAAGAGTTTGAACATAAACAACAAAAGGACAAAACAAGATAGATCCCGAACTACAACCCTAAAATAATTCGGAGAATAGAAAAATAAAACAAAACAAGCTACTAAACCCCTTCCTAGTAAGGAGAGGGGTGACTTCTCAATTGCTCAGCCTAACATATTAGCCACTGATTTGCATATCAGCATGACTAGAGCTTTCCTCACTGTCAATGTTCTGCGCCATGATTGATTTATCTTGAATCATCTTTTCAATTTCTCTTTTTAAAGAATGACAATCTTTAATACTATGACCCTGAACATCGGAATGATATGTATATCGTACATTAGGATCAAAACTTCTTGAATATGGGTCAGGAGTATACCCAAGGAGAGGAGTGATCATGCCCTATTGTACTAATCTCTGGAATAAACTTACATACGACTCTCCAATGGGTGTGAATCTATCCCTCAACTTCTATCTCATTTTATTATTTGGCTTAAATTGAAAACCAGGCCTAGAAGGGCTTCGGTATGTATGTGGTGTTGGAAGATGACTCGGAAGAGTTGGCGCACGCCAGTGTGGGTAAGATGGAGGTTGAACATAAGGTTGCGTATTATACACTTGATATGGAGGTGGGGGAATGAGATATAATGGATTTTGGTAAATATTCTGTGGAGCTTGGGCATAAACTTGGGTTTGAGCCTGTGGGTAACGATGGTGTGGTCCTCTTGCCCATGCCTGTTGTCCAACTGCAATGGCAGATGCATCTTCCTTATTCTTCTTTCCTCCCACACTTCTTGAACCTTTTTGAATTGCTTGAGTAGTCGCTTTCAATGTTGCAAAACTCACAATGCGACCAGTCTTAATTCCATCCTCTATCATCTCCCCCATTTTGAGGACCTCAAAAAATGGCTTGCCTAATGCAGGTAACAAGTGTTGATAATATGTTTCATTCTGCGCTTGAATAAACTCCTCCACTATCTTACTTTCTTTCATTGGCGGTTTCACCCTAGTAGCTTGTTAACGCAATCTAATCGCATACTCTCTGAAAGTTTTAGTACTCTTTTTCTTCATATTAGTTAAGGATTTCTCGTCAGCAATCAACTCCATATTGTATTAAAATTGTTGCATGAATTCATTAGCCAGGTAATCCCAGCTATTCCACTTGTCGATGTCTTGGTCAACAAACCATTCTGAAGCTAGACCTGAAAGGCTCTCACCAAAATATGCCATGAGTAATTCTTCCTTCCCTCCAACGCCCCTTAGCTGGTTGCAATAGCATCTCAAATGTGCTACAGGATCACCATGTCCATCATATTTCTAAAATTTTGGCATTTTAAAACCAAGAGGAAGATGTACACCTGGAAACATGCACAGATCTTTATATAAGACACTTTTGTACCCCCTAAGTCCTTGCAAGTTTTTCATAGTCAGTTCCAAACTTCTCAATTTTCTGGCTATTTTCTCTTGTTCTTCTGTCATAACTGGCTTCTCAGTGTTAGGAGGAAATTCAGGTGGTTGAGGGAAATCGTAAGGACCAGCCGACTTAAATGTGGGCTCGAGAGCA
Source organism: Capsicum annuum (assembly GCF_002878395.1). Lineage (NCBI taxonomy): Eukaryota > Viridiplantae > Streptophyta > Magnoliopsida > Solanales > Solanaceae > Capsicum > Capsicum annuum. The sequence continues at coordinate 119,060,477 of NC_061112.1, read as the reverse complement.
TAATGCTGATCACTAAAAATATTCAATGAAGGCTCTCTTATAGAGTAGGGAGGCACAACTTGTGGATGAACATCAAAAGTAGGAGCTTCAAGTGGGGGTGGCGCCGCAAAAGCATGAACAGCAGTTGGAGCCGAGTATATGGTAGTCTTGGATTGGGGAGTGAGGAAATAAACCTTGGAAGTGGTTGGATATTGTTGCCCCGGAGTCGATCCTGATGCATGTCGTGGCATATCAACAAAAATAGAAAATTGTGCATATGACACGGGAGGCAAGCTAGAAAGATATTTCAGATTATCAGTGGGAACTGGAGGAGGCAGCAACCCATTAACCCAAGCTCGATGCATTTCTATTATTTGCCGCCTTAATTTTCGAATCTCTTCATTATCTCCTACATTCTCATTCCCTGAACTCCTTATCTGATTAGTGACAACTAACTCGGTATCCTTGTTGGCCATAACTTCCTCTGTGACTTGGAGCAATATGGAGGACCAGCCAAAATGCCACAAACCAACCACCTTAAACTAACTGGACAAGAGATAGCAAATGGTTAGAGTTCAACAGTTTTTCAAAACCTCTTTTTTTTTTCTTGAAAAGATCACCGAACCCAAGAAGGGCGCCTACGTATCTCACTCTCGAAAAAGGAGAATCAGGTGTGCGTAGTTCGTGAAGTCTTGCCAAAATGGCCGATTAAACTCTTTTTCTTGAAACTTTAAAAAGGAAAGAAAATAAAAATTTATCAAAAGAAATGACAAAAATATTTTTGAATTCTTCGGCTTTAACATCCTATACAAAATGAAACATATGATTACCAAAGAAAATCTTTTTGGATTTTTGATTTTGAATTTCATATGCAAACGAAACTTGAACCTATTAAAGGAAAAATATTTTTTGTTGTTTTCTCTTAAAGACGTATATGAAGCACCTACTCTAATAAAGAGTGAAGAAAATCTTTTTGAATTTTTAAAATAAAATCCCCGAACCCATAATAGGTTGCCTACGTATCTCACATCCCGAAAGAGGAGAATCAAGGGTGCGTAGTTCATCCAGATTGGACAGTTAATTATTAAATAACAGGCTAGACCCTGACTTAAGAGACACGACCAAAGACAGACGATGAATCATGTTAATAAAATCTTTTGAGTTTTCATTTTGATACTTCACAGAAAAATGACATCAACAACTATGAAAGAAAAATCTTTTTGGTATTTTCGTTATACGAAATGTAAAAAATTTCTAACATTTTTTTTTTGAATTTTTCTTTTATAAAAACTCCTATGAATGAAAAATCTTTTTGAAGTTTTCGAATTGTGAATGCATGCTAAACGAGACAAAGGAAAATCTTTTTGATGTTTTTGAGAAAATGAGTGCGAAAGGTAAAAAAGTCCTTTTGAATTTTGGAATTGTGAAAAATAAAAGCCATAAAGAACTCTAAAAACTACGAAACTCTTTTTTTTTCTTGTTTTTTTTCATTACCCACACACTTTACTTCTAACACATGTTTTTCCCAAATCAGTCTGTCAAATGACCACGTTATCCTCAAAGATGCAACATTTAGCACGTAGGGATGCTTTAGAGGTGAGTCTCTTACAAAGGACCAAGTAGGCCCCGCTAGGTCTCAATATGATGCACATAAGCATGACCTAAAGGCTGACCTACGTTGGGGTTCACTAAAAAGGCTGTTTGGGGGAGCGTATGGTCGATAGTGGCTGCGACAGCTTTCCACCTACTCCATAACACCGACGGCTCCCTCCCTAAAATAAGGGTGACTCAACGAGAGGTCATGTACAACACGTGTACTATGGACTTGTTGCAAAAAGAAGGTCGGGGGGTAGACACATGATGCCAGATATAAAAGTGGTAACACATAGAATAAATACTGTACACAAAGAGCATGAAAATATTCCATAATGATAAAATAATAACACAAAACAACTCACACAAAAAAATGTTTATATACCTATAGTGCTAAACAAAGCAGATACGACTCCAAAATAAGCTCGAATTCTGAACAAGTTCCCCAGCAGAGTCACCAGAGCTGTCACACCCCTTTTTTGACTCCAAAAAAAGATATGTATTTTAAGTTCGAAAGGGTTTTATTATTAAGGTGACAAAAATGAAAAATTTATTTCGAAAAAAAAAGGATTATTTACATTATTTTTTTTCTTATTCAGAGTCGCCACTTGGCATAATCCGGTGTGCCAAGTCACCTTTGAAAAATCCTTTTCAAAACGGTTTGACTCTAAAAAACTGATCCGCGAACAGAGATTCCGGCTAAGGAATTCTGTTGACCGAGGGGAAGGTATTAGTCACCCCTCGATCCCGTGGTTCGACCACGGTCGCTTGATGGAGCGTATCGGCTATTTTGACATTACAAATATACAAACCACATAAACGCACAAAACAAGCAAACAAACAAATCACACAAAATTCAAAACAAACCAAAATAATGTTCAGTCCAAATTATACAATCCAAAATAAAAGAGGTGCTGAAATATAAAACCTATTCTATTCTAAGCTAATCTTAAATTAAACTCCACCCGACGTTCTGGGCCTTGATCACGAGCCTTCTTTGCATACATGCTACTTCGGGGCATTCCCCGGATAAATCAATACAAATCCTTCGGGGCATTCCCCGACCAAATGAGTACAATTTAAACTTTTCGTGCAATAAAGTAGAAAGTACCATTCACGTGCATATTCAAACACTCTAACAAATCGTTATTCCTAAATTTTCCTACCCGACCTACGTTTGCCTACCAAGTTCAACGTATCACAATTCTATCATGTTCAACATTATCAATACATCAAAATTAATCAATATTCATTTTCCTTCATTTTTAATCCTCACCCTAATCCATTCTCAACCACGTGATTAACCCATTTCAATACACAACCACCAATCGAGAATAACGAAAATTCACCAATCATGCTTAGCACATTACACACCCAAATGTCACCAACAGTTCACATCAACAAACAAACCACGGTATCGAATCACACGCAATCACAATCACATAAGAATTAAATGAAAGAGAAGAAAGAATTGGACCTTAAATTTGAAGCTTTCAAACTCAATGTTATTCGAATAAAGAGAGTCCGCACCCGGAAACGTCGAGCCGAAACTTAACACCAACAATCCAACTCGACAAATAATGACCCGTTCACCGTCACTTTTCACGCCATTATTGTTCACCGATACTGTTCACCGTTACTGTTCACTGTTACTGTTCACCGGTTACTGTTCACCGGCTCCCCCTTTTTGTTGTTGTTGTTGTTGTTGTTCTTGTGAGGAAGATTATTTTGTGATTGTTGTTATTGTGGGGAAGATGATGATCAAAGAGTGAACCTCTCCTTTTTCCCTCTTAGAATTTTTCTTTTATAATGGGCATGGATTTGTTATGATGTGGGAATTTTGGTGGGTCCCCCATATATTCTTTCTTTGTGGATAAGAAAAAGGAGGGGGGATCACATGGGTAGTTAGGGTGGTGATGGTGATGTGTCATTTTTAATAGGGAGGGGTTGTTAGAATAAGATAAAATTAGTTAGGAATTGTTATTTTTGTCTTTTTGTGAAGGGGTTATCACATGTGTGAGGGCACACACTAAGACGAGGGTAAAATGGTAAGAATGCTTTCGGGGAGGGACAAAATTATGTGTCTACATTCATTGATACAACTGTATTTGTATTTGTATTTTAAAGTTCGCGCTTGTATTTATATTTTATAGTTTGCATTTATATTTGTATTTTATAGTTCACACTTGTATTTGTATTTGTTAAAATTTTCACCATCATTATTTATATTTTATATAATTCACACTTATATTTTAAAGAACTGTTTTGTATTTGTATTTTATAATTGACTGCATATTATATTGGATTATTTTATATTATGATTTTATCGTGTTTGTATATTTAGATTATACTTGTATTTGTATTCTAGTTTCGTCGATACCTTTTCATTTTTAAAGAATTATTTTATATTTATATTTGAAAGTTGATTGCATATTGTATTTAGCTGTGACTATGTACAATTTATCATTTGTATTTGTATACAAACAAGTAAATGCATAGATTGTATTTTCTTGATTCTAAAATATATAACTATGTAATGTATCATTTGATACAAATATACCGTTTTGTATTTGTATATCAAAATTATCATTCATATTTGTAAATAAACAAATATCATTTGATGCAAATACAATTACAAATAAATGATTTTACAAATATAAATACAATATGCATTTGTATGTATTGTATTTGTATAGAAATTTGAATTGTATTTATTTGTATCAATAAATACAACTCATATTAATAAATACAAACAAGTATTTGTAGAGAGAAAATTAATCGTTCCTTTTCAATAATTAAAAAATACAAATGATAGTTCGCACTTGTATTTGTATGTTATAGTTCACACTTGTATTTGTATGTTATAGTTCACATTTATATTTGTATTTTATAGTTCACATTTGTATTTGTATGTTATAGTTCACATTTGTATTTGTATTTGTAGTTCGCACTTATATTTATGTTTGCTAGTTCGCACAAATGAAAAGGAGAAAAAATGAAAAGGAAAAAAAAGAAAAAAAAAGGAGAAAAAATGAGAGAAAAAGGAGAAAAAATGCAAAAAAAAAAAAAAGGAGAGTAATAGACAATAGAGAAAAAATACCAAAAAAAAGAAAAAAAAAAGGAGAAAAATTAAAAGAAAAAAAGAAAAAAGTGAAAAAATAAAAAAAGAAAAAGAAAACAACAAAAAAAGGAAAAGAAGAAATGAAGAAAAAAATTTAAAAAGGAAAAAAAAAGGAGAATAATAGAAAATAGAAAAAGAGAAAAAATAAATGAGGGAGACTATAAACTGTAATTAAAAATAATTAATAGGCAAGAAAAGACTATGAATTGTAATTAATTAAAATTTAAGATAAATAGGATAATTAAAAGCTTATGTTTGCTAAAATATACAGTTGTCCCTTAATATTCAGTAAGATTATTATGGTCCAAATATGGACGAGATAAATTTAGTCTTACTTAAATGGAGTGCATATTTTCATTTTCATTTTCAATATATTAGAAGAGGCGGTTTCAATATGCCTGCTTTGGCATTTTAGGGGTAGTTTCGTCATTTTGCAAAATAGAGCAATTTGATTGGTCTAATAGGAATCACACGATGTGTGAAAATTTTTATTCCTCACCTGATGTGTTGGTAAATGTTTCAAAGTTAACGTTACCAAATAAAAAGAAATTAAAAGAGAAATACCTAATAAAGGTTTTAATTATGTGGGAGATAAACACGACTTGGGGCTTTCTTCATTACTTTTTAGGTGTTGAGGTGATTCGTACTTCCGTTGATCTACTGCTTTCTCAAGAGAAGTACACTATGGATCTCCTACATGAGGTAGCTATGGATAACTGCAAAGATGTTTCCACGCCTATTACATCTATTTTTGATCCCTCACCTGATAATAATTTAGTTGATGATTCCTTATATCGGTGCATTATTAGTAAGCTTCATTACCTTTCTTTCACTTGTCCGGACATTGCTTAAGCTGTCAGCAAATGCATCAACTGCTTATGTCTCATTGGGTTGCTCTTAGACGACTTTACCTCTAACTTCGTTCAACTACTTCATTTGGTGTACTCATTATTTTTTTGTACTTATCAACTTTGGTATAGACATGATTGTATTTTAATAGGTCTCTTTGTTATACGACTCTTGTTTTATTTTTGTACTTATCAACTTTGGTATGTACATGATTGTATTTTAGTAGGTCTCTTTGTTATGTAGATTTGAACGTAATACACAACTATAAAAAGCCAATTCTCGTTAAACCCGCAAGACTCTTTTTCCACTCTTCTTCTACTGATACAAAAAACAGTTGATCGTCTTCTTCGCCAATTCTTGTAAAGCCAAAAAAGATGGCGCCAAAAGGAAAAGGAAAGCAGAAAGGGAAAGGAAATTCCAAGAAAACAGACAACAGAGCTCAAGAGCCAACATCCAACTGCATTTTTAAGCCAGAAATCATCTCTAACATCCTCTCTTGGCTTCCTTTGAAGACCCTTTTACAATACAGGTCTGTTTGCAAGCAGTGGCAGAAGCTCATTTACAAGTCCGATTTCGTCGCCACCCATTACCTCCATTCCTCTTCTTTGCAGCGCACTGATTCATCCATGATTATTATACAGAGCCGCGTTGACAAGTCCAATGATGGAAGGTTTGATCATAATGTACTCGTACAATACAAACCCCCTCTACCACCTATCGAAGTGAAAAATCCTTACCCTAACAGCTTACCCAAAATGTCCATTGCCGGTCCTGTCAATGGCATTCTCTGCATTTTTCAGCCACCTTTGGGTGATGCGCTTACACTTTGGAATCCAGCAATGAACAAGTCTAAGATGGTCATGCGTTCTAAAACCATCAACCCCTCACAGAAAGTATCAGTTGGATTGGCGTTTGATTCACAGAAAAAGGATTTGTTGATCTTGAGAATCTTTTGTGTTCCCCCATTTCCAGGATATACCAAAACCAATGTGGAATTCGAAATACGTGAAATGAAGTATCTTTTAGGATGGAAGAAGCTGAAAAGTAAAAGAAATTATTTTTATATTGACAAGCCTTCTTGTGATGCGATCTTTAAAGCGGAGCCTTATTGGATGGCTTATGATTATGAAAAGTATATTCCCGGCAAGTATGAGAGGTTGGTGCGCTTTAAAGTGAGTAAAATGGATTTTGAATGGTTGCTACTGCCATTTGTCGGAGTAGGGGATTATTATGCGACTCTTGAGAATTTTGAGGATTCTCTTGGTTTTTTGATCTGGTGGAAAAGAGACAATTCCTATATTGATGTTTGGGAAGTGGATGATAAGAAATTTCAATGGAGAAAGAAATGTAAGCTAGGACCGTTATCCGGGTTTGGCAGAATTTTGGGCTGTTTGAGGAATGGTGATATTGTAGCCGAGAATGAAGACGGGGTGTTGTTGTTTTACGCGGTGAATAAATCAGAATTGGTAGTTCAGAATGATGAGAACCTTTATCCTTGCTCAGTTAAGAAGACATTGACATTGGAGAATTCTGAGAAAGGATCACATGTGATTTTTGACTGCCCGGAGGGCCTACTTTTGATCGAAGGGATGCTAACAGTTTGATCCGCAAGATGTCTTGAAATGGAAAAGTCTCTTAAGGTTCAGTAATAGCTATAGTTTATGTTATGAACTGTATACATTCTTCTTGTGTGTTGCTTGTCAACGTCCACTTTTAGATGGTTTTTTACTCGTTAACTCCCACTTTTAGATGTTGTGATTGCTTCAGAAGTTTTCTTTTCTTAGGCACACATGTATGTATGATATAAGCACTCAGTGAACTAAACTCATTCCCTCTGATGACTATGTCTATTGACTACTTTAGTTAATTCTATGAATTGCTTGAGATGCTTGGGTGTTGCTGCTATTTCTAGCTTCTTTCATAGCACTAGTCCAGCACATGTAATTGTGGGTTGTAGCAAACTGCACCGTTAACTGGTTGAGAAGCTCGTCCGAATAAGAAAACATACGTATCAAATAGTTCTATCGATCTCGCTTAAGAATTCTGATATCTAATAGGAGTAGAGGGATGAACACATAAGGAGAACTGCATTACTTGTTCTTGGTGTCTTTTAGTATTTGGGCTGTACTTGGTTGACAATGAGAAACATGAAATACTTCAGAGTAAATAGAATCTGGAAGTCAACAGTATGTCACTTTTGTCACAGATAAGTAGTAATAACATAATGGTCTCCAGCAACTGCCGACCTTATGATATCTTCTATATTTTTAGTGAGGGAAACGTAGAAAAATCACTAATCCCTGATCTTGAACTGTGTTTGCTTTATCTTCTGTTTTTGGAAGCGCCCATCAGATTTGATTCCTTTATTGAGCAAGTAATAAGATGAGGCAATTGTCTTCCATTCATCTAATAGCAAGATGTTTGCAGTTAATCATTTGTAGACATCGTGAATGGTAGAGCTACTCCTTGAACGTGCCCTTTTTTTCTCTCTCTTTACTGATGAAAGTATTAGAAACATTTCGTTACAGATTAATGGAACATTTTGGTTCTTTGGATATTCTTGAACTACTTGTAATAATCCAGTTAGTACTGATGACTGGATGTTGTTCGTAAAGAAACAAGCTTTTTGTAGGATTTCTGCTTGTGTTGACTGGATGACTGGATCTTTAGTGAACATTTTAGTTTGTGTTGAAGTACTGATGATATTCCAGTTTGTGTTGTTCTGATTAGTAAAGAAACATGCTTTCTTGTAGGATTTCTGCTTTTTGCTGCATACATTTTATATGTTGGATTTTGCCATTCATTAATAAAATTTTACTCATAAAATTATATTCTGCTAAACTTACGGGCATCTTTTTGATGATGCAGCACAGAAGAAGACTTCATACGGCCGCTGTGACAACTCTTAGTATTCACTTCACAACGTCTGTCTTTTGTTCCCTTTTCGAGTTATTTCTGACCTTCTACTTGTTTGCATATGTGAATTCTCTGGTCTGACTATGATCAAAGACATTTTGTTCATATGAATCATGTCAGCAATTGCTGTTTCAAATATTTAGAACTTGCCAAGTTTACAGTTGTGAAATTGTAATTGTAGTTCTAAGGAGCTGCTGATAAGAAGTTTATACTGATGCTTTGCAACTTGTGATCGATAAGTTTTGAGTCCTTAAAGCTGCTGTTATGTTGTTTTCTGTGTCAAGAAAGTGTTAATTGCATAACATCTTCTGATAACGTTTTAAAAACTATACTAGTAAAGTAGGCAACCTATCATGGCAGCAAAGTCAAAGGAATTAAGTGCTTTATTTTCGGTAGTGTTGTGAGCTTCCAAACCCACGAGAACTGAGAAGTTGATGGAAAAGGACTGCAGAGTTGTTTATATACATTGACCGAACAGAGAAAACGCCACTAGGCTCTAAACTCCTAGATTTGTTGAGTAACATGGTTGGGTAATTCAAAGGAATTGGAGTCAGGTCCCAATCATTATTACTACATATCAAGGCCAAAGAAAGCCTGTAATGGTGTGACGAGAGGGCCTGCAATTGCACTCCTAGGTTTAACAGTTGGTTAGTTTCACGGATCAGATCAAAGGTTAATATGCCTTCACGATGCCAGAATCGATATAATCCCATGTTGGAAAGAGTTCCAACCCAACATGATATTCTTCAACAAAGGGGATCCATTGACAGAGTGTTAAATACTTCAAGGTAAGGGTAGATGCCCAAAGGGAGGGAGAATGGAACATATGTCAAGAAGTACTAGCTAACTGATATGAGAATATTGTAATGCAGTGAAGTAGTTAGCTGAGTCAGCATTAGTTAGTTGAGTCATGGATGAGTCATCATAACTGATTAGTTGATCAGTTTAGCTGTTAGTTAGTTGGTTAAGTGGTTGTTAGATAGCGGGGAAAGTTGGTTACTACAAATACTTGTATGAACTACAATAATGAGGATAATTTTGAACAATAATACAGTTTTCCTAATTGAATTCTATTTCCATCTTCTTTCCTAACCCACCCCCATAACTGATTACTCGAGTTTTCTCCGTAAAAACTCCTGTCCAACTGCTAAAACCTCGGATTCCTCTGTGAATCCCTTCATTTTGACTATCATTGGTATCAGAGCCACTCAGATTCTTGGCCATAATGACGAAATCAACAAGGTCTAATGATAATTCTCCAACAGAAATGGGGGAATTAAGAGAAATGATGCAGAAATTAGTTTCAGAAATGGGAGTCCTTATAGGTGAGGTAGCATCGTTGAAGAAATTGGATCGAACGGTATCAGAATTGAAGGAACAACTCGAAGGAAATCAAAGGGATAATTCTCCTGTAGAAGATGGAGTTGAGGCTTCTGGGGCTAGACAGTCAAGAGAGAGACAACCAATGGAAGAGGAAACAGAAACAGAAACCTTATGGGGTACCAGCAAGGTATTGCTCGTTACTCTAAACTTGATTTTTTGAAAATTTCAGGGGAAGATGTGAAATCCTGGTTGTTTAGAGTCGAACAATTCTTTAAATTTGATGAAATTGCTATGGATCAAAGAGTGGGATTGGCATCAATACATCTAGAAGGTGAAGTTATTCAATGGCATCAATCTTTTATGAGGTATAGACAATACACCCACCCGTCTACTTGGAATGAATATGCAATGGAATTGGTGTAACGATTTGGGGTCGATTATGATGATCCTATGGAGGAGATCAAGAAGATTAAGCAAATAGGTTCAGTGAAAGAATATCAAGCTATCTTTGAGAGAAAATTGGCAAGAGTAAATGAGTTAAATCTAGCTGTGAAACAGACCAATCCTACCAGTTTACCGCAAGTGTTCAAAACTGGTAGAATGCAGGAAGCCTACTTGACTGCTCAAGCTAAATCCACGAGACAAAATTCTTTCGCTAATACTTAGAATTTTTCATAATAAACCTTTATTATCAACACCAAATCCTGGTATTCCAGTAGCTCAGAAAGGGATGAATAGGAGGAAGTTAAGCATTGAAGAGATGAATGAGAAGAGGGCACAAGGGTTATGTTACTTTTGTTCGGAGAAGTATAACCCTGGTCACAAATGCACAAATTTGAAACAGTTGTATATCTTCGAGATTGAAAAGCTAGAAGAAATGATGGATCAAGAGTTAAATTACGGTGAAAGCCAAGAGTTGGGACAAGATCCAGTTATGGAGCAGATGGAAATCTCGATTCATGCCTTGAATGGGTCATTGGGATATAGGACACTGAGAGTAACTGGTTATCACTCAAAAAACCACTGCATATATTGGTGGATATTGGGAGTTCCCATAATTTTATTGACCCTGAATTGGTGAAACTTTTGGGATGTAAGGTCAAGGAAACTAATCCTCAATTGGTGGACGCTGCTAATGGGAACCGTATGAAGGTAACCCAAGTGTGTAGAATTTCATGGTTACTGCAGGGTGCTGAATTCACAGCCGATTTCTTACTCCTACCCTTGGGATCTTATGGAGTAGTACTTGGAGTCCAGTGGTTGCTGACACTAGGTGATATCAAAATGAACTTCAGGGAGCTCACTATGGAGTTCTAGTACAAAGGAAGGAAACACTTGCTAAGAGGTGCAGAAAAATAAATCACAACTTCTAGTGCTGGTAAATGGGAAAAACTCTAGGTATTGAATCTTAATTGTGTATGATTCAGGTGCTTCCTATGGGGTGTAACAAATTACAGTGGTACTCATTAGAGGTACAAGGTGCATTTGATAAAGATCCTCAAATTTTAAGGTTGTTGAATGAGTTCCAAGAGGTGTTTGATGGGCCTAAATAGTTACCACCTTCAAGAGGTGTTTTTGATCACACCATAGTACTGCAACAGGGAACGGAACCCATCAATAAGAGGCCATACAGTTACCCAGCAGTTAAGAAAGATATCGTTGAGGAAATGGTCCAACAAATGTTAGATCAAGGACTAATACAACCTAGAAGCAGCCTTTTTGCATTGGCTGTTTGTTGGTGGGGAATAAAGATGGGACATAGAGACTATATGTTGATTATCGAGATCTGAATAAACATACAGTGAAGAATAAATTTCCCATCCATGTGGTTGAAGATCTGTTGGATGAGCTTGGTGGTTCTAAGATTTTTTCTAAAATAGATCTTAGAGCTGGATGCCATCAATTGAGGATGGCAATGGAGGACATTCCTAAAACCGCATTTAGGACACACTCAAGCCATTTTGAATATCTGGTAATGCCTTTAGGTCTATCTAATTCCCCTGCAACTTTTCAAGGACTAATGAATTTTGTGTTCAAGCAGTTTCTTAGGAAGTTTGTACTAGTGTTTTTTGATGACATTCTGATATACAGTCAGAATTTACATGATCACCTTGCATACCTTAAATGTGTATTTCTTGAAATGAGGAAACATTAGTTGTTTGCTAAGCATAGCAAGTGCTTTTTTGGGGTTCCTAGAATTGAATATTTGGGCTATTTCATATCTGAAGATGGGGTAGCAACTGATCCTCCAAAGGGCACGGCTGTACAAAATTGACCAGTACCAATATCTCTAAAACAACTAAGGGGCTTCTTAGGATTGACTGGTTATTACAGGAGATTCATTAAAAATTTTAGGGTGATATGTAGACCACTTAATGATCTTCTCAAAAAGGAAAATTTCAAATGGTTTACTGAAGTTGATTCTTCTTTTATTCAAGTGAAGAAAGCATTAACAAGATCTCCTATATTAGCACTACCCGATGCTAGTAAAGCTTTTGTGGTGGAAACAGATGCTAGTGGATATGGTATTGGAGCAGTCCTTATGCAGCAATGTCATCCCATTGCTTTCATTAGCAAGGGCCTCTCTAACAGGCATGCTGCCATATCTGTGTATGACAGAGAGCTTTTAACAATTGTGCATGCTGTGACAAAATGGTCCCAATATCTTCTTGGTCAAAAGTTCATAATCAGGACTAATCAAAAGGCTTTGAAGTACTTAATAGAGCAGAAAATTCATACCAACTCTCAATTGATGGGGCTGACAAAATTGATGCCTTTGACTACACTATTGAGTATAAACAAGGAGTAGAGAACAAAGTGGCTGATGTCTTATCCAGGATTACGGGTTCTGAGCTTATGTCCTTAATAATTTCACCCTCAAATTCTGATTTACTGTAAAGGATTATATCCAGTTGGGATTCAGATGTTAACATGAAACACATTGTTGAGCAATTAAAAGATGGTACTAGCATCTCTCAGTTCACTTGGCATAACAATCAACTTAGAAGAAAAGGTAGATTGGTGGTGGGAAGAGTGCCAAACTTAAAAGAATCTATCATCATATTATGGCACAGTACTTCTTAAGGGGGTCACTCAGGGGTGGATGCGACTTTGAAGAGGTTACTCACATTGTTCTATTGGAAGGGTATTAGACAAAATGTCAAGTCCTTTGTGCAAAAATGTGATACCTGTCAAAGAAACAAAGCTGATCTGGCTGCTTACCCTAGGTTGCTGCAACCATTACCCATTCCCGAAGTTGTGTGGTCTCATATTAGCATGGATTTTATTGATGGACTTCCTAAATCAGATGGTCATGAGGTTATTTTGGTGGTTGTTGACAGGTTAAGCAAATATGGTCACTTCATCCCTTTGAAATATCCCTATTCAGCTCAATCTGTGGCGAAGGTGTTTATTGATTTCGTTGTACGATTGAATGGTTTTCCAGATGCTATCACGAGTGACAGAGATGCTGTTTTCCTTAGATCTTTTTGGCAAGAGTTGTTTGCACTACAGGGAGTCCAATTAAATACTTCTTCAGCTTATCATCCACAATCTGATGGCCAGACTGAAGTCCTGAACAGGTGCTTAGAGACGTATTTGAGGTGCTCTTGTAATGAACATGCCACGGATTGGTGTTCTTGTTTACCCATGGCTGAGTACTGGTACAATACTTCCTTCCACTCAGCTATTCAATCCACTCCATATGAAGCTTTATATGGACGTCCTCCTCCCCTACACCTCCCATACTTACCTGGTGAATCAGTTTCCTCAGAGGTTGACAACACATTACTTAACAAGGAAATGAAACTGCAACTACTTAAACATCACCTTGAGAGGGCTCAAGTGAGGATGAAACAAGAAGCAGATGGTCATAGGAGTGACATGGTATTTGCAGTCGGTTATTGGGTCTATTTTAAGGTGCAACCTTATAGACAAGTCACTATTGCTTAACATTCTTTCCACAAACTTTCAGCAAAATACTATGGCCCCTTTCAAGTCATTAAAAGAGTTGGACCTGTTGCTTACACTCTTTTGTTTCCTTTATCTGTTAAGATTCATCCTACTGTACATGTATCTCTCCTCAAGAAATGTCACGCTGTTCTGAACCAAATCTCCTACCCCCCTACCACTGATATTGCTGATCCCCAGTGCCAAAATCCTGAGTCTGTGTTGCAGAGGAGAATGGTTAAGAAAGGCAATAAGGCTGTTGTCCAGGTGTTGGTCAAGTGGCAAGGCTTATCTGCAGATCATGCTACTTGGGAGTTCGCAACCATCCTTAAGACTAGGTTCCCTCACTTTTATCCTTGAGGTCAAGGATCTCTTATTACAGGTAGTACTGATATGAGAATATTGTAAAGCAGTGAAGTAGTTAGCTGAGTCAGCATTAGTTAGTTGAGTCATGGATGAGTCATCATAACTGATTAGTTGATCAGTTTAGCTGTTAGTTAGTTGGTTAAGTGGTTGTTAGATAGCAGGGAAAGTTGGTTACTACAAATACTTGTATGGACTACAATAATGAGGATAATTTTGAACAATAATACAGTTTTCCTAATTGAATTTTGTTTTCATCTTCTTTCCTAACCCACCCCCATAGCTGATTACTCGATTTTTCTCCGTAAAAACTCCTGTCCAGCTGCTAAAACCTCGAATTCCTCTGTGAATCCCTGCATTTTGGCTATGACTAACAAAGACTTATTTTTTCAATGAAGACATTATATACCCAAGCCCCCTTCAGGTCTGCTTTTAGTAAAGGATTTCCAGGCTATGAGGCACAGTTTTTTCTTGTGTGGGTTTGTACCCCCACATGAAGTCCCTTGCATATCATTCAAGTTGCTTGATAATGCACATGGGAGTAAATTGGTTTGCCAAATTTCCCTCGACGGGGATCACTGAGCCAGCAGGAAATTACCAGGACAAGTCCAATTATGTTTGTTTGATGTTCGTAGTACACTGGAATCCCCTGCTATGCCCCTTACTGCAAGATTAAATTCGTTCGAACCCCACTGAAAGACATCATATATTCTTATCTTAATCATCTCATGTCTTTCTATCTATTCTGGTAAACTCAAGTGAAATTAATCTGTCAAGATTGGTATTGACATCAATAGCAATGTTTCAGACATAGGACTCATGGCATCCCTTGCAGTGTTCTCAGTGAGCTCAAGTGCTCCTACAATTATATTTGTCTCATGAAGCGATAATTCTTCTCTTTTTCCTGCCTGATTAGCAACAACGCAGTACAAAGTTAGTAGCATTGGCAAGTAGATGTACAGTTCACACCAAATTAGGATTAGGTCAACGAGGAGTAAAGGTAGATTCTGAATAGTGGCCTGTCCAAGTCCAACCATGGGTTCATCAGTTTAGCAGAAGCCAGCGTTCTGTGTTCGAGCCCTACTTTTGTGCAAAATAATAGGTTTTACTAGCGCTGTTGGAAACCAAGATGGAAATATTCACATCTTGCTTATTGGATAGGCTATTGTGAGACCAAAACCAAAAAAGAAGTCGAACACAGACCAAATCTTGAGCCTGATCTCTCTCTCTCTACATCAGGTCCACTCTTCTCAGAACAAAAAAAACTAAGGTCTTGGAAATCAACCTCTTCAATATTCTCAAAAGAAGAAAAAGAAAAACATCTTAAAAATTCAATTGTAAACTCTTGAAATTGGAAGTAACCACACACTAGCAACTCTTCAATAATTAACTGAAATGTTCTAACTTTTTAATTGTCTCTTGGGATCAGACATAGAATGACCGGAAATTTTTCATGCATATATAAAAATACTGTGCAAGAAAGAATTACATATATCTGGAGACTACATACAAGCATTGAGACGGTCTTTGGGCTTTTCATTTCTTCTCATATTCTCATTTCTCATTATAAAGTTTATATATTTGTATAGTTTCTCATACGGCAGTGGAGAGTGGAAGAAGGGCTTTGCAATATTTAGGATTAGATGGAAAGAAGAGTTCTATAGGGATTGATGTAAGTATAAACACATTTGTTTTATCGTATCTTTCTGGTTTATTTTGGTTAAAAATAGGCCCTAGAAGGGTTAGCTGTTTGCATTTTCATAATCTTAAGGGGAAAAAAGATCTTATTTCATTGTCACTTAAAGTTTTAAAGATTGAGGTTTCTATTCATTGCCTAAGTGAAAATGTGTTGTCAAAATCTTGAAAAGTACTTGCCTATTCAAAGTTATTGATTAGCAAAACGTTCCTTTTTCTTTTTTGGTGACAATAAAGAAGAGTAATAGCAATCTGTTTATATTTTTCATTTCATGTGTTGTTTTCACAATATCATTTTGAGAATGCTTCTAAATATATTTGTATATTATTTATATCAAGCTTAAATTTTTTCATTGTTTGCGTATGTGCAATTTTCTTTTCTAATTGACTTATTTTTTTTTGAATTATTCAGGTCTTCAATTTGAAAGAGCATGACAGTCTGGCGCTTATCAAAATTGTCTCAATTTGAATGTAGATTAATGTACAAATTTAAAAGAGCATGTATCAAATACTCTCATGGATGTTTGTGTTTGAAGCATAGACAAGGTAATGTAATATATGTTGGGTTCAAAATCGAGAGGGCGTCATGCGTTCATTGTCACTTAAAGTTTTAAAGATTGAGGTTTCTATTTATTACCTACAATGAAAATATGTTGTCAAAATCTTGAAAAGTACTTGCCTATTCAAAGTTATTGATTAGCAAGAAGTTCCTTTTCCTTTTTTGGTGACAATAAAGAAGAGTAATAGCAATCTGTTTATATTTTTCATTTCATGTGTTGTTTTCACTATATCATTTTGAGAATGCTTCTAAACATATTTGTATATTATTTATATCAAGTTTACATTTTTTCATTGTTTGCGTCTGTGCAATTTTCTTTTCTAATTGACTTATTTTTTTTTTGAATTATTCAGGTTTTCAATTTAAAAGAGCATGACAGTCTGGCGCTTATCAAAATTGTCTCAATTTGAATGTAGATTAATGTACAAATTTAAAAGAGCATGTATCAAATACTCTCATGGATGTTTGTGTTTGAAGCATAGATAAGGTAATGTGATATATGTTGGGTTCAAAATCGAGAGCGCGTCATGCGGAAGCTATTAGTTGCAAATTATGAGACGATAAATAAGATGACAATGAAAATGAAACTAAAAAGCATAATATTATTAATATGGTTTGGCCAAACGGCCTACATATTAAAAATAAAATTGAAAATCCTAAAATTTATTGGGAGAAATCTCCCCCTAAACAAAGACTCTTTAAAAGACTACATTGTGGATGCTATTATGTTATGGTATGAGAAGGGGGTGCTCTATTTATAGAGTTTCAAAACCTTTCCTTCAAGAAAGAGGTTAGCCAAATATGGAAAAGAATTATATTTTTTCTTTCAGAAAAAGCAAAAGTAATTATATTTACTTTTATTTTCCTTACAAGAAAAAGTAAAATTTAAATATAGTAAGAAAATCAGGGCAAAAACCCTAACAATATATGCTTATAAACTTATCCAAATAAACTTTCGTAATATAATTTTTGTGTTGGTATGTACCACAACTTTTTTTAGTATTAACTGGAATAAGAGTTTCATTCTTTCCCCACGTCGATACTGACCAGTAATTTAAATTTATCATATGTAATATTATAATAAGTGTCTGCAACATGTTGTTGCCTGTTGTTGGCTCTTCAATTGTCAACCAATATATAACAGTTTGATAATTGTAGAGTTTATTTGTTTGTTTTTTTCTTCAATTTATGTTTGAAACATAGACAAGGTAATGTGGTATCCCTCTAACAATTTTTTCTTCTAATAATTTTTATATATTAATTTTGTCCAAAAAAAAAATGAAGAGTACTATTGATTGCAAAATATCAATATCTATATCAAAGATATTATCCTCATTAATTTTTTCTTTTATCCATTTACCTAATGTTTCATTTTTGTATCAATTGAATTCTGCTACTCTTTCTGAAATCTATAAGTATTTGATTGACATTTAAATGTAATTATTAGATAGAAATGTATGTTGTTTTTTTTTTGTGCGTACCGATTTATGATGATAAGTTTTAACTTTTAAGTAATACCTATTTAGTATATATTTTTCCTCCAATTGATATGAATTGTAAAATTTGGGTAATATCTTTAACATATTTTTCTATTGAGAAATTGTATTTTTTTTGTCACCATCAATTTTGAGTGATAATCATATCATATCTTTTCACTGTGGCAAATTGTAAATATTTAGTTTTGATAATTAGTTGAAAGAATTTTTCCGACCTTTTTAGTAGATATATTTTTTGCGAATATGAAATATTCAATAGATACAATTCTTAGTATAGCTAATATCCAATATTGAATAAAAAAATTCTTTTGTGTGTTTTCGTTATTATGATAGTTTGAATGATATTTTTTATTCGATTTTTTTTTGTAGGATGTGAATTTGGTATACTAAACTTTTAAAATTTGTTTCTATGTGTTGTATTATTTCAAAACTATAGGGTTTTAAATAGTACGAACTAAAATCAATACAAAAATTATAGTCAATATCCAATTTAAATATTATCTTACTTAGTCAATATTTGGAAGGTCCATGCCAAGAAAATAGTAGTGATGGATGAAGAAGAACACATCATAATATGAGATATTGAAAATCATTTCATACTAATTAGAAGGCCTTATAAAAGAAGTTTTAGACAAGAAAAGAAGAAATGATCTCCATTCCTAGATTTTAACATTACTATTTCTTTTCTTTCTTTTTTATTTAGATTCACACATAATGATTTAAATGAGACATTAGGTTCAATTATATCTTGATTTTTGTTAATATCTCATTAAAGCAGTGTAAAAGAAGAATGACGTGACATCTTTTTTTTATCAGAAATTCTATTTATCTTTTTTGAACTTTTTCTTATTTTTTATTTATTTTATTGTAAAAAGCCATTTTTGTAACTCACACCTCTTCATATTCATAACTCCCAAATTTTTTATGTTTATAACCTCCCAATTATTTAATATGCAAGTTTATGACATCTTAAAATTACACCAATTATTACTTAATTTTCTTTTATGTCTAGCATGTTTTATGAAGTGTCATACAACAACATATTTTCAGCAAATGAAGTTTGGAGAGGATAAGTATACGCAATTCATTACACTACCTTTAAATATTTCATTAAGGGTCTTAACCACAAATACAAAAATTCAAAATTGAAAAACTTACAAGTTGCATGTCATGCAAAGCAATTTACGATGAAAAATTATTTATTAAGACAAGTAATAACCCTTATTAGAGAACAAGTTGAAATTGAATGTTTTATACTCAACACAAAAACACAAAAAGAAAAATGACAGAATATTCTAAAAAGTACAATCAATAAGCCAATAAAATTTCAATGAAAAGATTTATATGTGTAATTTATTAATTTAATTAATATTTAATAATAATAATACTTTTTTGTATTCATCGCGACTAAGTTTACAAAAAAATTAATTATCTAGTTACTAATTTTTTGCGCGGTTATATTCACTAGTTAACTATAACTAGACATAAACAGAGTAAAGGCTTTAGGCAAGACGGTAAAGAACTAACTGCGTGAAAAAGGAGTAAATTTTATGTGTGGTCATCCAACTTTTTATTCATTATCCAAAAGTCATTATTATTTGTTTTGTTACATAAAAGTTATTTAACTTTGTCTCATTTTTTATCTCTTATATTTGAGGGTAGGTTTAAAATGACCTCTCAAATATACGTTTGTGCAGTTTTGATCCACTATATAGCTAAAAATGAGTCTTTTTATTTACATATATTTAACAAAGTCTACTGAGAAAATTGAAGGAAAGGTGTCATTTAAGTCTTGAATGAAATATTGGAGACATTGACCAACTTAAAGGGTCAAACATAATTAAGAAACTTGATTAGGTTAATTGTGGAATTAATTAATATTTTTTAAACTTTCTAATCTTTTCAAAAATACAAATTAAGCCACACCCACAAAACTTCCCTCTCTCTGCAAATCAATCGTCTCTTCTTTCTTTCTCTCGATAGTTTTTCTCTCTAACTTCTCCCAACCAACAACTTTTCAAATTTCTCCCTTTAATCTTCTGCAACTTTAACCTCTGGCGAAAAATAATTTTGAGTTCTTGCCCGTTCCTTTTAGACTTTCAACCGTCAGTCGACGTGACAACATTCTCCAGCAATAACAACTTTGAGTTCTTCATCGTTTCTTTTCGATTTTCACAGGTAAAAAATTAGAGCTTTTTAGTTATGGAGAAAATGAGGAACTTGAGTTAACTTCTCTTCTAGTATGAGTTAACAATTTTAATATTTGTTGCTTAAATTAACAATGGGGACTCAAGATTATCCTAATATGTGGTATTTCTTTTCTTCTCTTTTCAGGGTGAAATATAATTTTTATTGTTACTATAGTTTTTGTTGTCGAACATTGTTGTAAAATAGCAAGAGTTGAATTTTAATTTTTTTCAGAGATATCTTTGTGACCAAATCTTACAAACAACTGTTGATTTGTTGGTGTTTGTTATTTTTTTTTTGATGTTTTTTGTTATTTGTGTTTATACAATATTGAAGTTGTTGGTAAATATTGATGTTCTTAGTGTGTGTGTTACTTAGGTGATTTTAGTAAGTAAAATTATAATTTTTAGCTGAATTTCTCATCTGGGTGTATCTACTACTGTTGTTTTTTCAACAATGGATAAAACATGTAATGTGAATTCAACAGATGAGTAATCTGTTGCAACATATATGACTAATATGTTGTAACAGATGAGTCATATGTTGCAACAACATGTGGGTAATCTGTTGCAATAGATGCGTCATATGTTGCAACAGATGAGTCATATGTTGCATCAGATTACTCATCTGTTGGATTCGTATTATAGTGCTGCAACGTGAATCCAATATATGAGTCATTTGTTGTAAATGATTAGTCATATGTTACAACAGATTACTCACTTGTTGCAACAGATGACTCATATGTTGGATTCATATTGTAGGTTCAATCCATTGTAGCAGTAACAGATACACCAAATAAGAAATTCAACAAAAATCATAATTATACTTACAAAATCACCTATGAAGTAATGTTCAAGTGATATACGAACAAAATTTGACCTAAAAAAGTTTCAAAAATTTCAACAGTGGCACAACGAATAAGTGAAACACATGAAAAATTTCATGAAACAGATAAAGAAGATAAATAGTATATCATACATCAAATACAAAAGGATCAAGGGGACAAACGTTTGAGTTCTCCTAAAAACATTTAAGTTCCCTAGTATTTTAATTGTTTTCTAATAGATGACCCATCTGTTACAATAAATTTTCTATCTATTTGATAATTTCCAACAGATGAATCATCTGTTGCAACATGTTAGTCATCTGTTGATTCAAATTGAGAATTATTAGTAATAACTAAATTGATTTAGCTAAAATTAAAGATGTCTTTAAGACAATGGGACAAACATTTGAGTTCTCCTAATAATGTTTGAGTTCCCTAGTATTTTAATTATTTTCCAACAAATGACCTATTTGTTGCAACAAGTTAGTCATCTGTTGCAATAGATGTTTATAACTGGTTGGTCATTTGTTGATTAAAATTAAGAAATTATTAATAATAACTAAATTGATTCAATTAAAATTGAAGACAAGTCTTTAATACAAAACCTTAGACAAGGGGACAAGTGTTTGAGTTCTCCTAAAAATATTTGAGCTTTATTATTTTAAATTATTTTTCAACATATATCCTATTTATTTAATAATTTTCAACAGATGAGTCATATGTTGCAACAACTTAGTCATCTGTTGCAACAAATGTCTATATCTGTTTGATAATTTTCAATGGATGAGTTAGTTATTGCAACAAGTTAGTTATCTATTGCAACAGATGTTTATATCTGTTAGGTCATTTTCAACAGATGTTTTTAACTGTTTGGTCATTTCCAACAAATGTCTTTAACTGTTTGTTGCAACATTTTAGTCATCTGTTGATTCAAATTAAGTCATTATTAGTAATAAATAAATTGATTTAACTAAAATAAAATATGAATTAATAAGTTCAATTATAGTTTCAATTAATCTCATGGTAATTACACGATCAACTAAGTATGTTTGTCCTGAGTAGAGTGATCAATTGACCAATTTTATTTTAAATGATTCACACTAAGCCAACATTAGAAATAACTATATTGATTTAACTAAAATTAAATATGAATTAGTAAGCTCAATTATAATTTCAATTAATATCATAGTAATTACCTGATCAATTAAGTGTTTCATCCCGATTAGAGTGATCAATTGACCAATTTTATTTGAAATAATTCAAATTAATTCATTATTAGTAATAAATAAATTGATTTAAATAAAATTAAATATAAATTTACAATTTCAATTAATCTAATAGTAATTACACGATCAACTAAGTGTATTCGTTATGAATAGAGTGATCAATTGACCAATTTTATTTGAAATGAATCAAATTAATCCATAATTCATAATAACTAAATTGATATAACTAAAATTAAAGATGAATTGATAAGTTCACTTACAATTTCAATTAATCTCATAGTAATTACATGATTAACTAAGTGTATTCGTCTCAAGGAGAGTGATCAATTGACTAATTTAATTTGAAATGGCTCAAATTAAGCCATTATTAGTAACAACTAAATTGATAAGTTGTTGGTCTTGGTAAAAATGATGTATTGATAAATGATGATTTGTTATTGTTTCTATTGAATAAATCTTGCTATTGATTTATTTTTTCAACAGATGAACATTTTGTTGCAACAAATGAATAATCTGTTGAAACAAATGAACCATATGTTGCAAAAACAAATCAATTACTCCAACAAATGAGTCATATGTTGCAACAAAAGGGTTATTTATTGCAACAGATGAACCATATGTTGCAATATATAGATCATCCGTTGGAAGAACTCAAGGGTCATGACTTTTTGATCATTTAATTAAAAAAATGATTCATAAATAAATAATATGAAAAAATATGATAAACACAATTTTGTAGCAATTTAATTTAAATAACTTATATATTAAAAAGGTGAAAAGTTATGACTTTTCACCTTTTTTGTATTTAAATCCTTTTTTAATTTAAATAATCAAAAAGTCACCAAGTTTGATTTAATTAAGAGATATAATTATTAAAAAAGAGGTGAACGGTCGTGATTTTTTGCCTAACACACTGCACTACTCACTTATTCAATCTTTTATAAATAGGTCTCCTCTGCTCTATCTCTAGCATCTTGTCTTGCATAAAACCGTCATTACATCTTCAATCTCTTCTCTTTCAAAAATAAATTTCTTGTTCTTCCGTTGAGGTATGTTTTATTTTCTTGTTATAACATGAAAATTATTAACATGCATCTATTTTCTAGTTAAGTTTTACATTTTTGGGGTTAAACTACCAGTTGGTAGTATACGTGGTTTGGTGTTTTACGCTATTTGTTCATGTATGTTCTAGATATGGCTGATCTGATTTTGAACATGGCGATTTTGTTTGACACCGTGTAGGAACTTGAAAGGTTGGTTCATGAACTCGAGTGAGAGTTGGGCGCCATGAGAGCAAGGGTGCTTTGTGGGGTTCGAAGGCTGAGGGGTCTGCTGCCCAATAGATTTTCGATTGACAACAACAATAATAATAATAATAATAATTAGGTTATATTTTTTTTTATCATATGTAATTTATTTTATCGGATCTACCTAATGTTGTAAATGTTTTGTATGTAATGAATGAGAAAATCTATATTTGATCGACTGAGTTTATTCTTATTTTTTTTCATTCTGCCTATTTTTTTAAAGATGTTGAGAGGTGTTGGTTTTTTAGCGTTCGGGAGTGGAAAGAATCAATTAAAAAAAGAAAGTTTTTGGTTAAGAGCAAGGTCATAGACTAAAATCAAATAACAACACAAGATTATTTACTATTACAATAAAGTTAAAGATAGATTGATAACAGATGGCCCATCTGTTGCAACAGATGGGTAATCTATTGGAAATGACCAAGTAGATAAAGACATCTATTGCAATAGATTGACCGTCTGTCGCAACAAATTAGTAATATGTTGAAAATGACCAATCAGATAAAAACATCTATTGCAAAATATTAGTCATTTATTGCAATAGATCAGTAATCTGTTGGAAATGACCAAACAGATAAAGTTATATGTTGCAACAGATTAATCATCTGTTGGAAATGACCAACTGATAAAGACATTTGTTACAATAGATGACCAATTTGTTGCAACATATGTATATATCTATTTAATAATTTTCAACAGATGACTCATCTATCGCAACATGTTAAATCTGTTGCAATAGGTTATACACTTAAATGATCATGTAATTACTATGAGATTAATTGAAATTGTAATTATTAAATTAATTTAACTATTACTAATAATGACTTAATTTGAATTATTTTAAATAAAATTAGTCAATTGATCACTCTACTCAGAACGAATACACTAAGATGATCATGTAATTAATATGAGAATAATTGAAATAGTAATTGAACTTATCAATTCATCTTTAATTTTAGTTAAATCAGTGTAGTTATTACTAATAATGTCTTAATTTGAATTTCAAATAAAATTGGTCAATTGACACTTTACTCAAGATGAATACACTTAGATGATCATGTAATTACTATGAGTTAAACTTATCAATTCATCTTTAATTTTAGTTAAATCAATTTAGTTATTACTAATAATTACTTAATTTTAATTATTTCAAATAAAATTGGTCAATTTATCATTCTACTTAAGACGAAACACTTAGTCGATCATGTAATTACTATAAAATTGATTAAAATTGTAAGTAAACTTACTAATTCATCTTTAATTTTAGTTAAATCAATATAGTTATTTCTAATTATGGCTTGTTCGAATCATTTCAAATAAAATTGGTCAATTGATCACTCTACTCAGGACAAACACACTTAGTTGATTGTGTAATTACCATGAGATTAATTGAAACTGTAATTGAACTTATTAATTCATGTTTTATTCTAGTTAAATCAATTTAGTTATTACTAATATAATGGCTTAATATGAATCGATGGATGACTAACATATTTCAAAAGATGAGTAATATGTTGAAAATGACCAAACATATAAAGACATCTGTTGGAAATGACCAAACAGATAAAGACATCTGTTGGAAATAACCAAACAAATATAGACATATGTAGCAAAAGATGACTAACCTGTTGTAATAAATGACTCATCTATTGAAAATTATCAAACAAATTTAGACATTTGTTGCAACAAATGACTAAGTTGTTGCAACATATGACTCATCTGTTGAAAATTATCAAACAGATAGGATATATGTTGGAAAATAATTTAAAATACTAAAGCTTAGATGTTTTATGAAAACTCAAATGTTTGTCCCCTTGTCTAAGGTTTTGTCTTTAATTTTAGTTAAATCAATTTAGTTATTACTAATAATTGCTTAATTTGGATCATTTCAAATAAAATTGATCAATTGATCATTCTATTTAGGACAAATACACTTAGTTGATCATGTAATTACTATGAAATTAATTAAAATTGTAAGTGCACTTATCAATTCATCTTTAACTTAGTTAAAATCAATTTAGTTATTACTAATAATGACTTAATTTGAATCATTCCAAATAAAATTGGCCGATTGATCACTCTCCTCGAGAGGAATACACTTAGTTGATTATGTAATTACTATGAGATTAATTGCAATTGTAAGTGAACTTATCAATTCATCTTTAATTTTAGTTATATCAATTTAGTTATTACGAATAGTGACTTAATTTGATTCATTTCAAATAAAATTGGTCAATTGATCACTCTATTCATGATGAATACACTTAGTTGATCATGTAATTACTTGATTAATTGAAATTATAAGTTTATCTTAATTTTTGTTACATCAATTTAGTTATTACTAATAATGACTCAATTTGAATCATTTCAAATAAAATTGGTCAAGTGTTCACTCTACTCAGGACGAATACACTTAGTTGATCATGTAATTACTATGAGTTTAATTGAAATTGTAAGTGAACTCATCAATTCATGTTTAATTTTAGTTAAATCAACGTAGTTATTGCTAATAATGACTTAATTTGAATAATTTTAAATAAAATTGGTCAATTAATTATTCTACTAAGGATGAAACACTTAATTGATCATGTAATTACTACGAGATTAATTGAAATCGTAATTGAACTTACTAATAATCTTTAATTTTGAGTTAAACCGATATATTTATTTCTAATAATGGCTCAATTTGAATTATTTTAAATAAAATTGGTCAATTAATCATTCTACTCAGGACGAAACACTTAATTGATCATGTAATTACCATGTGATTAGTTAAAATTGTAATTGAACTTACTAATTCATATTTAATTTTAGTTAAATCAATATAGTTATTTCTAATGATGACTTAGTTTGAATCATTTCAAATAAAATTGGTCAATTGATCACTCTACTTAAGATGAACACACTTAGTTGATCGTGTAATTACCACAAGGTTAATTGAAACTGTAATTGAACTTATTAATTCATATTTTATTTTAGTTAAATCAATTTAGTTATTTCTAATAATGTGATACAAGATAAGACTAGGAATTCACAAAATGGACACACAAGATGCAAAAATCAGCAAGCAAAAACAACACAAAAGAAAGGGGATGAAGAAGAAGATTGCATAAATGTAAAGATAGATAGAAAGACCCTTACATCTACCAAGTGATTAAAAAAAGATGGTGTATCAAACCATCAACACACCTTACAAATAAAATCTCAAACCTTCCTCTTAGGTGGACCAAGGGAATTCACACTCCTCAAAACCCACCTTTCTTGCCAATTTGTCAACACAAGTGAAATCCATCAATTGTGCTAACCCTAATTTGGTTTCTCTCTCTTAAGGAGAAGGAGAATACTACAAGCTAACACTAATACTACAATATGAAAATTCACTCAATTCATTATGTCAAAACTAAGGAAACTAAGAGCTAAGGTGCCTATTTATACTATTACAAAACAAAGACTAAAATGCCCTTAACGAAGGGTGCTCCTTTGGAGTGTAAAAAAAAAGTATTAAAGGACCATAATAGCCCTAACAATGGGCGCCTATTAAGTGTCCAATTATAGTGTGCAAGTTCCATCTCGTCTTTCAAGTAAGGCTCCTCTTGAGTGTAATGGTTCCCTTCTCCCCCTTCAACTTGCCAAGGCTTTAAAAGGCTCCAAACACTTGCCAATTCCGAAGCTTGAACCTTTGACAATAACTTGTACTCTTTTATGCTCTTTATGATTGTATCATCCTCTCCATATTGAAAGGAATTTGTCCTCAAATTCGCACCTTGCAAAACAAAAGGGAGGGAAAAACAAGAGCTAAGATGCCTATTTATACTTATTACAAACAAGGACAAAAATACCCTTAATGAAGGGTGATCCTTTGGAGTGTAAAAAGAGAGTCTTAAAAGACAACAATAGCCCTAAAATGGGGTGCCTCTTGAGTGTCAAATCATAGTGTGCAAAGTCTATTTTATCCTTCAAGTGAGGCGCCTCTCGAGTGTAATGGTTCCCTTCTCCTCCTTCCACTTGACAAGGCTTTAAAAAGCTTCAAACACTTGCCAATTCCGAAGTTTGAACCTTTGAAAATGCCTTGTACAATTTTGTGCACCTCATGCTTGTATCATAATGGCTTAATTTAAATCAATAGATGACTAACATGTTACAACAAATGAGTTATCTATTGGAAATGAACAAATAGATAAAGACATCTGTTGAAAATGACCAAATAGATATAGACATCTGTTGCAACAGATGACTAACTTGTTGCAACAACTAACTCATCTATTGAAAATTATCAAACAGATATAGACATCTGTTGCAACAGATGATTAAGTTGTTACAACATATAACTCATATGTTGGAAATTATTAAATATACAAAATATGTGTTGAAAAGAAATTTAAAATACTAAAGCTCAAATATTTTTTAGGAGAACTCAAACGTTTGTCCCCTTGTCTAAGGTCTTGTCTTCAATTTTAATTAAATAAATTTAGTTATTATTAATAATTGCTTAATTTGAATCAACAAATGACTAACCTGTTATAAATATTTGTTGCAACAGATGACTAACTCGTTGCAAAAAATAGGTCATCTGTTGGAAAATAATTAAATTATTAGGAAACTTAAATATTCTTAGGAGAACTCAAACATTTTTCCCATTGTCTTAAAGACTTGTCTTTAATTTTAGCTAAATCAATTTAGTTATTACTAATAATTCTCAATTTGAATCAACAGATGACTAACATGTTGCAACAGATGATTCATCTGTTGGAAATTATCAAACGGGTAGAGAATTTCTTATAACAGATGGGTCATCCATTAGAAAGCAACTAAAATACTAGTGAACTTAAACTTTTTTAGGAGAACTCAAACGTTTGTCCCCTTGATCCTTTTGCATTTGATGTATGATATACTATTTGTGTCTTCTTTACCTGTTTCATGAATTTTTTCATGTGTTTCACTTATTCGTTGTGTCCCTGTTGAAATTTTTGGAATTTTTTAGGTCAAATTTTGTTCGTATATCGCTTGGACATTACTTCATAGGTGATTTTATAAGTATAATTATTATTTTTGTTGAATTTATTATTTGGTATATCTGCTACAATAGATAGAACTGCAACATGAATCCAACATATGAGTCATTTGTTGTAACAAGTGAGTAATCTGCTGCAACATATGACTAATCTGTTGCAACAGATGACCCATATGTTGTATTCATGTTACAACAATATAATACGAATCCAATAGATGAGTAATCTGTTGCAGCATATGACTCATCTGTTGCAATAGATGAGTAATTTGTTGCAACATATAACGCATCTGTTGCAATAGATTACCCACATATTGTTGCAACTATGACTTATCTGTTGCAACAGATGAGTAATCTGTTGCAACATATGATGCATCTGTTGCAAAAAATTATCCACATATTGGTGCAATATATGACTCATCTATTACAATAGATTAGTTATATATGTTGCAACAGATTACTAATCTGCTGGATTCACGTTACATGTTTTATTCATTGTTGAAAAAATAGCAGTAACAGATACACCGAGATGAGAAATTAAACTAAAAATTATAATTTTACTTACTAAAATGACCTATGAAGTAATGCCTAAGTGATATACGAATAAAATTTAACCTAAAAAATTTTGATCAAGTAGCAACAGTAGTGGTAACAACAACAATGTTAAAAAACAAGAAGATGATGATGATGAACAAGAAGGGATGATAATGAAGAACAAGATGGTGATAGTGAAGAAGAAGATGATGAATAAAGCAATAAAAATAATGAACAACAAAAATCGCAAAGAGAGAGAGAACTCCAATAAATGAGAAGAGAGAGAGAAACACACCTTTTTTTTCCTCTGTTTCTAGTTATATTAGGTTTTACACTGGATCAAAGTGTAAAATTAAAAAACTTGTGGGCTATTTTCAAACTTTCTTTTCTTTTTAATCCTTAATAAAGTAATTGTCACCTACACTCAATTATTAAAACTTGACTCACCTACACTTCATTTTAAAACTCTTTTGTCACTTTTAGCTCAAAGCCCCAAGTCTATTTACCAAATTTAACAAAATTGAGAAAAAGTAAAACCAAAATATCTTAAAGTTTATTTATTATAAATGTGCAATAATTATATTATTATTTTAATATTACACTTTTTTTATTAGTTTATAGACATCTTTTCTTTATCTTTTCTTTACCTTTGTTACATATTTTTAGTAGATTATTAAGTAAATTAATATAATGTTAATATAATTTAGTAGATTAACAAATTTCAGTAAATAGAGTTACTGAATGAAATTTAAAAATTAAAATAATGTTGCTAATTATGAAATTATAAAGTTAAAAAGTTTTGGATGATAGATTTTCTTGAGGGGCTAGGGAGGGAGATAAAAGATTTGTTGAAATTAGTTGAAAATAGGTATATGATGAAAACTTTAAATTTATACTAGTATTGTAACAACCCGCATTTCGGGTTAGAACTTAAACCGTCTTTCCTATGCATAAAGGTCACAAATCCAGTGAATCCTATGTAAATATAAGTATGTTTATCAATCATATAGTGTGAGAATCTATTTGTACATGAATTGAGGTCATAGAGGTCCCCTAACTAAAAGATGAGTAGAGGATTTTTCTTTCATAGAGTTTTAGCGGATGCTCCTATTTGAGTCAAATTCCATCGAATATTACTCCTATAATATAGAGAGTTATATGTACTACTATATAACAAATGAAAGGTATTCGAGTCTTCTTTTCAATGCCGCCAGTTTTGCCTTAATCCGACATTGGAGTAAAAATTTACACCATTTTGTCAAAAGGTGTCTGTCTGCCAAAGCGCGATGACCAGGGAGATGGACCTCCGCACCAGACTGTCAACCTTAAGTAGTAAGACCTAAAATGGGTCATTTTGTGACGGCTAGAGCGACAAATAGTCACAGGAGTGACGGATCGCCACCCAAACCATCAGTAGGGGCCGATCTGCACTAATGCAATATTTTTAAAGGGTTAATTTGGTATTTTGCTCACCTCAAACTCCTCCCTCATGAATTAAATCATACCTTAAGCATTATTATTCATATTTTATCAGTTTTAAACATCTCATAATCCTCTCCAACTTCAACAACAAGAAAAATATTAGATTTCTTTCAATGCTAGATTTCAAGCTAATTCAAATTCCTTTTCATCAAAAAGGTACGTGGGACAAATCCTAATCCTCATGGGAATCATTTAATATTTTACTAAGTTATAAAAGTACGAGATTTAGTATATTCATAGAGTTTTGAAAGTTGTTTGAATAACAAGAATCTCCAAACCATTTTGGGAAAAGTATGGGTATATATATTCTCATGAAGTTTTCCCTAAACTTCAACTATTTTCATGTGTACATGTGTCTTGGATTTGAAGAATTAAATTGAGAGCAGGAATTCGGAAAAATCTGTAACACCCCAATTTTCTGAATCGAAATACTACACGGTGCTTATGACCCCGAAGGATCACAAGCTAACCCATGACTGATATCTGTACCTATACACTGCAATATATGACGTAATAATGCGGAAAAACATGAACAATAGTCCATAAGGTTCAACTGAATAAAATTTATAACAAACATAATATCCATATAGGTGGTAAATACCCCAAAACAACTGAAGTTTGAATCAAATCTGAACTAAATCTGAAAGCCTCTAAATACTGTCTGAGTAAGGAGTTGAAGGAACATGTCTCTAACTAACTCCATCTAGCAAAATTGAGCTGAAATAATAAATAAAATAAAATCATATCGTCCTCGAATGGATGACGACTCACTGTAACTCTGCGATTGGAATGCTACTGCTGACCTGGAACATGTTCCTCTGAACCTATGGTGTAACATAAGAGAAAGCACCATAGCACAAATGCGTCAGCACGTCTGAATTTACTGAGTATACATTGAGGTAGGCTAAATGAAAAGGGTTATATGCATGAACAATGCTGACTAATATGAACGTGAGAATACATACATGTATAAGCAACTATAACTGAACTCGTGGTGATACTTACTACTGAGTCTGAATACTGACGACATGACTTTACTGATACTGAGATACTGAATAGATGAATGACTATTTCTGACAGTTCGAATTATGAAGAACTGGTCTGATTGACTATGTCTAACAGTCCTGAAATTGAATACTTATAATATAAGCTATGACAGCTGACATAACTAATATAATTGTGATGATCGACAAGACCGATGTAACTGATACTGAGCAACTGTATTTAATAGTCTGAGTTCTGATGGAACTATCTGAGTTCCATTCTATATGGAGTAACTGAATTTGCGATCAATTCTATCTAGTGGGTGATCTTTAAATCTGATAATTCTGATACTGATTAACTATAGTTGAGATCAGTCCTGTCTAATGGGTGGGTAATCTTGAAGTCTATTTATAATGATAAGGATTGACTGTCTCTAACAGTATTAAATCTGTACTACTGAATTGAGTTGACTGTATCTAACAGTCCTGAATCTCTAACTGAAACTATGGAATGTATTCATCTAACCGACATGCCCCATGCTAAGCTGACTGGGGTCCAATCTCTGCCCTGACTAGAAGGGTGTCAGTACCGCGCCACCAGTAAAGACAACTATTATAGAGTCAGTCCTAATCTAGCGGGTGACTCCTGGGATCAGTCCTATACATATAAATGTGGTAATGGGTGACCCCTGAGTATGCCAGTCCTATCTAACAGGTGACATCTCATACCTAAGTTGGCTACGTAGTTCTAGAACTTAGGGATTACTTCTAAGAATCTCCGTCCTTTCTAGCGGTTGATTCCCCATCCCTAGGCTCACTCGGTGCTGAATCCTACTCCCATCTGAAAGACACTGAACTGGATAACTGAGCTAAACTAAATAACTGAACTGAATTGATTAGCTGAACTAATACTGATTAACTGAACTGATACTAGTGGTATTGTTTAGAGGAGCTAAACTAAGTTTACTGAGTTCCCTTGACTGAAGGAATGTACTGAGTTCTGAGGACTGACTGAGAGTACTAAAATTATTTAGATCACTAGAAATACTATTGTTACTGAGATCACTAAGATTACTGAGTACTGAGGTTACTGAACTACTGAGACTGCCGAAATTTCTGAGTTTTCCTGAGTCACATGACTAACTGAATTCTATAGACCATGGCTTGACTGAGAGTATCATGATAACATGACATGGTACTAGGCATACAACTATATTATTTCAGGTACAAGTACCCCCAGGACTCGATGGAAGGAAACTAACACACATGACTGACTTGATCATAAGAATAGAGTCCACAATTCACAACATCATAAGTAGGGGATTTCATACTACACTTTGTTCTCAACATCTTATACATGGAAGGGGATGAGCACAACATGTATAAACTTGCGTTGCTTCAATATCATGCTCATTCTATATCACAACAATAACATACAACAATAATGTGGAGTTCATGTGGAATCATACAGAATAGCACATGGGCTTGTCATTTAAGAACTATTAAGTCATAAAAACATGGATTCTATCATTCTTGGCATTTTTTTAGACACCTTACATGCCCAACTTTGGGCATAGGTGTACTCATCAATTTGACAATCTTAATCCATCTAAAATTCATGGATTTCAACTAACCTACTCACATGCTTCATGAAAAACACATCAAGATACAACCTTAAATCCAAAGAACAATCATCAACATGATTATAGCCATAACACAATAAGGAAATCAAAATTAATAATTTAAAACATGATTCTTGAGCTCCATGGATGAATACTACGCATACCTTAAAGCTTGATCTTGAAAGAGATCTAATGTTTCTGAAGGTTCTTGAAGAAATCCTTAGGCTTGATCTTGATGAGATGATCTTGAGAGGAAACCCTAATCTTGTGGTTGAGAGTGTATGAGAGAGCTTTTTGAGATGTTTAACTAAAGAGAATGGAAGATAATACGCTTCTTAAGGGTTATAAGTCATGGGAAGTGAAGGAAAAAGATCAAAATACCCTTACTAAAACGTCCCTCAATTGCTAGAAAAAATAACTGATGACATTCGTGACAAGCCGTCATACTGGTGATAGGTGTTCATAAATTGTCATCACAAAAAGGTGAAATCTTGGTTTTCTGGTTAAGGTTGACGACATTGGTGATAGGCCGTCACGTGTCACAAAATGTCGTCACTGGGGGTAAAAATATACCCAGGGCTGACGACATTGGTAATAAGCAATCACGGGCATGATGGCTTGTCACAAATGTCGTCACTCAGTTTTCCAGCCTGACATGCCGGAGTAAAATGAGCATAACTCCTTGCTTCGATATCGGATTTAGGTGAATTGGTATCATTGGAAAAATAATTCAAAGATATTTCATTTCAAATATAGTAAGACACCCAGTTCATCATATAAAACGAGTTATAGTCGATTGAAGTTGACCCAAATTTTGACACTCACTAAAACTTGAACGATAGGAAAGCTTTCAACTTGTACTTGAGTTAGGGGACCTATATGATCTAAATTCATGCTCAAATAGATTCCCACACTACATAATTGATTAACACACTAAATTTACATAGGATTTGAGGCTTTTGAAATGTCTACGCATAGGAATGATGGATTTTCATTCTAGTCCAAAATATGGGGTATTATAATATCTCACCCTTGGGAACATTTGTCCTTGAATGAGAATGACTGAGATGGAAGAAAAGATCAACTGAAGTACGTACAATACACACACTACTGAAAGATGGTTTTGGGACTGACATGACTAATAAGCTGAATACATTATACTGAACATGCATATCTGATGCATGAGTAACTGATTCATGAATGCACGACTGAGCGTTTTGATGAACTGTGTTTCTCATAATAAGAATGAATATCTGATGCCTAATTGATGAGCTTAATCCATGCATATATGATGCATGATTATATGACTGACATGATACATGAATACATGACAGAAAGTACTAATAAGCTGATCACGCATATCTAACGCGTAAATATATGACTGAATGGGCTTAGGAATATGCGACTGAACATACAATGGTAAAGGTACCAAGTTTGAACTAAAAACTAAGCATGGAACTGAATACAAAGTTTGGTACTAAATTCTAAACATGGGAACGAGTAAGATCAAAGAAGACTGTCACCTTGAATTGAAAATATCGTTGAGTCTGAGATTAATCACTCAATATGCATGAGCGGAAACATAAGAACATAACTGATTCTGGAACGTGATACATGAACTGAACTAAGTCTTTAATGCATGACATAGATAGATTATCGTATCGTGGACTAAACTGAGCTATTGAGTACATGGCTTACTGCTGAGTTTTGGAGCTAGAGGGTCGGCTCATAAGTAAAACTTCCTCCAAGATGGATTCATCAAAGAAAACAACATGTTTAAATCAAGGAAGTTTGGGGGCTATTGTCACGACCTGAACCGGGGCCCTGGCCGTGATGAGAATTCCGAACCATGAAGGCCCAAAACACCCCTATCTATCTGGTAATCATGCACATAATTCATATGATAATAAGATATGCAGAAGATACATAATATTACAGAAACATGGTCATAAATCAAATGAAATCAACAAAGGGGAAATAGTATCCCACAACATCTATCGACATCTGAACAACCGCTTGCTAAATCTCTACTACATGACAAAAATAAATAACTGTTCGAAAACTATGACAAGGCCCTCAGTAGACCCAAAACTACTAAATGATAAATAAAATTGCCAGACAATCAGGCCTTCCAGAATATAAAAGTCTCACCAAGTGACTCTGCAAATCTGCCTAAAAATCTACTGATTTTCTGGACCCTAGACTATGCCTCCAAACCTGGGAGGGAAGGGGGTCAATACAAATATACTGGTACGCAGAGTAATCCAAAACAAAAATATAATACTTTTACAAAATATAAGTGAGAGCCATTATACAACAGTTTCATATCAAATCATTTGAAAACACATGGGCAGAATGAAATAATTTTTCAACAACAGTGCAATGTAGCTGAGCTAGGTGGAAAACCATACAATATCATATTTACACCAACTGTCAAACCTCGGTTGCCGCCGAGATTAGAGTATAAGTGAGGGAAATACACATAAGATCACACAGTAGAGTGTCTCGACCTAATGAAGCATGGTAGTGCACAAGATCACAAAGCAGGGCTCCTACCATAGTCCCAAAGTAGGATAATATATATCAGGTACGCAAGATCACAAAGCAGGGTACTAATTTCCCTTGTCGGCAAACACGATTTCCAGCGATGAGCCCTTATACTCAAACACCTTCTTCGAGCATCCACCTATCTCATGTAAAATCAATGCATTCAACTCTATTTAATTCAATCACATATAATATTCTATAGGGTATCGTCATACCCGAATTGCAAGTCATTAGTATCATATCATTCTTTCATTCAACCATTATGTTCAACATATTTCAACATAAACAACCCTCTTCTTACGAGTCAAAATCATATCCAGTCATAACAATTTTTGAAATATTTCATGTCATTCTTTTCAAGATGATTTTCAAAAAATTCACATCATATGAAAATTTCAAACAAAGTCATATCAAGAGAGAGATTCCATATAATTCGTGCTCTCAAGTTAACATCTTTTCGAACCAATACATATACATATATATTCATAATTTTAAAGCCCACATTATTAAAACATGAATTTTTAAGCCCATGAGATTTTTAGGATAACCCCGCGTACCTCTATATGCAAAAATAATAGGTGCTTCTTGAAGCCTACATTGCGGGGATTTCAAATCTTCAATTTGTTTTGAAAACACACGGTTGAATCTTGAGCAATTAGAATTTTTATTTTGAAACCCTTGAGAGAGTTCTTGAGTAATTTTGGTGAATGAGACTCTATTTTGGTGGTTGAGGGATTAAATCACGTGTTTAAGTTAATGGGGGATTGGACAATTACTGAAATGTCATTAATTTTCTGGATGGGCTGAACAGTTTGGCCTGGGGTGATGTAGAAAGCGACGCAGGATCTAGAGCACCGCTTTTTAGAAGGCGTCGCCAACTCAATCGCGGGCTCAAGCCCAGGCCAGGCGATTTGCTAGGCGACGCCTGCAGATCATAGACCCTCACTGGAATGCAACCCCAAACTCATCCTTATGCTCGTCTAAAAATTCCAAAACTCTTTCAAGATGCACTGCAACCTTGCCCCATCGTAACACAACAAGAAAATCTGAAAACGGACGTCGGAAAGGTTGGAAATAAAATCCCCAAAGGTTACTAGCTAAAAATGAGTCTAAGTCTTTCAACACTTAGAAAAATTTCAAGTTTTCAAGTTCAAAACCACACCACTTGGAGCTAGTATATGCACGACTTTTATGAGGCGTTATAGCTATAGTGTATCTCCCCCTTGGGATACTATGTCCCTTGAAGGATGCTGGACTGACCTTGCTAAGATATTGAGGAAGTTGAGGTGATGCACAAGGCACCTAGGAACTAAATCATGACTGATTATCTGAGATCTGAAACTTGAGGCCTGATACATGAATGCATAGACATACAAACTTATCTGATTAACTGAGAATATTGGGGAGCATGATGCGTGTACATGAGTCATGAGCTGCATGACCTGAGTCTGGAATTTCTGAGTTCATGGAACATGATTTGTAACACTGAGTGATCTAGAACTGAACTTCCTATACTAAGAACTGAAAGCACACACAATTCTATGGAATACGTGTGAACATAAGCTATATCCATGGAATCCGAGACATGAAGCATACATAGGCACTATGCTGACTGAAGTATGAAGCTTTACGCTGAGATAAGGATGGGTCAGGAATCGCCTTTCCTAACTACTTTTCTGTACATACTGGCACTACTACTGGAATCTGAGAGCCTAACTTGGTCACTTGATCTATTATCTCTCCCTTAGATTTAAGCCATCATCATACGTCTATGAACACTAAACTAATCTCTGAACTGCACTGAAATCATCATCATATACTTACACTCTGATCAACGCATGCTCGCCTTACTAAACACATCATCTTCCTCTATTTTCTCACATACTACTAATATCACATTCACACCTTCATGCTTAATTTCAAGTCAATAAACTTAAATTTCTAACTCACACTGTTCAAGCCTACTGATTCATTATAGCACAACTATCACCATGAATACATAATTTATTCAATCTGGATATTGTATCCCAACTTGTCTACTGCTAAACTCTTGGGTTCATGCTTCTAACTCTGGGTCACATGCTATCATAGGAATTTGAGAAGGGATCTGATGGCATATCTAAATCTAGGTTCGAGAACGAGTTCTCATGATCATGAATGAGATCTATACAACTTTGGAACATAACTTAATTAATGGGATACTGTCTGAGAAAGCCCTATCTTTAGGACTTGAGCTTCACAGAATCTGTTACCTTTAAAGTAAGGTGGAATTAACATGAGTGAAGCATGATAAGAATTTACATGGGTTTCTTAGAGAACCTTGCCATAGCACGATCTGAGACATGAAAGAAGGGAAATTGTTCCTAAAACATCTCATAGCCTCCTGTACATAAGTGTGGTGCACAACACACACATGTACAAGACTCTACTAGATGCGTCTTTCAGACTTCCTAGGACTCTAATGAAACTTAGGCTCTGATACCAAGTTTGCAACACCCTGATTTTCTGAACCAGAATGCTACACGGTGCTTATGACCCCGAAGGACCACAAGCTAACCCATGATTGATATCTGTCCCTGTATACTACAATATATAACATAATAATGCAGAAAAACATGAACAATAGACCATAAGGTTTAACTGAATAAAATATCTAACAAACATAATATCCATATGGGTGGCAAATACAAAAAAACAACTGAAGTCTGAATTAAATCTGAACTAAATCTGAAAGCCTTTAAATACTGACTGAGTAAGGAGTTGAAGGAACATGTCTCCAACTAACTCCATGTAGCAAAATTGAGCTGAAATAATAAATGAAATAAAATAATATCGTCCTCGAATGGATGAGGACTCATTGCAACTCTGTGACTGGAATGCTACTGCTGATCTGGAACACGTGTCTTTGAACCTATGGTGTAACATAAGAGAAAACACCATAGCGCAAATGCATCAATACGTCTGAATATACTGAGTATACAAGTGAGGTAGGCTAAATGCAAAGGGTTATATGCATGAACAATGCTGACTAATATGAACGTGAGAATACATACATGCATAAGCAACTATAACTGAACTCGTGGTGATACTTACTACTGAGTCTGAATACTGACGACATGACTTTACTGATACTGAGATACTGAATAGATGAATGACTATTTCTGACAGTTCGAATTTTGAAGAACTGGTCTGATTGACTTTGTCTAATAGTCCTGAAATTGAATACTGATAATATAAGCTATGACAACTGACATAACTAATATAATTGTGATGATCAACAAGACCGATGTAACTGATACTGAGCAACTGCATTTAATAGTCTGAGTTCTGATGGAACTATCTGAGTTCCATTCTATATGGAGTAACTGAATTTACGATCAATTCTATCTAGTGGGTGATCTTTAAATTTGATAATTTTGATACTGATTAACAGGTGATCTTTAAATCTGATAATTCTGATACTGATTAACTATAGTTAAGATCAGTCCTGTCTAATGGGTGATCTTGAAGACTATTTATAATGATAAGGATTGACTGTCTCTAACAGTACTGAATCTATAATATTGAACGGAGTTGACTGTATCTGATAGTCCTGAATCTCTAACTGAAATTGTGGAATGTATTCATCTAACTGACATGACCCATGCTAAGCTGACTGGGGTCCAATCTCTACCTCAGTACCGCCCCACCAGTAAAGACAACTACTGTGGAGTCAGTCATAATCTAGCGGGGGACTCCTGGGATTAGTCCTATACATATAAATATGCTAACGGGTGACCCCTGAGTATTCCAGTCCTATCTAATGGGTGAAATCCTGTACCTAAGCTGGCTACGTAGTTCTGGAACTTAGGAATTGCTTCTAAGGATCTCTATCCTTTCTAGCAGTTGAGTCCCCATCCCTAGGCTCACTCGGTGCTGAATCCTACTCCCATCTGAAAGACACTGAACTGGATAATTGAGCTAAACTGAATAACTGAACTGAACTGATTAGCTAAACTGATACTAATTAACTAAACTGATGCTAGTGGTATTGTTTAGCGAAGCTAAACTAAGTTTACTAAGTTCCCTTGACTGAAGGAACGCACTGAGTTCTGAGGACTAACTGAGAGTACTAAAATTATAGAGATCACTAAGAATACTACTGTTATTGAGATCACTAAGATTACTGAGTACTGAGGTTACTGAAATACTGAGACTGCTGAGATTTTTGAGTTTTCCTGAGTCACATGACTAATTGAATTCTATAGACCATGGCTTAACTGAGAGTATCATGATAACATGACATGGCACTAGGCACACAACTGTATTATTTCAGGTACAAGTACCCCCAGGAATCAATTGAAGGAACTGACACACATGACTGACTTGATCATAAGAATAGAGTCCACAATTCACAATATCATAAGTAGGGGATTTCATACTATACTTTGTTCTCAACATCTTATTCATGGAAGGAGATACACACAATATGTATATACTTGCGTTGCTTTAATATCATGCTTATTCTATATCACAACAATAACACACAACAATAACATGGAGTTCATGTGGAATCATAAAGAATAGAACATGGGCTTGTCATTTAATCACTATTAAGTCATAAAAACATGGATTCTATCATTTTTGGCATTTTATCAAATACCTTACATGCACAACTTTGGGCATAGGTGTACTCATCAATTTGACAATCTTAATCCATCCAAAATCCATAGATTTCAACTAACCTACTCACATGCTTCATGAAAAAACACATCAAGATACAACCTTGAATTCAAAGAACAATCATCAACATGATTATAGCCATAACACAATAAGAAAATCACAATTTATAATTTAAAACATGATTCTTGAGCTCCATGGATGAAAGGGGCCCATGGATGAACCCTACGCATACCTTAAAGCTTGATCTTGAAAGAGATCTAATATTTTTGAAGCTTCTTGAAGAAATCCTTAGACTTTCTCTTGATGTCTCAAACCCTAAACTTGTGGTTGAAAGTGTATGAGAGAGCTTTTTGAGATGTTTAACTAAAGATAATGGAAGATAATACGCTCCTTGAGGGTTCTAAGTCATGGGAAGTGAAGAAAAAAAACCAAAATACCCCTACTAAAATGTCTCTCAATTACTGGAAAAAAATAGCTGACAATATTTGTGACAAGCCATCATACTGGTGATAGGTCGTCACGAATTGTCATCACAAAAAGGTGAAATCTTGGGTTTTTTGTTAAGGTTGACGACATTGGTGATGGGCCATCATGGGCGTGACGGATTGTCACAAAATGTCATCACTGGGGGTGAAAATCTGCCCAGGGCTGACGACATTGGTGATACGCCGTCACGGGCGTGACAGCTTGTCACAAATATCGTCACTCATTTTTCCAGCCTGACATGCTAGAGTAAAATAGGCATAACTCCTTGATCCAATATTGGATTTGGATGAAATTAGTATAGTTGGAAATCTAATTCAAATATCTTTCATTTGATACATAGTAAGCCACCCAGTTCATCATATAAAACGAGTTATGGTCGATTGAAGTTGACCCAAGTTTTGACGCTCGCTAAAACTTGAACGATAGGAAAGCTTTCAACTTGTACTTTAGTTAGGGGACCTATATGATCTAAATTCATTCTCAAATAGATTCCCTCACTACATAATTGATTAACACACTAAATTTACATAGGATTCAAGGCTTTTGAAATGTCTACGCATAGGAATGACGGATTTTCATTCTAGTCCAAAATGTGGGGTATTTCAAAATCCCTCTTTCGTCGTAATACCAATTGATTAAAATGTTGCAGGTTGTTCAATTATATGATCTCACATACGGTTTACATGTTTTACTCTCAATTATGGACTTAACGTGGTCATAATTTAAATGAGAGAATGTTTTCTTGTAATGCACACACTTTTCATGTTAAATGGAGTATTTGCATGAGTTTTATATGTCAAAGGAATAAGTATTTACCTATGTTGCTTAATTCTCTCAGGGGTGATTGATGTGTCCTTGAAATAAGAAAAGGGCTATAATAATTTACGCTATGAAATGACTTGCAAGTCAAGGTATGACGATACCTAATCATGAGGTTCCGTCAATATGAAATAAAGGTATGTTTTAAGCATGTAATAGGATCATGATTTTAAAGAAGTAAAAATTATCTATAAGAGAGTTAGATGGTTACCCGAAGAAGGCATGAGTTCAGATAACTCATCACCCGAAATTGTATTTTCCGACATGGGATTTATGATGTCCCATAACAGAGATTATACGCTGGTGAAAACCTTATAGCATATCAGATTTTGCAGTACTCCATCCCCTTGCAAAAAGCAGGAGGCTAGGGGCTTGGCTGAAGAGCTAATGGCGGTTCCATATAGCCTGTGGGTACTACGACTTGTAGGGTGTATCATCTAGCTCAGAAGTAAATAAAGAGTAAGTCATGATTTCCAAGAGTTGTTTTGAAGTTCATTAAAGTATGTCCATGTGTTTTCACTTATCTTATGTTCACTTTTTTATGAGACGCTCTCACCTATGTTTTATAAAAGTATGTTATTTTGGACTATTTCACATACCAGTACATTATGTATTGACCCCCTATATTTCAAGTTCTGATACCCAGTTTTGCGGTCCTACTAAACAATAGATTGGTGTCAAACATTCAAAGTTGGTGAGCATCCCTTATTTCAGAAGGCCTTTGTTCATAAAATGATTTCATTTGTTTTTAGTTCATGGTCCGATCGGGGGCCTTGTCCTGATTTCAGAAAGATTATTGTATTCGGTTTAGTAGAGACTTCGTAGATTGGTTATGGATGTTTATGTGTTTTCTTATATACTTATGTCTCATATTTGTTAAGTTTGAATAATAAAACCTCCATGTTTTAGTTTACTTCCGCATTATTACAATAGATGAGTTACGCTTATGATTACAAGCTAAGGGGTCTCTCAGGCCTTTGTGGTTTAGGATGCCCGTTGCGACCAGGGTCTCGATTTGGGTTGTGACAAACTTAGTATCAAAGCTCGATTCACGGTCCCAGAGTGTTTACGAAGTTGCGTCGGGTAGAGTTCTTTTTATGGGTATGTAGCGTGCCACACTTATAAGAAAGGAGCTATCAGGTGTTTAGGAATATTTTTTTTTTCATGTCTTAGTTCATGCTATAGAGTCTGAATGTCCCCTAAATCATGATTTCATATATTTCATAGAGTCTGAATGTCCCCTAAATCATGATTTCAGAAATTAACCATGCCTCCTCATAGATCAAACAAGCAGAACACCTATGTGGATAATGTCTGCCTACTCATGGTTCATTGATGAAATGGAGAAATTTTTTTAGTTATGCATGCTAATGAGATTGGGGGAGTTGAGTTAGCAGCCTATCAGTTGAAGGACGTAGCTAACCAGTGGTACAATGAGTGAGAGGATTTGACAGGTAGAGATGTAGAACCTTCTGTGTGGAGTGACTTTGTAGAGGTCTTCCTGGATCATTTCTTTCCCCAAGAACTGAGGGAAGCAAGAGCCGAGGAATTTATGAATCTAAAATAAGTAAAGATAAGTGTCAACGAGTATGCATTAAAGTTCAACCAGCTGTCCTGTTATGCTCCAGAATTAGTGGGTAATATGAAAGCCCGTATAAAAAAGTTCATATTTGGTCTCCCAAATGATTTGGTGTTAGAATTAAGAGAGCAATACTGAACAAGGATATGGACTTATCTATGTTATCAGTGCATATACAACAGATAGAAGAAAAGGTAGGCAGAGGTAAGGGAAAAAGAATGGCAAGCGAAGAGAGCTAGGTCTACAGATCAGAATTTCATTCAGCATTAGGGTGGTAATTGCGGTAATAAGTGGTCTAAGAAGAAATTTTGGAGCAATTTTTAGTCTTCAGCTAGCGTACTGGCACCCATACCTCCAGATGATCAACGGTTTTACAACTCCCAACTAAACAACAGGATAAAGATGCAGGGTATTCAGTCACATGAACGTGTGAACCAACCGTTCTGAAAGTTCTCTCTTTTTGGTACTTGTGGGATAAAGCATCCAGGGAGATGCCAGTGCAGAAGCGTCATGTGCTACAGGTACGTCCAGGCAGGCCATATTCAGAGATACTGCCCCTTAACCATTGGGAATACCGGAGGTACTAGGTCTTAGAATAATTCCACAGCCCCTCCATCAAAAGGTACTATTTTTACTACTGGAGGTGGTCGTAATCAGTTGTATGCCTTATCTACCCGCCGGGATTCATAGGCTTTGCCAGATGTTGTTATAGGTATGTTACATATTTTCTCCCATGATGTTTATGTGTTGCTTGATCCCGAGTCTACCTTGTCTTATATGACCCCTTACGTGGCAGTTAGTTTTGGTTTTGAGCCCAAAAATATTCCAGAACCTATTTATATTTCCACTCTTATTGGCAATTCTATTATGGCTAGGAGAGTTTATAGAGATTGTGTGGTGTCTATTTGTCATCGTGATATTATGGATGATCTTGCTGAACTGGAAATGATTGATTTTGATGCCATACTCGAGA
The DNA here is from genome assembly GCF_002878395.1 of Capsicum annuum. Classification (NCBI taxonomy): domain Eukaryota; kingdom Viridiplantae; phylum Streptophyta; class Magnoliopsida; order Solanales; family Solanaceae; genus Capsicum; species Capsicum annuum. Next base: position 119,016,394 of record NC_061112.1, on the reverse strand, counting down.
TGGATTGGCTCCATTCATGTTATGCTACATTAAACTGTAGAACTAAAAAGGTCACCTTCTCTTTCCTGAATGAGCCAGTGATAGAGTGGGAAGGATATTCTTAAGTACCTAGAAGGGAATTCATATCTTATCTTAGAGTTCGTAAACTTATATCAAAGGGTTATTTGTACCATCTTGTTCGGGTCAAAGATTCTAGTACTAAAAGTCCTTCCCTCCAGTCTATCCCTATAGTTAATGAATTTTCAAAAGTATTTCATAATGACCTTCCTAGGATACCACCAGATAGGGAGATGGATTTTGGCATTTACTTATTGTCGGAAACTCAGCCTATTTCTATTATGCCATACAGAATGGTTCCTACAGAATTAAAAGAGTTGAAAGAACATTTAAAAGACCTTCTTGACAAAGTCTTTATTCATCCTAGCGTCTCTCCCTAGGGTGCTCCGATACTCTTCGTGTGTAAGAAAGATGGCTCCTTCCATATGTGTATAGATTACCGTCAGCTGAACAAAGTCACATTTAAAAATAAGTACCCTCTTCCCAGAATTGATAATCTCTTTGACCAACTATAAGGTGCCGAATATTTCACTAAGATAGACCTTCATTCAGGGTATCATTAGTTGAAGGTTAGAAAGGTTGACATTACCAAAACCGTTTTTCGAACCCGAATGGTCACTATGAATTCTTAGTTATGTCCTTCAGACTGACTAATGCCCCTGCAACATTTATAGACCTAATGAATAGGGTGTTTCATCAATTTTTAGATCTGTTCATGATAGTCTTTATCGACAACATCTTGATTTACTCAAAGAATGAGGAGGACCATGCCAATCACCTCTGAACCGTCCTTTAAACTCTTAAAGATCATGAGTTGTATGCAAAGTTTTTCAAGTGTGAATTCTGTCTTAGTGTTATTACTTTCCTGGGGTACATTATTTCTAGTGAGGGAATTAAGGTTGACCCCCAAAAGGTTGAGGCAGTGAGAAAATGGCCCAGACCCACGACTCCAACCGACATCTGAAGCTTCTTGGGTTTGGCAGGGTATTACATAAAGTTTGTAGAGAGTTTTCATCCATAGATGCTATACTTACTAAGTGACTCAGAAAAAGGTAAAATTCTTGTGGTCTGACTCTTGTGAGAATAATTTTGAGAAACTGAAAGACAAGTTGACTACTGCACCGGTTTTGACCCTTCCTGAGGGTACAGAGGACTTTGTTGTGTACTGTGATGCATCTCGGGTGGGACTTGGGTGCGTACTTATGCAGTATGGTAAGGTGTTAGCCCATGTATCTAGACAGTTAAATGTGCATAGTAAAAACTATCCCACCCATGACTTAGAGTTAGCGCCGGTGGTATTCGCACTAAAGATTTGGCGTCATTATCTTTATGGGGTGCATGTTGATATATTTACTGATCACAAAAGTTTGCAGTATGTTTTCACGTAGAAAGAACTAAATCTCAGACAAAGATGATGGTTGGAGTTGTTGATGATTATGAAATAAGCCTGCATTATCACCTGAGTAATGCTAGTGTGGTGGCTGATACCTTTAGCAGATTATCCATGGGTAACCTTTCTCATATGGAGGGTGGAAAGAGAAATATCATAAAGGATATTCATAGGCTTGATAATTTGGGGTTCGACTCTTAGATTTCTAGGATGGAGGGGTGTTCGTACAAGAGGTAGCAAAATTTTTTTCTGTGTGTAGAAGTAAAGGAAAAGCAAACCAGGGACCCTATTTTGATGCAGATTAAGGAAGATGTTGGTCCACAAAAGGTAATGGCTTTTGAAATTGGAGGTGATGGGATTTTGAGGTATCAAGGTAGGCTATGTATGCCAAATATGGATAAAAATTCTTAATGAAGCTCATACTTCTAGGTATATTGTTCACCTCGTCTATACTATAATGTATCATGATCTTAAGGCAATTTACTGGTGGAATAATCTAAAAAGAGATATTGCTAACTTCGTGGCTAAGTGTTTGAATTGTCAACAAGTTAAGGTGGAACATTTGAGACCGGATGACACTTCCCAAGAGATAACTTTGCCTATTTGGAAATGGGAGACGATCAACATGGACTTTATTATAGGACTTTCAAGATCCCAAAACCAATATAACTCTATTTGGGTGATTGTGGATAGGATAAACAAGTCTGCCCATTTTCTTCCGGTGCAGACTAATTATTCGGGGGATGATTATGCTAAGTTGTACATTCAAGAGATAGTTCGTTTGCATGGGGATACAGTGTCTATTATATCTGATCAAGGTACGCAGTTCTCTTATCAGTTTTGGCGGTCTTTTCAGAGAGGCTTAGGTACCTAAGTAAACCTTAGAACCGTATTCCACCTCAGAAAGATGGGAAAGCAGAATGCACTATTCAAACCTTAGAAGATATGTTGAGGGCTTGAACGATTGATTTTAAAGGTAGTTGGGTGGATCATTTATCATTGATAGAATTCCCCTATAATAATAGCTACCATTCTAGCATCCAGATGACTCCTTTTGAGGCTCTATATAGGAGGAGGTGTAGGTCACTGATTGGGCGGCATGAAGTGGGTGAAACCCATTTGTTTGGGCCTGACCTTGTTCATTAGGCCATGGAGAAGGTGAAAGTCATTAGAGAATGACTTAAGACAGCTCAGAGTCGCCAGAAATCCTATATCAATGTTAGAAAAAGAGAGTTGGAATTTGAGGTTGGTTATTAGGTGTTTCTAAAGGTCCCCATATGAAGGGAGTCATGAGATTTAGAAATAAAAGAAAACTTATTCCTCGTTATATAGGCCCTTATTATATTAGAAGAAGGGTTGGTGGAGTTTCTTATGAGTTAGAGTTGCCCGCAAGTTTAGCTTTGGTACATCCCGTGTTCCATGTGTCAATGCTTAAGAAATGTATTGGAGACCATTCACTTGTGTTTCTCGTTGAGGATATTGAAGTGAAGGATTCCTTATCATATGAAGAAGAACCCATTGCTATACTATATCGGCAGGTTCAGAAGTTGTGAAGTAAAGATATAGCTTCAGTTAAAGTGTTGTGGAAGAATCATAGGATTGAGGAAGCTACTTGGGAGTCGGAGCATTATATGCGTGTAAGATACCCATCACTCTTTGAATTTGTGGATGATGATATGGAAGATATTGATCTTAACTTACTCATTTGAGTTCATTTAATTCTTTAAATCATGCTTGGTGTATTTTGAACCATCAATCTGGGACGAATGCTCCCAAGGGGAGATAATGTAACAACCCACATTTTTGGGCTAGAACATAAACTGTCTTTCCTACGCGTAAAGGCCCCAAAGACAATGACTCCTATGTAAATATAAGTATGTTTATCAATTATATAGTGTGGTAATATATTTGTACATGAATTGAGGTCATAGAGGTCCCCTAACTAAAAGATGAGTAGAGGATTTTTTCCATAGAGTTTTAGCAAATTCTCCTATTTGAGTCAACTTCCATCGACTATTACTCCTAGAATATAACGATTTATATGGTATACTATATAATAAATGGAAGGTCTTCGAGTCTTATTTCCAACACCGTCAATGTTTCCTTAATCCGATATCGGAGTAAAAAGTTATGCCCGTTTTACCAAAAGGCGTCTGTCTGCCAAGGCGCGACGGCCAGGGTGACGGACCGTCGCACTAGGACGGACCGGAACCCTTAAGTAGTAAGACCAAAAATGGGTCATTTTGTGATGGTTGGAGCAATGGTTAGTCATGGGAGTGACGATCTATCACTCAAACCGTCAGTAGGGACCGATATGCAATAATGCAACGTTTTTAAAGGGTTAATTTGGTATTTTCTCACCTCAAACTCCTCCCCCACGAATTAAATCATACCATAAGCATTATTATTCATATTTTATCAATTTTAAACATCTCATAATCCTCTCCACCTTCAACAACGAGAAAAATATTAGGGTTTCTTTCAAGGCTAGATTTCAAGCTAATTCAAATCCCTTTTCATCAAAAAGGTATGTGGGACAAATCCTAAACGTCATGGGCATCGTTTACTGTTTTACTAAGTTATAAAAGTAAGAGATTTAGTATATGCATAGAGTTTTGAAAGTTGTTTGAATAGCATGAATATCTAAACCATTTTGGGAAAAGTATGGATATATATATTCTCAGGAAGTTTTCCCTAAACTTGAACTATTTTCATGTGTACATGTGTCTTGGATTTGAAGAATTAAATTGAGAGCATGAATTACAAAAAATCCCTCTTTCACCGTAATAACAATTGATTAAAATATTGTGGGTTGTTCAATTGCATGATCTTACATACGTGTTACATGTTTTACTCTCAATTATGGACTTAACGTGGTCATTATTTAAATGAGAGAATGTTTGCTTATAATGCATGCACTTTTCATGTCAAATGGAGTATTTGCATGAGTTTTCTATGTCCAGGGAATAGGGATTTTCCTATGTTACTTGATTCTCTTGGGGGTTATTGATGTGTCCTTGAAATAAGAAAGGGGCTATAATAAGTTTATGACTTGCAAGTCTAGGTATGACGATACCTAATCACGAAGTGCCCTCAACATATAACAAAGGTATGTTTTAAGAATGTAATATGATCATGATTTTAAAGAACTAAAAATGGGCTATAAGAAAGTTAGAGGGTTACCGGAAGAAGGCGCGAGTTCAGATAACTCATTGCCCGAAATCGTGTTTGCCAACACGAGATTTATGATGTACCATAAAAGGGCTTATACTTTGGCGACGGCCTTTTGGTGTTTTAGATTTTTCAGCACTCCACCCTTGCTGCAAATAGGGGGATGGGGGCTTAGCCGATGAGCTAATGGCGGTCTCATATAGCCCATGAGTACTATGATTTGTAGGGTGTATCATGTAGCTTAGAAGTAAATAAAGAGTGAGTCATGATTTCCAAGAGTTGTTTTGAAGTTCATTAAAGTATGTCCATGTGTTTTCAGTTATCTTATGTTCACTGTTTTATGAAACGCTCTCACCTATGTTTTATAAAAGCATGTTATTTTAGACTGTTTCACATACTAGTACATTATGTATTGACCCCCTATATTTCAGGTTCTAAGGCCCAGTCTTACGGTCCTGCTAAACAGTAGATTGGTGTCAAACATTCAGAGTTGGTGAGTCTCCTTTATTTCAGAAGACATTTGTCTATGAGATGATTTAATTTGTTTTTAGTTCATGGTCCGACCGGGGCCTTGTCCCGATTTCAGACAAATTATTGTTTTCGATTTAGTAGAGACTTCGTAGATTAGTTATGGATGATTATGAGTTTTCTTATGAACTTATGTCTCATATTTGTTAAGTTGAAATAATAAAACTTCCATGTTTCTAGTTTACTTTGCATCTAGTTTACTTCTACATTATTACAATAGATGAGTTATGCTTATGACTACAAGTTAAGGGGTCTCTCGGGCCTTCGTGATTCAGGATGTCTGTCGCGACTAGGGTCTCGGTTCGGATTGTGAAAAACTTGATATCAGAGCACGGTTCATGGTCCCAGGGTGTCTACGAAGTCACGTCGGGTAGAGTCCTTTTTATGGGTGTGTAGCGCGCCACACAAGAAAGGAGCTATTAGGCGTTTAGGAATGTTTCATTTTTTTTTTCATGTCTTAGTTCGTGCTATAGAGTCTAAATTTCCCCTAACTCATGATTTCATATATTTCAGAGATTACCCATGCCTCCCCGTAGATCAAACGAGCAAAACACCCATGTGGATGATGTCTGCCCTACTCATGGAATGCGAACCCGTAATAGAGTTCGTACTCCAGCATAGCATTTGTTGCTACTCTAAGATTTCCTCCCGTCCCAACTAGTACATCTCGGACTCCCCGAACCGGTGTTAACCGTACTCAGCCTCAAGTCACAACGTGGCTGTCTTTTAGAAGGGTTTAACCTTTCTTCGCTCTTCAATTTTATTTATTTGATATTCCAATTGTTGAGTTAGTGTTTTCCTTTAAAAATGAAGTAGTACTTAATACTACATTAAATACTATTTAGTATAAATATTGTAATGAACATTAATATTTATTATTAGTAATAAAATTAAATAAATTTTATTCTTTATTTACATTTCATATTAAAAATATATTTTCTTTTACCTTTTTCGTTATATGAAATACTATTTAGCCTAATTTAAATTTTCAACATATAGTTTATAAAATTAATTTAGCAAATAAATTCTTAATAGATATTTTCTTAAAGAGAAATATCTAATAAAGGTTTTAATTATGTGAGAAGTAATAGATTATGAAAGACGGGTCATTTTTTGAGACCTATTCTCTTAAATAGTCGGCAAAGCAAAATAGGAAATGGGTCGAGTGAGTAATTTCTATGAATAATCATTTATGTTTTAAAAATTATCTATAAATATCATTTTTATTTTTTTTAGATAAAAATATCACTCGGCTATTCCTATTTTCTTCAAAAATATACTTGACTCTTCAAAAAATTTCTTCTCTCCTAGTTGGCATGACATGTTATTAAAAGTTCTTTATATATACACTAGTTTAACCATACATGCTTTGCACGTGTAACATTTGATTATTTAAAAGTATAACTTTGTCTGTTATGTAGTTTTTTAGTGAAGTATAAAAAAGTTAACTTACTTTTCAAAGAATCTTCATATTTTTAATATAATAATGTAAACATAAATATATATATTTTTTAGTGTAAACACATATATATATTACCACTAGAAGTTTCAAATGGTTGATTGATCATCACTTTTGCGTTTGTTATGCAGTATTTCTTTTTTTTGCTGTCATAGGCTAAGAGAGACACGTCAATTTCAACCATATTTGTGGTATGATTATTTTTTTCTATATTTAAAATCTTTCCTTATTTTTCAAGTCAAATCTTTATAAAATCATTGATTACATTCTTATTACGTACTTAAAACTTTTAAAACTTTGTTATTTCTTAAATTTATCTTATTATAATGCTTTTATATTTATTTCTAATTTTTTTATTTTTTCTAAAAATCAAATTTTGTTGATTTAGAATTATTTTTCAAATCTTCTTAAAATCAGATTTAGTTGATTAAAGTTCTTAAACTAATGGAAAAAGTAATAGTTCAAAAAAGGAACGATTATTTTTCTTCTTCTATATTTAAAATCTTTCTTATTTTTAACGTCAAATCTTTATAAAATCATTGATTACATTATTATTACGTACTTAAAACTTTTAAAACTTTGGTACTTCTTAAATTTTTCTTATTCTAACGCTTTTATATTTATTTCTAGATTTTTCAAATTTTCTTAAAACCTAATTTTGTTGATTTAGAATTCTTAAACTAATAAAAAAAGTATAGACTTTTCAATTATTCTTAAAATCAAATTTAGTTTATTAGAATTCTTAAACTAATGAAAAAAAGTATTAGTTGTCATGAATTCTAATGACTTTTAATAAGTAAAAGTTTACCATAAATATATTTAATTATTGCGCTTTGCATGTGTAGCTCGTACAATGAGTTCAGTTTTATAAAATCACTTCAGTATTATAAAAGAAAACTTGGTTAATAAATAAACATGCCTATTATACTATAAATATATAGTCATTGAATTAAAATTCTACTTTCACTTCTTTTAGTTTTATTTTTGGATAAATTATTTGATATCATTAGAATTCAATTCAGTTGGTACTTTTCTAAAATCTAGATTGTTAATTAACTAAATCTCCTAATATCTCACGTGGATAAAAGGAAAAAAAAAAGAAGAAATTCGTATACAATTAGAGTGGCTAACCAATTTCTTATGAAGAAATATAATCCAAAGAATCTGGTCAAAATTGTAAATAAGTCTATTTCAAATTATTTATTGTATATAAGTCATTATAAAAAAAAAATCACAAAAAATATTTCAATTAGCAATTACCTATCCGGAATACATGACAATTTAGTATTTAAACTTCAAGAACATACAAAAATCATAAAAGAGAACTTCTCAATTAGTAGAAGTCTAACAAAAATACATGATAATTTTTTTTATAACATAAAAATTATACTAAAATTTTTGAAAACTTACCTCAAATCACAAGAAAATTTGTCTCTTCAATCATAAATACTATTAATATTTCAATAAAAACTTCTCAATTAGCAATTGTCTATCAAGAATACATGATGATTTATTATTATAAAGTTCAAGAACATACTAATTACAATTTTAGAAAACTTACCTCAAATCACAAACAAATTTATTTCTTTAATCATAGATATTATCAAGATTGTAAACATCAAAAACAAAATTTTTAGAAAACATACCTTAAATCAAATCAAATTTATGAACAATGATAATAAAGAAAAAAATTATTTGAGAACTACATTGTAGAAGTATTTTTGTAGAAAGGAAGAATTCTAAATTTATAAGAAATTTTAGGTTTAGTTTGGCTTCCTTCTTTGTCATTTCAGTTTGTATTTATTTAATTTAATAAAATAGCTTTTGTGATCTTTTGTATTTCTATGTTTTGTTTTGTTTTTCTTTTTTCTTTCTTCCTTTTCCCCCCTTTTTTCCTCCACACGTTTTCTTTCTTCCTTTTCAATTCAATTTAGTTTTCTTTCCATTTATGTATTTTCCTTTTTTTGGTTCTCTTTTTTGCTTTGGACTTTTTTTTCTTGTTCTTTTCAATTCAAATGAGCATTATTTTTTATTTATTTAATTTATTAATAAATTATATATAAGGTAAGATTTGAATTGATTTAGAACTTTCTTTCCTAACTCAAATAAGGATTTTAATTAATTTCAAAGTTCTAATATTAATAATAACTAAATAATAATTTGAGGAAAATAGTGAAAAGACTATTATGTCTAAAGAAGAGACTTTTAATGAAGGGCAAAAAGTTCAAATCACTTTCTAAAGATTTTCACATTTTTAATATATTATAGATTATAGATATAGATATAGATATAAATATAGATATAGATATAGATATAGATATAGCTTGTAGATATAGATTATAGATATAGATATAGATATAGATTATAAATATAGATTATTGCTATTTAAATAATAACATATTACATCTAATAGTTAGGAATCTTCTTTTGGTTATTTCCCTATAATTTGTTTTGACGATTCTGTCTAAAGAGGACACTTTTAATAAAGGGCAAAAAGTTCAAATCACTTTTTTAAGGGTATTCATACTTTTAATATATTATTATTATTATTATTATTATTATTATTATTATTATTATTATTATAGATTATAGATTATAAATTATAGATTATAGATTATAGAATATAGATATAGATTATTGCTATTTAAATAATAATTTATTACATCTAATAGTTAGGAATCTTCTTTTGGTTATTCCCTATAATTAAGGGATTAAACCCCACGAGACTTGTTTTTACCTTAAAATTTTTAAGAATTTTCATTCCTTTTAATTGTAGGACTTTCCTTTAATTTTTTCCTAAAAAACGACATTTTTTTTTTCAAAACTAGGGCAGTTTGAGTATTTATTGAAATTATTACTATTTAAATAATAATTTATTACATCTAATAGTTAGGAATCTTCTTTTGGTTATATCCCCATAATTAAGGGATTTAAACCCCGCGGGACTTGTTTTACCTTAAAATTTCTAAGACTTTTCATTTCTTTTAATTGTAGGACTTTCCTTTAATTTTTTTTCCATATTTTAAAATCTTTTAAAATATATATATTATTAGTATTTATTTATAACTATAATTTAAGAAAATATTAAAAAGATAATTTTGTCTTTGAAAAGTATTTTAATAAAGGGTAAAAAGTTCAAATCACTTTTATAAAGGTTTTCACACTTTTAAGATATATATATATATATATATATATATAATAAATAGATCTATTTAACTTATCAAATTTATTTAACTACAATTTTATTCTATCTTCATTTACAGGATCTCACATGGCTGGGGTAAGCCGCTCAGCCTGCCAGACCTGTATAACAATACCGGATTAAGCCATAGTAAAAAAACCTAACTAAAGCACCGATCGAAATATAAAAGAATTTCAAATAGCTTAACGACTGCATGGAACCTTTTATCCAAACAAGGGTCCTGTCGGAGATTCAATAGACTTATGTTAAATCCATGTGTCTAGAAGTTTTAATTGTGCAAAAAGTCGCCATTTCTTCATCAGTATAACGGACTAAAGAGGAACAACTTTCTAGACGTAGTCACTGAGACAAAGTCAACATAATTTTATTAAAATCGACTGTATCACCATTTTGAAACCAAATCGAGAAACTATAGAAAAATTCCTTCACATTTTGATAGAGTCTGGATCTTTCATAGTTACCATGTAAATAAGGTTAGATATTCAACATAGGTATAAGAGGCTTTTTAGCCGGACATAGTCACGACTGAAAGAGGGAAGAAGTTGTATTAAAAGCACAACAAAAGAGGAAAGAATAAATACCTTAAAATGGCCGAAGTGCAAGGCCTGAATAGTATTCAAACTGCAAACTGCGGCTAGTGCCTTTTTATTTATTTGCTAAATATATTACAGGGTTGAGAGAAGAGAGAGCTAGAGAGAGAAAATGAAAGAAAGAAATGAAAAACTTCTGCCCCTCCTAACAAAGATGAGGCATCTATTTATAATAGAAAAAGAAAATTTTTTCATAGTACATTGTGAGACCCTGTGCACAGTATTTTCAATAATTTAAGTGGGCCGTCATATTTTGTCCTTATCTTTTCTTTTCGACTGATAGAGAAATGCCTCGACTTTTTTCATTTCTGCAGCATTAAGGATATTTTTCGAAGGAAGTGTTTGAGATTCTTGAATTTTTTCAGATTCAACATCTTCTTCACTGGTGAGGCTTTTCATGGACGTGTCTGAACATTGTTCAACTATTTTTATAAGATTTTTCCTGACTTCTTCTAAATATTTGTCAATCATCTCCATTTTATTGCCCTCATAGACAAAGATTCTTCTGGAAATATAATTTAAATTTTTATCTTCCACAATATTTTTTTGTGGAGTAGTCTCATAATCAACCAGAGTTTTTGGAATGGATTCTAGCAATTCTTTCCCATAAGGAATCTTTGTAAGTGGGTCTTTTCTTGTCAGCTTATCCCAAAAACTGGTATAGAATACCCTATACAGTCCGGGTATTTTTCTCTTTGGTATAGCCAAATTCAACACTCCATTTGTGTATCCAAGGAATGGAGAATTCAATGAAAAAATACATTTGATCGATTTTGTCTAAATTACAGACATGATCAGAATGATATAATTCATTTAAAAATGGAGATACTTTAACCTATTCTTTATATAAATGAAGATATTCTGCTGGTAAGATTTTGACCGTAGGACCATGACATGTCCACCATTGGATGAACCGGTTAGGAAGTTGATTTTCAAAAACTTTAGCACAACTTTTGAAAAATCAAGTATGCTTGTGTTTTATATTGTTATAATATAAAGTTTGAGTGAATGCCTTGATATAGTCCCAGTAGGTAAAAGAAACTTTTGAATCTCTCATAGACATGGTTTTTTCAGCCATGGAGGTAGTGCCCCAATCTTCAATGGAAATGAGCTTTTTAATCACCATTTTGGAATATTTGTGAACATATTCAGTCGTTTCACTTAATTGGTGATGTTTTATTTCGACAGATACAATATAGATTAAGATGGATTCATAATAAGCTCTTGTTTTAAAAGACTCCCCTGCAAAATAAAGATTAGTCAATAAATGTTTTTGGAGCAATCTCTAGGGATAATTTTGTTTGCATATTTGTGAGTTTTCTACGAGGAGTATCAGTTCTCTTTCGTCAAGCTTTTCATAATTTGGCCTATCGGTAGTATTTTCTATAGCAACTACTACAAATGAATCAGCTTGCTTGGCAGATATATAAGATTGTATTTGTTCGTATAAAGGATGATCTTTTGAAATATCATCCAGATGAATTGAAGGGCTTATATGCGGAATTTTTGAAGATGATGATTCTGCAATATGCTAAATTTTTGTATTAATCAAACTCATATTTCCTTGTTGCAATACTGGAAAATTAGATGAGCTTGAAGCATATGAGGATGATGATGAGGGAGAATTTCTTCCTCTTCCTCTAGAGTTTTGATTTTGGCTTCTGTCGCTTTTTCCTCTTCCACTGACCATTTGTCAAGGTGGATCATTTCCCATACTGCATAAAATAGTTTAATATGCGTCAAATGATGTATCAAAATCATCCCAGTCAATTTCATCTCGAATATCTTCAAGATTAGGAAGATTTAAGTCTTCTTCAATTATTTTACGAATGAGTTTTTCTAAGATAATAAAATGAATATCTGCATTTAAAGGAATACTTTCGATAATCGTAATAATAGTTTTTTCAGAGAGGTAGTAAGTGTAAAAATTAATGGATTGTTTAAATATTCTCTAGAGAGAAAATTAGGTAAAGAATTTTCACTTCCTTTCTTGTATTGTACCTCAAAATCAAAAAGAGCTAACTGGGCTTGCCACCTTGTAAATATTAACTTAGAAGCATCATGTTTAAAGTCTTTATCAAACATGTATTTAACAGATTGGGCATCAGTTCTAATTATAAACTTTTGATTATATAAGTCATCTTGAAATTTTAAAACACATTTAACAATAGTTAACATTTTATAGGCCATAGTAGCATATTTGTTCTGACTTTCAGTCCATTTACCAGAATGAAATCTAACTAAACATTCAATCTTAGTATGGAGATTAACTTGTTTAAGTATTCCACCATAACCAATATTTGAAGCATCAGTCTCAATAATTTTTAACCAAGCCGGATTAGCTAGAGTTAAACAGGGAAGAGTTTGAACTCATTTTTTAATTAATTTTACCAATTTGTATGGACTTGAGTCCAAGGCTTTTTATAATCTTTTTTCAACCTATCATACAAAGGGGCTAAATCCCTAGACAGATTTTCATAAAAAGGAGAAATATAGTTAAGACTTCCAAGAAATCTCTGCAGTTGCATTTTGTCAGTAATAATATCAGGAATTTTTCAACAAAATCCATAGTTCTTTGTATGGGTTCAATTTTACCTTAGCGAATGATATGTCCTAAAAAGCAAATATTTGTATGGAACAAACTCTTTTTTTGGTTTAGAAATAACCAAACCATTTTGAAGTACAATTTGTTTAAACATATTTAGATTTTTGAAATGTAATTCAAAAGTTTTTGAGAATACTAGAATATCATCAATATAGACAATTATAAAATCCATACGAGGATTAAATATATCATTCATAATTTTCTGAAATTTAGAAGGAGCATTTTTCAAATCAAATGGCATTACATTTCATTCATATTGTCCAAAAGGGACATTAAAAATAGTTCGATAAAAGTGATCTTTATCAATCTGAATTTTCTAATATCCAGATTTAAGTCAAATTTAGAAAATATATTGGCATCATATAATCTAGAAAGCAAGTCTTTTTTATTAGGTGTTGGGTACCTAATCCATTTCTAAACTTTATTCAGAGGTTTATAGTTAATAACAAGTCTTGACATATCTCGTTCTTTTTCAGCAGCATTATTCACATAGAAAGTAGTACAAGACCAAGGGGATTTGGAAGGCTTTATAAGATCTTTCTGTAAGAGACTGTCAATCTCCTTTTTACAAAACTCAACTAATTCTGTATTCATTTGGCAAGGTCGAGATTTAATTGGGATTTTATCTTCACTAAAATCATCTTCATAAGGAAGAGAAACAATATTCAGAGGTTTATAGTTAATAACAAGTCTTGGCATATCTCGTTTTTTCCAGCAACATTATTCACATAGAAAGAAGTACAAGACCAAGGGGATTTGGAAGGCTTTATAAGACTTTTCTGTAAGAGACTGTCAATCTCCTTTTTACAGAACTCAACTAATTCTGTATTTATTTGGCAAGGTCAAGATTTAGTTGGAATTTTATCTTCACTGAAATCATCTTCATAAGGAAGAGAAACAATATGTTTCTTACGATTCCAGAAAGCATTGAGGTGATTAGCACAAATATCAACAATCATTTGTTCAGATATTATTTTTATTTTTTCTTGAACCTTTACTGAAGTCATTGTATCATGAATGTTTATACTCATCATTTCTACTTGTAAGAAATTTACCTGTCTTTGCTTCATACCAATTAAAACATTTATATCTCTTATCACTGGATCAGTAGCAAAAGGATAATTTTTTTTTCGATTTTTATAAGTAGCTTTAAAACCACTTGCATCAATATGAGTATAAGGATATATAACATTTATAAAAGGGGTTCCTAAAATGATAGGAGGATAAAGTTAAATTTTTACCAAGAAAAAGAAATGCGGAATGCAAATCTTGTTTCAACAAATATGGGTATTAGGTAATTTATAATTAATATCAAGACTATGCCCAGATGCAGATTTAGTTATATGAGTAGTTTTTTCAAAATATCTGGACGGAATTAATTCTTCCTGAATGCAACTAACGTCAGTCCCACTATCGATCATAGCTAAATTAGTGATATAAAATTCTTTATTAATCAAAATAGTGCAATTTATATACCATTTATGAGCAATAACTAGTTGCATCATACCCAGAAAATAATTATTTTTTAAATCAATTTTCTGAATAATTTTATTCATATCAGAATTTTCAAGATTTTCAACAACTTCCTTTTCTTTTCCTTTAGAGGAAATAGTTTTTTGGGAAAAATCAGAAATATCTTCTTCCATTTTCAAAATCCTATGATCGGAGATCATTTGATTTTGTTTTAAAGAGATAATTTCTTTTTTCAGTTTTTCAACTTCTATTTTTAAATCATCAAAAGTTGTATCCCTTCCTGGGGTTTTACTCAAGGCAAGTCTTCTATTTACTTCAGATAAAGAATAATAATAATCATCATCAGTATTTTTAATATTAATTTTAGAAGTACTGGCAGTACTATCAACAGATTTTTTAACAATAAGATTAATAATTTTTTCACGAAGCTTTTCATCAGAAATTTCTTTTAATAATTTAAGAACATTATCAGCAGTAAGAGTTCGAACATTTAAGTCCAAATCTTCAAACTGTGATTGCAGTTTATACATCATTTCATCACAATTGCATTTATCATTATTGCAATCAGTACATTTATCGATATACCCCTACTCACTATAAGAACAAGGCAGTTTAATATCATTTTCAGATTCAGAATCACAATTATAATCAGATTCGGAACCGAAAGTATATAACAAACCATAGACTTGATCATGCATCTCATCAGAGAGTCCTAAAGGCTTAAGTTTTTGAAGTTTACAATTAGGAGATATATCACCATATTGATTGCATCTATAGCACTTGATTTTTGCTAAATCTATTTTGAATCTATTCTTTGTAAATCTGGTAGATTTACGATAGTTTTTTCTAGTTTCACGCTCTTCCTTGGTTCTATGTCTAGAGCGTTTCTTTCTATAAGGTTGATCAGACTTAGAATATCTTTGGCTTTTCCTTGACTTAGAAGAAATTGGTTTATCCATACCAAATTGTTCACAAAAATCTCCTAGTTGGGATTTTTCTCTAAGCTTGTCAAGCTTAATTTGTCTAGTCAATTTCAGCTCATTACATAAGGCTTAGCCTTCCTGAGTACAAGCTGCTATAAGCTGACCATAAGTCTGTTCTGCAAATTTTATTTCACCATAAGATCCCCTAAGTGTTTTTCTCACTCTTTTGGCAAAGAGAAGGGGAAGACCATCAATGAACTTTGCTTTCCAATGTTCATACTTACTTTTGGGTAAATTCATAATCCTACTTAGAAAGGTGTCCTTATACCACCTAAATTCTCCTAGGGTTCTACATCTAAGACCATTTAGGAATGTCCTAATGTTTTCATATTAGTTGGTAAATCTACCTCCAAAATGTTCTATAATAGTAAGCATAAGGGTATATACAACAACTTCTCTACCCGCAAGTAAAGGTATACCTAGGTTATCTTCGCCAGGAGTATTATTCCTAGCAGTAAAAATAGCATTTTTTTTTTGCGGTTAAGAAGTTGTCCCACCAGCCACGAAGTTGTCCAGTAAACTAACAACTATCATTTTACAAATAGTTTCATCATTACGTCTTGAACGATTTTCGGCAGATGCCGTGGCTTTTGCTATAGTAGAGTACATTAACATACGATAAACAAGAATTGAGATTTTCCTATCAGACAATCCATCTATGTTCCATTCATATATTGCATCACCATTATAAGATGTATTAGTCTGGTTCCAGTCTCTTTCCTCTATCAGAACATCTTGAGGAGTTGGTCATGGATAATAATTTGCTGTCATATAGGGAATATCAACATATTTTTCCCCCGGTTGTTTTCTAATCATTCCTCTGAGCTTATTGAGCTCGGAAGAAATTGCATTTCCCACATTTGGAGTAGATTCGAGGGTATTAGCAAAATTAGACTCTAGATTGTTGACAAAATCATCAGACAAATCAAGGGGTTTAGTATTCTAATGTGAGAATTTTTTGTCTAACAATTTTTCCAATTCTTCTAATTTAATTATGTACTTTAAATTTTATATTTATTGTGTCTTTCTTACAAAAATAGAAAATGAATTATTTTTATTCTTTATTCGATATATGATAAAGTACGAAAAAAATCATTACATCACATGATAAAAATATTAGATAATCACACAACTTAATGAAAAATAATTCTTCTAGTAATGCTATGCACATTATTCATCAATAAAGTAGTTGATATGTCCAAGTGTCATAAAACTAAAGGTTTGAATTATTTTATTTGGTTCTCTTCAAAGTTTTTAAAATTTATTTATTTCACCACCTAATAATATTTTTAAAACTCAAAGTATTTGTATGAATTAAAACTCATTTAATATTTTTTGGTTATTTATTTCATATACTAAAGATTCTTAAAATGTAAAAGAAATAAAAATGATGGCTTTTGAATTTTCATATACGCATTAAATGTATTATGTTTGAAGGAAAGAAAAATTATTTAGTCTTGAAAAAAATTAAATTCTTTAAGAAATATTAACAAAATGATCTAATATTACAAATGAATCTTTGCAGTAGTACCCAATCAATTATCACTTTCTTTTGTGGGTTTAGGATGAGGTAAGGATATAAATTGATATTTAATTACATAATAAGATAACATATAGTATAATAGAAAAAATAAAATAAAAAACTAAATTAAAAATAATAAATTTCTATTTTCTAAAGTTTTTTTTGCCTATGTTAACTTTGTGAATTTACTTGATTTGTTTATGAGATTTACTTGGGGACAATCCACAAGAAGAATCTATTTTTTTTACTATCTTTTTAGCAAAAAGATCTTGCTTAAAATTTTGCAAGTGATCTATCTACGAATTAAAATTTTCAGGTGATAATTACCTTTAAGAATTTTCTATCGAATTTTGTTTGACAAAAAGTTCTTAGATTTTCTCCATCAAATTTTGTTTGATAGAAAAATTTGTAGGTTTTCTATGGAATTACTTTGATTGAAAAACTTGTAGAGAATTAGGTTACTGGGTAAATTATTTTGCATATTCTTTAAACAAAAATCACGTAATTTAGATTTTTGATGTAGTTTATATGTCATGGATTTGGATAAATGGATTTAAAGAATTAAATAAGTGTACTATTAAGTAAGATTTTAACAACATGGCATGCCAAGCAGGAGAGAAGAAGATTTTTTTAAAATACTAGTTTAACCTCACGTGCCTTTGCACATATAACGTTTGATTATTTAAAAGTAAATGACTTTGTCTATTGCAAAAATTTTAGATAAAGTGTAAAAGTTCCAATCATTTTTCAAAAATCTTTCACACTTTAATATAATAATATAAACATAAACATATACACATATATGTTTTTTTACCATCAGAAGTTTTAACTGATTGATGGATCATCACTTTTGCGTTTGTCATATAGTATCTCTTTTCCTTTTTGCCATATGCTAAGAGAGACGCATCAATTTGAATCATATTTGTGTTTACGAATATTTTTTTTAATATTTAAAATCTTTTCTTGTTTTTAAAGTCAAATTTTTACAAAATCATTGATTACATTTTTGTTGTGTACTTAAAACTTTTAGAAATCCGGTACTTCTTAAATTTCATATTTGTGTTTAGGATTATTTTTTTTAATATTTTTTTTTTCTTATTTTTAAAGTCAAATCTTTACAAAATCATTGATTACATTCTTATTACGTACTTAAAACTTTTAGAAATGTGGTACTTTTTAAATTTTTCTTAAACTAGTAGTTTTATATTTTTTTTTCCAGATTTTTGAAATATTTTAAAATCAAATTTAGTTGATTTAGAATTCTTAAACTAATAGAATAAATATCAGTTGTCATTAATTTTGAGGATTTCTAATAAGGAAAAATTTTACCATAAATATATTTAATTATGTTTCAACCCTTAATTTAGGAAAGAATATTAAAATTCTAATGACTTCTATTAAGGGCAGGTTTTACCATAAATATATTTAATTAATTTTTAACTCTTAAATATTAGAAAAAATAGTAAAAAGCCGAATTTGTCTTAAAGCAAAAATTTTTAATGAAGGACAAAAAATTCAAACAACATTTCTAAGATCCTTCACACTTTTAATATATTATAGATATAGATTATAGATAGATTATAGATATAAATTATAAATTATAAATTATAGATTATAGATATTGATATAGATTATGTATATTTTAAAGGAAAATAGGGATAATTGGGTGATATTCTCGTCCTAAAAAAAAAGTATATTTTGTAGGTAATTATCAAAACATGAGTGACTATCCATGAAAATTACTCTGGGTCGAGTTGACTCATGAGTGCCCCTTGACAAGGCGAACTAGAATACGCTGAATGATTAATGTAGTGATAGGTTCCAATCGAAAGGAACGCGCGTGTACGCTAAAAGGAGGTATAGACAAGTGGAAGAATTCTCGGATATCTAGACTAAATCCAACCAATCTCCTAATAGAGAATTTTTGATGATAAAATTGGCGCTAAAAGGAGGTATAGACAAGTGGAAGAATTCTCGGATATCTAGACTAAATCCAACCAATCTCCTAATAGAGAATTTCTGATGATAAAATTGTCACGACAACTCAATTTGTTCAATAAACTACTTATAATTATTAGTATTATTTTTTGTTTTAAGTATCAGATTACTTTTCACAAAAAGTTATTATCTATCTAATTTGATTGTTAATCTGCATTAGATTGACCGTCAACAAATCATTTAAGTAACTGGAATATTGAGGGAATAATGATGTAGCCGTCACAATATAAGTAACTGGAATATTGTGAAATCCAAAACAGTTTTTGTGAAATCCTGAACACCCAAGACTCCTTTTCCACTCTTCTTCTTCTAGGAATTCAAGAAACAGTTGATTCTTGTACAGCAAAAAAGATGGCGCCTAAAGGAAAAGGAAAGAAGAAAGGGAAAGGAAGTTCCACGAAAACAGAGAACAGAGCTCAAGAACCAAATTGCATTTTTAAGCCAGAAATCATCTCTAACATCCTCTCTCGGCTTCCTCTGAAGACCCTTTTACAATTCAGGTCTGTTTGCAAGCAGTGGCAGAAGCTCATTTACAAGCCCGATTTCGTCGCCACCCATTACAGCCATTCCTCTTCTTTGCAGCGCACTGATTCATCCATGGTTATTATACAGTCCCGCCATGATGGAGGGTTTAATCATAATGTACTCGTAAAGTACAAACCCCTTCTACCACCTGTGCAAGTGAAAAATCCCTACCCTATCATCTCACCCAAAATGTCCATTGCCGGTCCTGTTAATGGCATTCTCTGCATTTTTCAGCCACCTTTGGGGGATGCGCTTACACTTTGGAATCCAGCAATGAACAAGTCTAAGATGGTCATGCTTTCTAAAACCGCCAACCCCTCTCAGAAAGTATCGGTTGGATTGGGATTTGATTCACAGAAAAAGGATTTGTTGATCTTGAGAATCTTTTGTGTCCCTCCATTTCCAGGATGTACCAAAACCAAAGTGGAATTCGAAATATGTGAAATGAAGTATCCTATAGGATGGTTGACGCTGAAAAGTAGAACAAACTATTTTTATATTGACAAACCTTCTTGTGATGCGATCTTTAAAGCGGAGCCTTATTGGTTGGCTTATGATTATGAAGAGTATATTCCCGGCAAGTATCAGAGGTTGGTGCACTTTGAAGTGAGTAAAATGGATTTTGAATGGTGGATACTGCCATTTATCGGAGTAGGGGATTACTATGCGAATCTTGTGAATTTTGAGGATTCTCTTGGTTTTATGGTCTGGAAGAAAACAGACAATTCCTATATTGATGTTTGGGAAGTGGATGATAAGAAATTTCAATGGAGAAAGAAATGTAAGCTAGGACCGTTATCCGGGTTTTGCAGGATTTTGGGCTGTTTGAGGAATGGTGATGTTGTAGCCGAGAATGAAGACGGGGTGTTGTTGTTTTACACAGTGAATAAATCTGAGTTGGTAGTTCAGAATGATGAGAACCTTTATCCTTGCTCAGTTAAGAAGACATTGACAGTGGAGAATTCTGAGAAAGGATCACATGTGGTTTTTGACTGCCCAGAGGGCCTACTTTTGATCGAGGGGATGCTCACAGTTTGATCAGCAAGACGTCTTGAAATGGCAAAGTCTCTTGAGGTTCAGTAATATTTATAGTTTATGTTATGAACTGTATACATTCTTGCTGTGTGTTGCTTGTCAACGTCCACTTTTAGATGGTTTTTAACTCGTTAGCTCCCACTTTTAGATGTTGTGCTTCAGGAGTTATCTTATCTTATGCGCACATGTATGTATTGTATAAACACTCGGTGAACTAAGCAAGATGTCTATTGATTGCTTTTGTTAATTCTATGTATTGGTTGATATGCTTCGGTGTTGTCGCTATTTCTAGCTTCTTTCCATAGCACTGGTCCAGCACATGTAGCAAACTGCACCGTTAACTGGTTGAGAAGCTTGTCCGAATAAGAAAACATAGGTATCAAAGAGTTCTATTGATCTCGCTGAAGAATTCTGATATCTAATAGGAGTAAAGGGATGAACACATAAGGAGAACTGCATTACTTGTTATTGGTGCCTTTTAGTGTATGACTGTACTTGGTTGATAATGAGAAACATGAAATACTTAAAGAGTAAATAGAATCTGGAAGTCAACAGTAGGTCACTTTTGTCGCAGATAAGTAGTAATAACATAATGGTCTCCAGAAACTGCCGAGCTTATGACACCTTCTGTATTTTTAGTGAGGGAAACATAGAAAAATCACTAATGCCTGATCTAGAACTGTGCTTGCTTAATCTTCTGCTTTTAGAAGTGCTCATCAGTTTTGATTCCTTTATTGAGTACGTAATAAGATGAGGCAATTGTCTTTCCATTCATCTAATAGCAAGATGTTTGCAGCTATTCATTTGAAGACATCGTGAATGGTAGAGCCACTCCTTGAATGCGCCCTTTTTTTTTCTCCCTCTTTACTGATGAAAGTATTAGAAACATTTTGTTACAGATTAATGGAACATTTTGATTCTTCGGATATTCTTGAAGTACTTGTAATAATCCAGTTAGTACTGATGACTGGATGTTGTTCCTAAAGAAACAAGCTTTCTTGCAGGATTTATAGTGAACATTTTTGTTCTTTAGATATTATTAAGTACTTCTAATATTCCAGTTTGTATTGATCAGACCAGTAAAGAAACATGCTTTCTTGTAGGCTTTCTGCTTTTTGCATACATTTTGTATGTTGGATTTTGCCATTCATTATAAAACTTAACTCATAAAATTATATTCTGATAAACTTACGAACATCTTTTTGACGATGCAGCACAAACGAAGACTTCATGCGGATGCTGTGACAACTCTCAGTATTCACTTCATAACATCTGTCTTGTGTTCCCTTTCGAGTTATTTCTGACCTTCTACTTGTTTGCATATGTGAATTCTCTGGTCTGACTATGATCAAAGACATTTTGTTCATATGAATCACGTCAGCAATTGTTGTATCAAACATTTAGAACTTGCCAAGTTTACAGTTGTGAAATTGTAATTGTAGTCCTAAGGAGCTGTCAGTAAGAAGTTTATACTGATGCTTTGCAACTTGTGATCGATAAGTTTGAGTCCTTTTGCTGTTATGTTGTTTCTGCATCAAGAAATTGTTAATTGCATAACAACTTCTAATTACACTGACTGAACAGAGAAAACACTACTAAGCTCTAAGCTCTGTACTAATTTATAAAACGAGGCATGTAGCAAGAGTAGATTTGTTGAGTAACATGGTTGGGTAATCCAAAAGGAATTGGAGTCAGGTCCCAATCATTATTACATCATATCAAGGCCAAAGAAAACTGACAATGGTGTGACTAGAATTTCACTCCTAGATTTAACATTGGTTTAATCCACAGGTCAGACCAAAGGTTTAATATGCTTTCCTGATGCCAGAATCCATTGAATTCCAACCCAATATGATACTCTTCCACCGAGGGGATCCATCAGTAGACTGTTAAATACTTCAAGATACGGGTAGAAGCCCAAAGGGAGGGAGAATGGAACATACACCAAGAAGAACTAGCTAACAAAGCCTTGTTATTTTGAACGAAACCCCGAGGTTGTTTACTCAAGCCCCCTTCAGGTCTGCTTTAGTAATAGACTTCCAGGATATGAGACAATTTTTCTTGTGTGAGATAGAACCTCACAGGAAGTCCCTTTCATAATGTTCAAGTTGCCTTATAATGCACATCGGGAGTAGATTGGTTTGCATTATACGGTTGGGTAGTCTATTGAGCATTCTATGAATTAGCTGCATGAATGAGAAACTGAGATTCAAACCAGACAGGCAACTACGACAATTATCAATTGCAAATTGATAATATGCCTTGGTTGTTTTGTTCATTAAGTCTGGGAAACCTAGATACTTGCACAAAGTATTGCCTTCTTGAATCAACAGGTTGCTCAAAGCCAAAAAGAGGTGTGATAGGTGTGGACCCCCTTTGGAAAGAGTGCTTGGAGTCCAAAGGCCATATTTGACTGACATGACGATATGTCCAGATAGCATTTTCATGCAGATTATAAAAATATAAGGAGATAAAGGATCACCTCACCGAATTCCCATCGATGGGGAGAAAGATTCAGTTGGTGAGCCGTTAATCAAAACAGAAATCAAAGTTGTAGATGCAAGACAAGATAAGGCGAGTCAGAAATGAAAGTAAGATAATGATTGTTTGAACAAAAAACCATTCTATACGGTCAAAAGCTTTTCCCAAATCTAGTTTAAGAACGAATTTGCCTAGTTTAGCTTTAGTAGTTCTGAGTTTTGGCACTACAATAGCGTTGTCAGCAGCTCTCCGTCCTTCCAAAAAGCTAGATTAATTGAGTAGGGCCAACCCTATTATCCTACAGTAGGTGTAAAATAATGTGTTGGAGAAACAAAATTTGGTGCTGCTAAAAATTATGGACCAATAGCTCAAATATATTTGAGTTTATATGAGAAGTGCTCCAACATAATGCAATTCAGCAGTGAAGATACTCGGGAAACAGAGAATAATAGAGTTAATAATATCCTGGTGGGCATGACACCAATTGTCGCCCGTATACGGTGATGACGATGTCTTTTAATATAAAAATAGATTTAGTGAAAAAAAATTTGTATTGCAGCCTCGTCATTAAACCAATTTATACGGGATTTAAGTCACCAAAAGTAAATGATTATATTCAACTGTAATATAAGAGGTTGTTCAGCGATGTTGACAATGCGATGATATGATAATCAAAATAATAGTTATGATGACGAGAAAATGGCACATTGAAATGTATTCTACCAAGAATGGCAGATGGATGAAGCTGAAAAATGAGATGGTTTTTCATATTCTTGGGTTTACTTGCAATGCGATTGTTAAGGGGTGCCTTATTGGTTGGTTTGTATGCCTGATAAATTTGGAGTACGAGTTGTGTTTATGCGATTTGATGTGGGCAAAACAGTATTTGAGAAGTTACCATCGATAGGAAGGCGTAGCCAGCATCAATTTCTTGTGTACTTGGAGGATTCTCTTTGTATGTTAGATTGGGATCACAAAGACGATTGCCATACAGATGTTCGGGTACTAGACGATGTAGATGGTTGGAGTATGAAATACAGTGTTGGAACATCATTCAGGTTTGACCAAATCTTGGGTTGTTTGAGTAATGGTGACATTTTAGCTAAGAATGATAAAGGAGTGTTATTCTTGTGTGATCCCATAACTAGTTCAGTCACGGAGGAATTCAGCCATGATAGTAAGGAGGGATCGTATGTGATTGTTGACTATTCAAGAGCCTAGTTCTGTTCGGGGGATGCTATCAGTTAAGAAGCAAGATGCCCAAGACAAATTGGCACGCAAGAAAATCACAAGGTTTTTGATATCATATTACCTTTACACTCTAGTTTATGTTACTATATTCTTGTTATGTGTAGATTGTTAGCTCCCACGTTTAGATGTTGTCATTGCTTCAGAAGTTAATTATGTTATGTGAACGTGTATGTGTTGTACATGCACCCGGGGAACTTACCACATTAACTCTGATGTGTTAATTATTGTGTGAGCTATTGATTACTTTAGTTAATTCTGTGCCATTGGTTGAGATGTTGTGTTTTAGTGCTGTTTTTTTTTGTATATAACACCGTAACCTATACCAATTAAATGAAAAAAAAGGGAGATGATGGAGAATCCGCTGAGAAGCTTATATGCATCCAAGACATTCATTCTTACTATAATACGTCTATTGCATTGGTCCAAAGGTCCCAGCAAATGTACTTGTGGTTGTAACAAACTGCTCTGTGAACTATTCGTGACACACTAGTGTCATGACCCGACCCAAGGCCCTGGCCGCGACGGGCATCTCGAACCACACAGGCCCGAGATACCCCTCTAACTGATTCTCAATACACTTCACAAAATAAATATCCACAGCTTGTCAAAGGCCACATAATCTACCGAGTTCACGCTTTTCCCAACACATGGACTAGGCAGAAAAATATAATTTTTATAAAGCAAATTTGAAAAGCAAGCATCAAAACTTAAAGTCCCACTTACCTCGCTAACAACAATTTCTCCAACTTTGTAGTGTGTAGAACATCAACCAAATAACAACCAATAGGATCAATCTAAACAAAGTATTAAATAATAATATCAATTATACTTTCCGAGATCAATTCTCAATATACCTACTATATCTATCCAAGCATCTTATGTTTATCTCTTTCTTTCTTCTGCCACTCAAAAGCTGTACATCGGTACATTAAGGAGATTTGCCTAGTCATCATCATGTTACAAATTAACTTTATCTTTAGAAAGTGAACAAATTAAGGAGAAAATTGTATTTATCTAGCTATAAAATGATTAAACAATCTTAATCATCATCCATTAGGCTTACTAACCATCACTACAGGGTTGGTCACGACTATTACAATAATGTAGTGCTTAAAGTTTTGAAAATAGTCAAAAGAACATTCTGGCAGTCCTTTGAAGTGGAACATTGCGTTTTATCTTATGTCAAATACAATCAAACTTTGTGGTAGAACAATAAGGAAAATGGTCAAAGAAAATATTTTTGAATTATCACAAAAGATTTAACAATATTTTTATATTTAATCTACTATCAATTCTGATTTTTCAATTCACATATAAGGAGGGGTATATATAGGAAGGATTCTGTTGCTGTGATGGTTAGTTCCTACCAACTCATGCTATTGAATACATGTAAATCTATAAAGAAGAAGAAGAAGCCATTATCTTTTTTTTAAGCCATAGTTAATAACACTTCTTAAACAAGAATCATCAACCTCTATTTAGAGTACACAATAACAATAAGATTTCATACCTGACTATGAACTTGCTGCTATACGAGCTTTCTATCACCGCGCATGAACAACCAAAAACTCTCTTCAAAGCTATTTCTTTCCAGTTCAAATGAAAAAGAGGGATTGAATAATTTCTTTAGTTGCATTCTATTTTTTTTTTCTTTCCTACGCAGCTTGCTGCTGCTCTCCAAAATAATAGGATTAGAAAAGTCCTAGTAGTAAACTTATAACGTTATTAGCTGAAACTGAAGAAGGCTTTTGGCTTGTCCACTTTTAATTCCCTTAATTACCATTAATACTCGGTTATAATTACCAATTAACCCTTCATTAAAAGGAAATAATAAGCTGGCTATTACAACTAGCTTAGCCGAATACCACTGAATAAGAAAAAATTGATCCAGTTTTGTTAATCTTTCCTTATGAAAAATAGAGTTTGATTGGTCTTGCGGTAGAATCTTTGATACCTAATAAAAGGATAAACGCATACGGAGAACTGTATTTCCCTAGTCTTGGCGGTTTTTAGCTTTTCAGCTAGACTTTGTATCAATAATGATAAATGGAAAATACTAGCAGAAAAATATATGGAACTTGGAATCATTCTCAAAAAGAATATACGGAACCTGGAAGTCAACAAGAAGTCATTTTATCACAGAAAAGTAGTAATATGACATTGATCCATCAACTGTAGAGCTACGATAATTTTTAGAGAGGGAAACTTAGAAAATCTATAAACTTTGATTCCGGCACTGTGTTTACTTGTCTTCTATGATACAATTGCTTTTCCATTCATTTAGCAGAAAAATATTTACATTTGTCAAGATATGGCATAAATGTCAAGATATGGTTGCTGTCAAGTTGTCAAGATATGGCATAAATGCCAAGATATGGTAGTTGTCAAGATATGCTAGTAATTTTCAGATTGTGTGTTAGATCTTAGGGATATGTTCTTGACCTTTTGTGTCTAGCCTTGCGTATATATTGTTGATGTAACTATCATTTTAAACATGAAGTGAAATACACTTGCATCATTAACATGGTATCAGACCTATCTTAATTGCAGCCACTTCTGGCATTCTTTTTCTTGTTTCTTTTCCATCCATCTCACTCATTCATTCCTATAATTTTCAGCAATCAAATTTTTTTTCCAGCAAAGCAGATCTACAACTCCTGCAAAGTTATCCTTCATTTCTCCGTTTCGAGTTTTCCAGCAAGCAGCAAAGTTTTCCAGCAAAAGAGGAGCCTTGATCTTCTCCTTCCTCTATTTCAAGTTCTTTTAACCAACCTTTTTCTTGGTATTTCGTTTTGCTGTCAAAGCCATAATTGCAGAGAAAGGCGAGTCTCTAGTAACCGATGTCGCAGAGAAAATTAAATTGAGTGATGTCAAATCAATGATTTCCTCCATTTCAAGTTCTCCTGTTATTACTACCATGAAATTAGAAGGTAGTAGTAATTACACACCATGGTCTTCATCTGTTGAGATGTGGTTTCTGGGACAAGAATATGAGGACCATTTAGTTAAAAATACTAGTGATATTGTTGCTAGTGAAAGGACTAAGTGGACTCGAATTGATGCTCAATTATGCAATCTCTTGTGGAACTCTTTAGATCCTAAATTACTCAATCTATTTCAATATTGTAAAACTTGCTATAAAGTTTGGATTGAAGCTAAGACTTTGTATACACATGAAATACAACGCATATACAAGGTTGTCTCAGACTTGGTCCAACTTCAATAGACTAATCAAGATATAACGAGTAGAAACCTTGAAAGATCAATTTGACTCTCTCCTGCCACTTTCTAAAAGTATCACCACATAGGAGTAAGAAAGAGATAAGTTCTTTATGGTTCTAGCGCTGAAAGGACTTCGATCTAATTTGAGTGCTATAAGGGATCAAATTTTGGCAAGTTCATCAATTCCTTTCTTAATTGATGTTTCAGTTCGATTATCACGTATTGGTTCATAAATAAATGATACCAATAACGTCGAGACATCTATATTAGCTGTGAAAAATGTAAATCTTCAGGATCAAAATGTCCAGAAAAGAGGGAACATTAAAAACTCTAGACCCTATTGCAACAAGCTAGGACATACTCGACAAAGTTGTTGGAAATTTCATGGTCGACCACCACGTACTAACAATTCTAGTACAACTCACGTGGTTCAGACCCATAAAGACACAGATGGTCAACTGTATAATTCTATTACTTTATCTGGAGTAGATTATAGTGATTACTTGCAGTATAAAGCGGCTACACAACAATCACCCTTATCTGGAACCCCACAAACTGGCGATTCCTTTACTTGTCTTACCAGATCTTCACCATCCTGCAAATGGATATTGGATTCTGGTGCATCTGACCATATCTCTGGTAATCAGAATCTTTTTTCAAATCTTATTCATTTCACAACCCTCACCGCAGTTACCCTTGCTAATGGATCCCAAACTGCAGTAAAAGGAATAGGGGGCGTGCAACTTCTTCCCTCTATTTCTTTAAACTCAGTTTTATTTTCTCTTGAATATCCATTTAATTTGATTCTATTAACAAATTAACCAAATACATGAACTGTAGTATCACTTTTTTGGCTGAATCTGTTGTTGCACAGGACCAGAGAACGGGAAAGACGATTGGAACAGGATATGAGTCACATGGACTGTATCACATGTCAAAATTACCACCACTAGTTGCCTTCACTTCTGCTGCCTCAACTGATCTTCTCCACAATTTTTTTGGTCATCCGAGTCTAGCAAAGCTTCAAAAATTAATTCCTAGTCTTTCTACTTTGTCTTCATTTGAATGCGAGTCTTGTCAACTTGAGAAACATAGTCGCACTTCATTTCCTAAAAGAGTCAATAACAGGGCCACATATATGTTTGACATTGTTCACTCAAATGTATGGGGTCCTAGTCGTGTTGTTTCAAGTTTAGGATTTCAGTATTTCGTTACCTTTATTGATGATTTTTCTCATTTCACATGGGTATTTTTAATGAAAAATCATTCTGAAGTATTCTCTATTTTTCAAAAATTCTATGCTAAAATAAACAATCAATTTGGTGTTTCAATTAAGGTATTACGCAGTGATAATGCAAAGGAGTACTTATCTTCACCTTTTGCCAATTTTATGTCATATAAGGGAATCGCTCATCAAACTTCTTGTGCATCTACTCCTCAACAAAATGGAATCGCCGAATGTAAAATAGACATCTCATTGAGACAGCTCAAACTTTACTCATACACCATCACGTTCCTCTTCATTTTTGAGGGGATGCTGTCCTCATTGCTTGTTATTTGATAAGTAGAATGCCCTTCACTAGCAACAACAAAGTCCTTACTCAGTTCTCTTTCCTGGTCAAAATCCTTATCATCTACCTTTGAGAGTGTTTGGATGTACTTTTTTTGTCCATGATCAATGTAATAGAAATGACAAACTCCAACCGAAATCAATTAAGTGTGTCTTTCTAGGATACTCTCGCCATAAAAAAAGTTACAAGGGCTATGATCCAAAATTGAATAAATATTTTATCAGTGCAAATGTGAGATTTTTTGAAACATCTCCCTATTTTACACCAAGCACTACAAGCACAAGTTTAATTCCTCAAGTTTTTCCAGTACCCATACTTCCTCTACAATAAATAAGTCTTCTAGACAACCCCTAAACCACTTCTTCCCATCCTCTTCAAGTATACACCCGACGTACTCGTCCTTTTAACAATACTAATGATAGTACTACTCCTAGTCCAGATATACTGGTAGATCCTGATAACTCATCTCATGCTCCTTCATCATCTGCTCCATTCATACCTTCATCAGATGCAGTGACTCCACCAATCGCCATACGCAAAATACACATTACTCGAAATCAACAACCAGAGAGATATAACTATTTAAGTTATCATCGGTTGTCCCCATTATATTATACCTTTGTTTCTACTTTATCTAATGTACCTATACCAAAGAATGTTAGCGAAGCATTACAACATCCAGGGTGGAGAGATGCTATGATTGAAGAAATGAATGCTTTACAGACCAATAACACCTGAGAATTGGTCCAGTTACTGAAGGGAAAATCTACTATTAGAAGTTGATGGATCTATATAGTTAAGGTGGGTTTAGATGGAAAAGTTGATCGGTTGAAAGATCGCCTTGTTGACAAAGGATACACCCAGATTTATGGTCTTGACTATGGTGACACATTCTCTCCAGTTGCCAAAATTGCATTTGTCCGACTGCTTATATCCTTGGCAGCAATGCATCATTGGCCACTTCATCAACTAGACATTAAGAATGGCTTTTTGCATGGCGAACTTGCTGAGGAAGTTTATATGGAGCAACCTCTCGGATTCATTGCTCAGGGGGAGTCAGACTTAGTTTGTCATCTCAAACACTCTTTAAATGGCCTCAAGCAATCTCCAAGAGCATGGTTTGGTAGATTTAGTTTTTTTGTCCCACAGTTTGGGATGTCTTAAAGTAAAGCAGATCACTTTATTTTCTATCAACATAATGGTCCAGCAAAGAACATTTTTCTAGTTATTTATGTTGACGACATTGTCATAACTGGAAATGATCCAGAAGGAATCTCTCAGCTAAAGTAGCATTTGTTTAGTCACTTTTAAACCAAAGATTTGGGAAAGTTAAAGTATTTTTTGGGAATTGAGGTAGCACAATCCCAAACACGTATTGCCATCTCACAAAGAAAATATGCTTTGGACATATTAGAGTAGTCATGCATGTTAAATTGCAAACCAACTGACACTCCTATGGATCCAAACATCAAACTCATCCCTGGATAGGGGGAGCTATTAAAAGATCCTTGTAGATATGAAAGATTAGTCAGTAAATTGAACTATCTCACTATTACATGCCCGGATATTTCATTTGCAGTAAGTGTTGTTAGTCAATTTATCCAAGCTCCATGTAAAGATCATTGGGATGCGGTGATTCGCATCCTCAGATACATCAAAAAAGCTCCAGGAAAAGGATTGTTATATGAAGACAAAGGTCGCACAAACATTATTGGCAATTCTGATGCAGATTGGGCAGGTTCTCCATCTGATAGACACTCCACTTCTGGGTATTCCGTCATGATTGGAGGCAATTTAATTTCTTGAAAAATTAAGAAGCAAGATGTTGTTGCCAGATCTAGTGTAAAAGCTGAATATCGAGCTGTGGCCCTTGCTACATGCGAGCTTATTTTGTTGAAACAACTTCTCCAAGAATTAAAATGTGTTGAATTCAATCAAATGAAGCTTATATATGACAATCAGGCTGTGCTACATATTGCCTCAAATCCAGTCATCCATGAAAGAATAAAATATATAGAGGTGGATTGCCATTTTATTAGGCAGAAGATTGAATCCGGGTGCATTTCCACCAGCTTCATCGGTTCAAATGACCAATTGATATATATTCTTACTAAATCCCTTAGAGGACCTCGGATTGAATACATTTGCAGCAAGGTCGGAGCATATGACATGTATGCTCTAGCGTGAGGGGGAGTGTCATGATATGGCATAAATTTCAAGATATGGTTGCTGTCAAGTTGTCAAGATATGGCATAAATATCAAGATATGGTAGTTGTCAAGATATGCTAGTAATTTTTAGATTGTGTGTTAGATATATAGTCAATTGTTGTAGGTAGAAGCATGATCTTAGGGATATGTTCTTGACCTTTTGTGTCTAGCCTTGTGTATATATTATTGATGTAACTATCATTTTAAACATTAAGTGAAATACACTTGCATCATTACTACACTTCATTTGAATACCTCATTAATGGTAGAGCTATTCTCCTTGATTGCTCCGCCTAACTCCCAAAATCTTTTGTTCTCCCTCTTGACTGATGAAAGTAGTAGAATATTCGTTGTCTTTATACAATCGCTAATTTCCTCCTTTGATAATTTGTCTATCAATCTTTGGACAACGAATTGAGTGGTCATAATTTTGTCATCTGTAGACAATTATTGTATACACTATATTAGGTGGAGAGTGTCTCTGAAGTGTTTAAGTGATGTCAGGGATGGTAGCAAAGGTGCTTCTACGATGAAAATTCACAAGGAAGAGAAGGAGAGCATGGAGGGGAACTTCTTTTTACAGCTTAGTAGAGCACTTTGGTTCTAATATTTCAGTTAGTGTGGATGATTGGATTCTATTCGTAACGAGACATGCTTTTGTATAAGACTTTTTTGTTCTTCGGATATTGTTAGAGTACATCTATATAACAGTTAGTGTAGATGCTAATAGTAAAGAAACATGTTTTCTTATGGGATTTATACCTTTTTGCATACATATTGTATGTTGAATTTTCCCATTACATCAATATATTTGAACTCTAAAAAAGATATTTTGAGCAACTTACAAATATTTTTATTGGATGATGCAGGGCTTGCTTAAAATTCTTGACGGGACAACCCTCAGAAATCACGAGATCTTGTAGCACTTACCAATGAGGTCCTATCAATTAGTATTACACAGAAGAAATCAATTATAGACATGATAACGCTCAACTTACACCTCAAATAAGTGCAAGGTGGTCGTCGTCAATATATTTACCCAACTTCGGAGTCGGGGTCAAATCCATAGGGAACAATGTGAGTGGCGATTAAACTAGTTCAAAACTATAGCTACAAGTTAAATTCAAATAAATAATAAGAAAAGACAAAATAGGGGTTTTTATCAATCAAACAAATTCTAACGTTTCAACTTATTTTAGAACTTAAAACTTAGATCTCAATATTTTGAATCAATGATATAGAGGAACTAGGGTTGTGATCACTATGACTATTAATCTCCATTGAATAATAACTGTTCATGATTCTCGTGATAGGTGGGAACAACAGATTATCCCTGCTGATGATACTATCTGACTTATCTCTCGACCTCACCAGACAAGTTATTATCTAATTCTCTCAAACTTAGATAACATATCTATTTCCAACTGGATGTTATCTCAGGTAGATTGATCCAGTTACGGCATCAATCATTAAACAGAAGGTTGGTAGCTTCCGAGTCCTTGTTGATAATTCACGACCTCTAGTCTATTTCTCCGTCAGAAGCAAATAAAACCTAAGGCACAACCTAATGTTTGAAACCAATATATTCAAGTTAAAAAAATAAAATTTCAAGACGTTCCCACAATCACTCAAACCCTAATCCAACTATTAAATCAATGAAATATAATCATAGATCCCACAACCCTAGTTGTGGGTTTTAGTTGCTCATAAGATAGAAAGAGATAACAAAGATTAAATTCATAACTTAAAGCAAGTGAACTTACAAAAGATGAAATTCAAAGTTCTTTCTCCTTCAAGTACAATAAGAATTTCCCACAACTAAATCAAAGGATGGAAAATTGAATTCTAAGTTAAGATAGTCAAAAACAAGTGAACTCCCCTTTACTAAGTTACAAGATGTCAAAAGCTGCTTTCCAAGTTGTGAATGAAACCGTAAAAGATGCTATTTATACTAAAGCCTAATTAAGGTAATAAAATAACAAAATCACAGCTGGGCTTGGATTTAGGTGATGGCATATTGGTGTTGATCGTCAGGCTTCTGACAGCGTCTCAGATATGTCGTTAGAAGCCGTGCCTTCTTAACCTATTCTGCCTCACTCTGATGATGTCCTCCGATGGCTTACCAGAGGAGTGATGGCGTGTAGCAAATGTCGTCAGATCTTCAGCTTATTTCACCATGTTCTGTCCCACTTGGCAGCATCTTCTGACGGCTTACCACACTTGTGATGACATATTGAGAATGTCGTCACCTTCATCTAGCAACTCTTCTTCACTCTTCTTCCTGACGCCTATTTTTAGTAGCTTACCACATCTCTAACGACTTGCAAGAAATGTCGTCAGACTCATATCAGCTCACTTGTACCAGATTTTACTTATTTTGTTCATCTTTCCTATGTTTTTCTCCCATCCTTGCTACAACTATAATATCATAAGAAAACGATCAAAAAAAACCAAAAGTTTCTTAAGACTTCGCAATAATTTAGAGTTAAAAGCCTCAAATGTGTTAGCATCTGCTCACACATCAACACCCTCAACTTAAAACAATTGCTTGTCCTCGAGCAACTATATAACACCATACTACGATGTTTAACCCAGAGACACATAAGATACCTATCATAGCTGATTATCAAGTTTAGCTCAAAACTCATGCCACTCTCCACGTTCAATCCAATTGTGCATATCCATGAGAATTAACAATGTGACCCAAAGAAATCAATATATGGCATCAATTCAGCAACAACAAACATGCATGTACCAATATTACACTATCCAAACAAGTTAACAGCTAGCAATGCAACCGATGTGTCCTTACAACAAAGAAGCCCCTCCTCACTCATATATGAACTCAAGCATGTCAATGCGGGGATGGTTAAGAGACACTCTGTAATGCCCCAAAAAATGGGTCTCGGAGCGTCACACGGTGCTTGAGGCTATGAGTAGCCCCAAGCTAACCCTTTGAGCCATTTTCATTCAGTTCAACACAAATCAATGGGGTTTCCATAAATAACCCTCAAATATCAACAGAGTAATCATCATCCAAGAATAAAAGAATTTCAGAAAGATAACAAAATATGACTTATTAGTCAACTCCCAACATCTATACTAGTCTGACAAGCCTCTAAGAAAATCAATAAAACCAGCGAGCCATTGAGACATGCCCCAACTTACTCATACTCAGTTATCAAATGTAAACAATTCTGTGAAACCAACATCAGACATCATATCCTCGGAATATGAGGACTCACCACAACAGAGGATGTAGAACAGTGTGACCGAAGAATCACTGTCGAACCTGGAACTGAGCACCTAAACCTATATTCCTAGAAAATGCAGCCGAAGATGTGGGTCAGTACCATGGAAAGAAACCGAGTATATGGGGGTGTATTCAGTTGTATAAACATTATCATCATAAGTATTTATAAGAAATATGCAGGATGTATGAAAGACTCACATAGCCCGAAGAAAATCATCATAATCATGAGAGGATAAAATAAGTACAATAACATATGTGAGTCATCATATAATTTGTCAATCACATTTAGTTCATCAAGAATATCAATTCTCATAATGTAAATATCATTTAAATCTTTTGAAAGAATAACTTTCACAATTCCAATTTCAAATCACTTCACCATTCACCATAGACACAAGAAAACACACACACACACTGGGAGATCCTATAACCGACATAAACCATGTGAGCTACATGGAGTCCAACGTAAAACCCACGTTGGGGAGAGCCGTCCTATCCTTGACATCGGAGTAGGACTATCGATATTAAATCTACACAAACTAGTGATCACTATATAAATCAGCCTCAGGCTCACTCCTACGGGGGCACGCAGTTCTAGGGAAGTAAGGTCGCTTTATACCTCCCACTCGGTGCTAAAGATTTCTCCCGGACTTAGCTTAGATCATTTCAAAGACAATCCACAATAAAACAATTTCAGTAATATATAAATATACATCGGGAGCCATCATGCTTCCCATCTATCAAAATTAACCACGTTGTGGATTTCTTTCACACTCGAGTTCAAAACAACTCCATTAAGACCAAAAGGTCAAATCATTCAAAATATCTCAAATATTCAACATAAACATGCTTATAACACACACTTTCTAAAAAAACACAATTTCTAATGGGGATTCACAACCCAAATATCAAAATCATGATAAATATCGTTCAAGATTCATGCTTTATATCTCCACACATGTAAATTCATCTTTCAAAATTATAAAAATCAAGATTTCATAATAATTATCATAAGATATGGGTTCATGCTTCAAATTCGTAAAAAATCAAATAAAAATCATGCCTTTGTAAAGAAAAGTACTTTTGGGCACAAGAACGAAAGAGAGTTCTTGTTGAAAAACCCCACATACCTTGAATGAGGAACTTTAGATCGATACTCATTTTTGAGATGTTAATCGTGCCTTTGAATGATGGTTCTTGGAGTTCTTGAACTAGGAACTTGAAATCTTGAATAAATTTGCAGAATTAATGGTGAACTTTGGAGGTTCTTGAAGTTGAATGTAGGAGCTTAGGGTTTTCTTTTTGAGGGAGTTTGATGAAATATAACATATAATGCTTCTAATAGACTTTAATATAGGATTTGGACGGATTTTGGGTGAGGATGAATGACCAAAACGCCCCTAAAAATTAAAAAAATTCTCGAATCTGTCCTTTGGTGGACTGTTTTGATAGTCTGAAGTAGATCAACCATAACGTTTTACTCCGATATTCAAATTAGATGAAACCAATTTCATTAGAAAGAAGACTCGCAGATATTTCCATTGATATATAGTAGATCATCCAGATCATTATGTACAATGATTTATGATCGTTTAAAGTTGGAGCAAAAATACGCCAGGCCTCAGTACTTTTTCCTACACGTTTTACTGTTCACTACTATTCATGGTTCGATCGAAATGTTCATAACTCGTCGCTCGGGTGTCCCTTTTGGATGATCCACATATAGTTGGAAAGCTTATTCGATACTCTATGCAATGGTGGGTCATAATCTAAGACACTCCACATGAAAAATTTATAATTCACTCTAGAAGATAGAACCCAACACGTTTACGCACAAAATTTTAACAAAAAATTTCCTGGGGTATTACATCATCCCCCCTTTGGAAACATTTGTCCTCGAATGGCGCTAGACATATGAAGATTAGATAGGGAATAGAGCATACAGCTGAAACCATTCGTTAGACTCATCAGCACATCGTTTCTCACTCCGAATGCAACATAGAATGCATAAATTCAAGAAACTACAGCTGAACACATAATAAATGACAGCTGAACTGCTGCAACTTTTATCAAAAGTGCATGGTTTAGGAAAGAACGGTACCTTCGGCTTGATCATAGTTCGCGGAAAATAGGTGTGGGTACTTGGATCGCATATCCGCCTTAGCTTCCCAAGTTGCACCCTCAACAGATTGGTTTCGCCAGAACACCTTGACCAAGGGAACTTCTTTGTTCCTTAGTCTTTGGACACTGAAATCAAGAATCTCAACAGGAATCTCATCAAAAGAAAGATTTTCTTGAATGTCAGCACTCACAGAGGAATCCACTACCATAACATCACTATTATGGTTTCTAAGCATGGAGACATGGAATATTAGATGAACAGAGGACAACTCGGAAGGCAACTCGACTTCATAAGCTACCTTACCAACACGGCTAAGAATTTTGTAAGGACCAACATAACGGGGACTAAGCTTCCTCTTATTTCCGAATCTCTTCACCCCCCTCATGGGTGAAATTTTCAGATACACTAGGTCACCAACTTCAAACTCAAGGTCTCTCCTTCTAACATCCGCATATGACTTCTGATGACTCTGCGCAGTTTTCAACCTTTCCCTAATCAACTTAACTTTTTCCATAGCCTCAAATACCAAATCAGGACCACTCACAGCCGCGTCACCCACCTCGAACCAACCTATGGGTGATCTACACTTCCTCCCATATAAGGCTTCAAACGGAGCCATGCCAATACTAGAGTGGAAACTTTTATTGTAAGCAAACTTTATCAACGATAAGTGATCATCCCAACTTCCCTTATAAGTGATCATCCCAACTTCCCTTAAAGTCAAGTGCACAAGCTCTCAACATATCCTTTAAGGTCTGGATGGTCCACTCAGCCTGACCATCGGTCTGCGGATGAAAAGCAGAACTCAAAAGCACTTGGGTACCAAGACCCTTTTGAAAAGCTTTCTAAAATTATGAAGTGAACTGAGTACCCCTATCCAAAATGATAGATAACGGAACTCCATGTAGTCTGACTAGCTCTTGGATATATAATCTAGCATAATCCTCAGCAGTATATGAAGTATGAACAGACAAGAAATGAGCATACTTAGTCAACCTATCAACCACAACCCAAATGGAATCATGATGGCGTCGGGAAGTAGGTTAACCAATCACGAAGTCCATATTTACCTCTTCCAACTTCCAGGTAGGACTACTAAACTCTTGCATCATACCACCAGGTGTTTGGTGTTCAACCTTAACCTGTTGGCATGTTGCACACTTAGCTACAAATGCTGCTATATCTTTCTTTATGCCACTCCACCAATAGATTTCCCGCAAGTCTTGGTACATCTTGGTGGCACCAGAATGAATAGAATATCGTGCCCTGTGCGCTTCAGCCATAATCTTCTATCTCAGATCATCAACATTTGGGACACACAATCTACCCTGCAATCTCAACACACCATCTCCCCCTTGGGAGAAAACCTCTACTTTTTGGTCCTTGACTGAATCCTTCAGTCTGTCTAAACTAGCATCTAAGTATTGCTTTTTCTTCACTTCCGAAACCAAGGAGAATTCGAAACTACTTTGAACCCCAATACTACCTTCAGTAGAGTCAAACAACCTAACCTCCAATCTAGCCAAACGATGTACATCACGGGCCAACTCTTTCTTACCTTCTACCATATGCGAAACACTACCTATGGACACTCTACTTAGGGCATCTGCCACAATATTGTCCTTGGTCAGATGGTACAACACACTCATATCATAGTCCTTTAACAATTCTAACCATTGTCTCTACCTAAGATTCAATTCTCTCTGAGTAAACACATACTGCAGACTCTTATGATCAGTGAAAACATCAACATAGACACCATACAAATAGTGTCTCCAAATTTTTAAAGCAAACACAACAGCAGCCAACTCAAGGTCATGGGTGGGGTAATTTTTCTCATGGGGTTTCAACTGTCTAGAAGCATAAGCTATCACCTTACCCTTCTGCATCAATACGCAACCCAAACCAACTCTCGAAGCATCACAGTACACCACAAAACCATCAACACCATCAGGCAAAGTCAAAACAGGGGCTGAAGTGAGTCGAGTCTTCAACTCCTAAAAACTATTCTCACAAGATTCGGACCATAAAAACTTCATTTTGTTTTGGGTCAACCGAGTCATAGGAGACGCTATAGAGGAAAAACCCTCAACAAAACGGCGGTAATAGCCAGCTAAACCCAAGAAACTTTAAATATCAGTCAGAGAAATAGGTCTAGGCCAATTTCTAATAGCTTCGGTCTTTTAGGGATCAACTCTAATACCCTCAGAAGAAATGGTATGACCCAAAAAAGTAACTGCCCTTAGCCAAAACTCAGACTTACTAAACTTGGCAACCAACTTGTGATCTCTAAGGGTTTGCAAGACAGTTCGGAGATGATCAAAATTTTCATCCTCACTAAGGGAGTACACCAGTATATCATCGATGAACACTATGACAAACATATCTAGATATGATCTGAACACTTGATTCATGAGGTACATGAAAGCTGCTGGGGCATTAGTTAACCCGAAAGACATAACAAGAAACTCAAAATGGCCATAACGAGTTTGGAAAGTAGTTTTCGGGATGTCACACTCCCTAAATTAGTTGATGATAGACGAAATGAAGGTCTATCTTTGAGAAATAGCTTGCACCTTGCAATTGGTCAAACAAATCATCTATTCTCAGAAGAGGGTACTTATTTTTAATGGTGACTTTATTCAGTTGGCGGTAATCAATGCACATACGCAAAAAGCCATCTTTCTTTCTCACAAACAACATAGAAGCACCCCAAGGAGAAACACTGGGCCTTATGAAACCCTTATCTAGTAGATCTTTGAGTTGCTCTTTCAACTCCTTAAGTTCTGTAGGGGCCATACGGTAAGGAGGAATAGAAATAGGCTAAGTATTGGGAAGAAGATCAATCTCGAACTCTATCTCTCTATCAGGAGGTATCCCTGGGAGATCATTCGAAAAGACATCAGAAAACTCATTGACGATGTTAACAGACTGGAGAGTTGGAGTCTCAGACTTAGTGTCTTTGACTCTAACCAAATGGTAAATACACCCCTTGGAAATAAGCTTTCTAGCTTTGAGGTAAGAGATAAAATGACTCTTGGGTGACACAGAATTCCCAAACCACTCAAACATGGATGCACCCAAAAACTGAAACTTGACCACTCGGGTCCAACAATCAATAGAGGCATAAGAAGAATACAGCCAGTCCATACCCAGAATCACATCAAAATCTACCATGTCTAACTCAATCAGATCAGCCAACAAGACTCTATGACGAATGGTAACAGGACACTTTTTATACACTTTCTGGGCAACAATTGAATCACCCATCGGGGTAGAAACTAGGATAGGCTCAGGAATAATCTCAGGACTCATTTCAAAATTCACAGCAATCAAAGGTGTAACATATGAGAAATTGGATCCAGGATCCAACAAAGCATACACATCAAACTAAAATATATGAAGCATACCGATAACAACATCGGGAGAGTCCTTCTGTTCCTGGCGGGAAGATAAAGCATAGAATCTATTCTAGCACTGCCCGCCAGTATTGCTAGAAGAGGCGCCCTGAGCTAGGGCTGGGTGAGTCGCTGTAACTGGAGCACTAACAGTCTGAGTCTGGGTCTGAGGGAGATATTGACGACGCCCTTGTCCATCCTATGGAAAATCTCTAACTTTGTGACCCATGTGACCACACAAAAAATAACCCCTCTTCTTACCCCAACACTCACTTGAATGAGCCCTACCATACTTAGGACATAGGGGATGATTTGGCTTACTGCCAGCACTGTACTGGGACCTAGATGTATATGACCTGCTATCTTGCTCTTGCCTGTCTCTAGGCACGGAAGCACTAGCAGATGACGGTGCTGGCATAGACGAACAATCCTGATACTGAGGGTGACTCCCTCCCTATAATCTAGTCTGACCCTGTCTGTGCTGCTCGAACCTAGCTCTCTTATTCCCTCTCATTCTATCTCTCTCCTTAATCTTGTCTGCCTCATTCTGTTGGGCATGAGTCATTAGCCTAGAAAGATTTATCTTACTATTCAGCATAGCAAACCTATACTCCTTAACCACATAACTAGACACTCCAGTCACAAACTTACTTATACTAGCCCGATTATCAGCCACTAAGTCAGGAGTATACTTGGCCAGCTGATTAAACTTTAGACAGTACTCCCTAACAGTCATAGAGCCCTGTCGCAGGTTCATAAACTCTTCCACCTTCGCCTCTCTCATCTCCAAAGGGAAAAACTTATCTAGGAATGCATCCTGGAACTCTTACCAAGTTGTAGGGACAACTCCCTCACCTCTACCTTTCCTCCAAGCAACCACCCAGTCATAAGCAAGGTCTTTCAACCTATACGCAGCCAACTCCACATTATGTTCCTCAGATACATGCATTACCTGAGTAATCTTCCGCACCTCTTCTAAAAATAATCATGGATCCTCATCAGACTTGGACCCATAGAATTTCGGCGGATTCATCCGCATGAAGTCACGGATCCTGGTAGCAGCTGAATCACCTCTTTACTGTTGTAGAGCCGGGGTCGGGTTGGCCTGAACATTTGCAGTAATAGCTTGGGTTAGCGCCTGAAAGGCTGCTCGAAATTTAGTATGAGACACATTTTTATTCAATGGGTCAGCGGGTTGAGGTTACTAACCATTATTATTTCTTCTCGCTCGATGTGGAGGCATATTTCTAAAAGAGGAGAGCACGAATCAATAGCAGAGAGAGACATTTTAAGCACGATAGACTTCTGAAAGAAAGAATCACACTTTTTCCTAAAATGTCTTGTAGCCTCTTGCTCATAGATGTGGCACGCTACACACCGATGATCAAGACTCTACTTAACGCGGCTTGTCAGACTCCCTAGGACACCTTAAAACCTTAGGCTTTGATACCAAGTTTGTAACGCCTCAGAAAATGGGTCCTGGAGCGTCACACGGTGCTTGAGGCTACGAGTAGCCCCAAGCTAACCCTTTGAGCCATTTTTATTCAGTTCAACATAAATCAATGGGGTTTCCATAAATAACCCTTAAATATCAACAGAGTAATCATCATCCAAGAATAAAAGAATTTCAGAAAGATAACAAAATACGACTTATTAGTCAACTCCCAACATCTCTACTAGTCTGACAAGCCTCTAAGAAAATAAATAAAACTAGCGAGCCATTGAGACATGCCCCAACTGACTCATACTTAGTTATCAAATGTAAACAATTCCATGAAACCAACATCAGACATCACGTCCTCGGAACATAAGGACTCACCACAACAGAGGATGTAGAACAGCGTGCCCGAAGAATCACTGTCGAACCTGGAACTGAGCACCTGACCTATATTCCGAGAAAATGCAGCTGAAGATGTGGGTCAGTACCATGGAAAGGAACCGAGTATATGGGGGTGTATTCAGTTGTATAAACATCATCATCATAAGTATTTATAAGAAATATGCAGGATGTATGAAAGACTCACATAGCCCGAAGAAAATCATCATAATCATGAGAGGATGAAATAAGTAATATAACACATGTGAGTCATCATATAATTTGTCAATCACTTTTAGTTCATCAAGAATATCAATTCTCATAATGTAAATATCATTTAAATCTTTCGAAAGAATAACTTTCACAATTCCACTTTCAAATTACTTCACCATTCACCATAGACACAAGGAAACACACACACACTGGGAGATCCTATAACCGACATAAACCATGTGAGCTACATGGAGTCCAACGTACAACCCACGTTGGGGAGAGCCATCCTATCCTTGCCATCGGAGTAGGACTATCGATATCAATTCCACACAAACTAGTGATCACTATATAAATCAGCCTCAGGCTCACTCCTATGGGGGCACGAGTTCTAGGAAAGTAAGGTCACTTTATACCTCCCACTCGGTGCTAAAGATTTCTCCTGGACTTAGCTCAGATCATTTCAAAGACAATCCACAACAAAAAAATTTTATTAATATATAAATATACATCGGGAGCCATCATGCTTCCCATCTATCAAAATCAACCACGTTGTGGATTTCTTTCATACTCGAGTTCAAAACAACTCCATTAAGACCAAAAGGTCAAATCATTCAAAATATATCAAATATTCAACATCAACATGCTATAACACACACTTTCTAAAAAAAATACAATTTCCAATGGGGATTCACAACCTAAATATCAAAATCATGATAAATATAGTTCAAGATTCATGCTTTATATCTCCACACATGTAAATTCATCTTTCAAAATCATAAATACCAAGATTTCATAATAATTATCATAAGATATGGGTTCATGCTTCAAATTCATAAAAAATCAAATAAAAATCATGCCTTTGTAAAGAAAAGTACTTTTGGGCACAAGAACGAAAGAGAGTTCTTGTTGAAAAACCCCACATACCTTGAATGATGAACTTTAGATCGATACTCATTTTTGAGATGTTAATCGTGCCTTTGAATGATGGTTCTTGGAGTTCTTGAACTAGGAACTTGAAATCTTGAATAAATTTGCAGAATTAATGGTGAACTTTGGAGGTTCTTGAAGTTGGATGTAGGAGCTTAGGGTTTTCTTTTTGAGGGAGTTTGATGAAATATAACATATAATGCTTCTAATAGGCTTGAGTGGATATGACCAAAACGCCCCTACAAATCAAAAAAAATTCTCGAATCTGTCCTTTGGTGGACTGTTTTGATAGTCTAAAGTAGATCAACCATAACATTTTACTCTGATATTCAAATTGGATGAAACCAATTTCATTAGAAAGAGGACTCTCATATATTTCCATTGATATGTAGTATCTCACCCAGATCATTGTGTACGAGGAGTTATGATCGTTTGAAGTTGACCCAAAAATTCACTTTTGATAGGCTGAAGTAAATCGACCATAACTTTTTGCTCCGATAGACAAATTGGATGAAACCAATTTCATTAGAAAGAGGACTCTCAGATATTTCCATTGATATATAGTAGATCACCCAGATCATTATGTACAACGAGTTATGATCGTTTAAAGTTGGAGCAAAAATACGCCAGGCCTCAGTACTTTTTCCTGCATGTTTTACCGTTCACTACTATTCACGGTTCGATCGGAATGTTCATAACTTATTGCTTGGGTGTCTATTTTGGATGATCTACATATCGTTGGAAAGATTATTCGATACTCTATGTAATGGTGGGTCATAT
This sequence comes from Capsicum annuum, assembly GCF_002878395.1. Classification (NCBI taxonomy): domain Eukaryota; kingdom Viridiplantae; phylum Streptophyta; class Magnoliopsida; order Solanales; family Solanaceae; genus Capsicum; species Capsicum annuum. The sequence continues at coordinate 118,972,613 of NC_061112.1, read as the reverse complement.
TCTAAGACATTCCACACAAAAAATTTATAATTCATTCTAGAAGATAGAACCCAACACATTTACGCACAAAATTTCAACGAAAAATTTTCTGGGGTATTACACACTCACTCTCAGAAAGAAATTCCAATCAATGCATGTCAAATACCATATTCTTGGCCTTATTTTCATTACCAAGGTGTCCAGATAGGTAAGTTTGGATCACTATAGGTCTTTTCTTTGTCTTGTAATGTAGGCTAAGGGCTGGTATGATATTCAATGGAATTTAGAGTGACTAAGCCTCCTTGGCACTACCTTAACTTTTGGGGTTCACTTATTAACCTTTTTCTTCTTTTTCTCCTTTTCTTGATCACACATTATTCCGGATGGATGTGGCTTTTCTTTTTCATTCTTTTTCTTTTCTTATTCTTCTTCCACACCACCTAACTTTTTATTCTTTTTCACTTATTCTTTTCCTTTTATTCTACCTTTATTCATACTCAGTTTACATCACGCACCTCTATGATAGCCACCCTCAACTTAGGTTGTTTACCTAAATCTAGGTGCACAGTATCCAAGGAGGACCAGGGCCAAAATAGGTTCATTATGATCTAAATGGGAAGGTGATAGGTGTCATAGAAAGAAATGGTCAATTCAGGCTCAAAATAGGGATCAAGAGATATCATGCATACATGGAAGGTCATTTAGGCAAAAAGTGACTTAAAAATCAAAACTTCCTATGATCCTTTCCTAACCCCTATATTTTAACCAAGGTAAGAATAACTAGGCAAGTTCTAGATTTAACACACAAAGGGAACTAAGTAGTATCTCACACACACATGGCACAAAGGTGCATCATAAGCTACTACCTATCCGGTTCATACAATTGTTTGGTAGTGGATATCATGTCACTAGTACTAATGCCATAACAAGATGCATAGTGGTCACACATAAATGTATATCACACAGTTATAAAACAGACCAACGGAGAGGTATTTATCAGTCTCAAAAATCAACAAAAATATGTCAACTGCTCTAGATACTTATTTTTCTCCAGTTAACCACAACACATCACAAAACAAACACAGTACGCCTAAATATGCCAGCTCTACTAGGAACAAGACTCCGGGGAAAAGAGGCACAACAACAAAAAACCCAGGAGGACATCAACACCCACGAGTAGCCCCACCTTCAACTTAATATCATGCATTGTTCCCAACACGTCAAATCAAAATGAGAGAGTTAGAAACATAATTGTGGCACCATGGGTGCGAAGATCTGATGTCAATCACATAATACGAATACAAATAACAAATTACCTTGGGTTGACTCCCAAGAAGCACCCGGTTTAACGTCGCGGCGCGACTCAATTATCTTGACTACTCAGACTTTGTCAAGATATCTTGTTGATATTATTTATGTCTCCACTTGGAGGATTTGAAATGCCGGCCTAACTTTTGATCAATACATCTTTGAGGCGCGTTGGGGAAATGTGAGGGCATGATGAGGAATATTTTATCACACCACTTTGAAGACTTGAACTGCTTGCCTAATTTTGCATCAAACTTTCGTGTGGGCTCATTTGGCAATGGTGAGAATCTTAAACAACCACTAAATATACATCGATCTTTAAGATCCTTGGCCTTCAATATTGGGGTTGTAGTCTACCCTTTTGGAAGGATAAAATCCAAAATGTAAGAATCTTCGTCCTCATTTTCAAAATTCATCATTTGCTTGGGTGATTTGACTTTCATCACATCCACTAAGAATAATGTTGAAAAGTGATTCGAATGAGGACTAACCCTCAATTTCGGAATAACTTCCCTATTAATATTTTTACCCCGAAATGGACTAGAGTCTTCACGAGGATTGTGCTTGATTTCTTCCTTTGACTCTAATGCCATTTCCTCATCCCTGGCATCTTCATTCATGAATGGTTCAGTTGGTTGGGAAATCACTGAGGGTTGCTCAACATTAAGCTCATCATCAAAATCAGATTCCTTCTCTTCATCCTCACACTCTTCCATTATTTTAAATAATTCCACAGACAAGATATCATCCAAACATAATGTAGAAAAGTGTTTTGGATGATTGACCTTGATATCCATCTCTTTTATCATTTCTCTTCCCTTATTAAATGCCCTAATGTCTTGACGTATGTCACATATGGTATCATTCATTGTGTCTATACGATCCAATATTAGTTGAATCCTAACTTCAATGTCACTCTTTCCAGTGCTTCGTTCTTCCTTTTCTTGACCATAAGACCTGTCATACTCATAAGAAGAACTAGAACTTGGGTTAGCATAATAGGGGAAGGGGGAATTTGAGAAATCACTCCAATGTCTATCTTGAACACCACATAAAGAACAATTATACTCCTGGTAGGATGGAGATGGTGCACACATCTTTCTCTGGGGAGCATATCTACAGTTATGCTAAAAGTGGGGTCCATCATAATATGGACATGGATCATCCAGATAAAATTTCCAATCATCAAACTCACATTCATTCCAAGATGCCATAGTAATAAGTAAATTAGAATAACAATCTACATAACACAAGAAATAAAAGAAAACTAAAAACAAATATTTATAAGTTTGAATTCAAGCAAGTAGGCTAAAATTCCAAACCAACTCAATACGCCAAATTGTTCCCCGACAATGATGCCATTTTTGATAACGCTCAACTTACACCTTAAATAAGTGCAAGGCGGTCGTCGTCAATATATTTACCCAACTTTGGAGTCGGGGTCGAATCCACAAGGAACAATGTGAGTGGTGATTAAACTAGTTCGAAACTATAGCTACAAGTTAAATTCAAATAAATAATAAGAAAAGACAAAATAGGGTTTTTTATCAATCAAACAAATTTTAACGTTTCAACTTATTTTAGAACTCCAAACTTAGATTTCAATATTTTGAATCAATGATATAGAGAAACTAGGGTTGTGATCACAATGACTATTAATCTCTATTGAATAATAACTGTTCATAATTCTCGTGATAGGTGGGAACAACAGATTATCCCTACCGATGATTCTATCTGACTTATCTCTCGACCTCACCAGATAATTTATTATCTAATTCTCTCGAACTTAGATAATAGATTTATTTCCAACCAGATGTTATCTCAGGTAGATTGATCCAGTTACGACATCAATCATTAAACAAAATGTTGGTAGCTTCTGAGTCCCTGTTGATAATTTACGACCTCAAGTCTATTTCTCCGTTAGAAGCAAATAAAACCTAAGGCATAACCTAATAATCATATTCCCACCAATAGATTCAAGTTAAAACAAAATGATTTCAAGATATTCCCACCATCACTCAAATCCTAATCCAACTATTGGATCAATGAAATAATAATCATAGATCCCACAACCCTAGTTGTGGGTTTTATTTGCTCACTAGATAGAAAGAGATAACAAAGATTAAATTCATAACTTAGAGCAAGTGAACTTACAAAAGATGAAATTCAAAGTTCTTTCTCCTTCAAGTACAATAATAATTTCCCACAACTAAATCAAAGGATGGAAAATTGAATTCTAAGTTAAGAGAGTCAAAAACAAGTGAACTCCCCTTTACTAAGTTACAAGATGTCAAAAGCTGCTTCCAAAGTTATGAATGAAGCCCTAAAAGATTCTATTTATACTAAAGCCTAATTAAGGTAATAAAATAATAAAATCACAGCTGGGCTCGAATTTAGGTAATAGCATATTGGTGTTGTTCATCAGGTTTCTGACGGCGTCTCAGCTATGTCGTCAGAAGCCGTGCCTTATTAACCTGTTCTGCCTCACTCTGAAGATGTTCTCGGATGACTTACCAGAGGAGTGATGGCATGTAGCAAATGTCATCAGACTTTTAGCTTATTTCACCATGTTCTGTCCTACTTGACGGCATCTTCTGATGGCTTACCACACTTGTGACGACATATTGAGAATGTCATCACCTTCATAAAGCAACACTTCTTCACTTTTATTCCTGACGCCTTTTTTGATAGCTTACCACATCTCTGACGGCTTGCAAGAAATGCCGTCAGACTTATATCAGCTCACTTGTACCAGATTTTACTTATTTTGTTCATCTTTCCTATGTTTTCCTCCCATCCTTGCTGCAACTACAATATCACAAGAAAATGATTAAAAACAACTAAAAGTTGCTTAAGACTTCACAATAATTTAGAGTTAAAAGCCTCAAATGTGTTAGCATCTGCTCGCATATCAAGACACTATACAATTAGATCCGCTCTTCATAGACAAACTTGGGAGTCAAACCATGATTGCCCCTTTTTGTCTGACCTAAGGGATCACATGAAAGACTTTTTGATGTCTTTTTAGTTGGAAGATAGCGTGTAAGTAGGTTTTTTTGGTGAATTCATGTTTGTGGTAAAATACTTTTTTGAGGTTAATTTTTTTTTTGCTTCGAAACATCTATCTTTATGTTCCTTTCACTCAATGTTTTCCCTGTACTTATTTTTGTTTCGTAATTATTTACCTATGTGAACTGGTCTGACTTCATGTGTATTGGCTTTTACCAATTAGACTTCAAAAGCAGATGGCTTTTACATTATGAATTTGAAGGAGATATGTGCAAATGCAACTTACATAGTCAACAGAGTAGAGAAGAATGTAAATATGTTCTTTGTATTGAATGAATGAAAAATGTACACACACTATGCGAGGAAGTACAAATACTTATTTGTAACACCCTATAAAAGTCGTACATGTGTTAGCTCCTAGTAGTGTGTTCATAGACTTGAAAACTAGAAATTTTTCTAAGTGTAAAAAGGGACTTAGAATCATTTTGAGCTTTCAATTTTTGAGGATTTTATTTTCAACCTTTCTGACCTTTGTTTCTTGATTTTTTTGTTGATATGTGATGGGACAAGTCAAGGGTACGTCCCGAATAAGTTTCAAATTTTATGGATCGCATTTAGACCACGTTTGGTGTCCCAAAATAGTGAACCAACGCGATCTTAGCACGCCGCGTCACCTATTGCATTGGTTAAATTTTGTGCAGAGACTGCCAGTAAAAGTACTGAGGCTCGGCGCGATGATGGCATGATGCCCAATTTTCAGCTTTTAAAAATCAGCATCCTAGGGGGGAAATTAAGTCATTCTTTTCCCACCCTTATCATCTTAAACACAGGATTTCAATCCTTAAACATCATATTACTTATATTTTTATCAAAAATTCATAAGAACACTCTCTAGGGTTTCAGTCTTGAATTTCAAATAACTAAAGATTCCACTGTGGGTTTTGGAAATTGATTGAAGATTTGGAATCCCCAAACCGTAAGATTTATCATCTATCAAATTCCTAATTTGAGGTACACGGGATTTTCCTAAAATCTCATGGGCATAGAAATCATGATTTCTTTTAAAGGGTTTCGAATTATGAATACATTCATGTTTTAGAAGCCTTGATGATATTATTTTGGTCTTTAGGCCTTCCCCCAAATTGATTTGAAATTATATATATATGTAATCATGTGTTTTAAGGTTGATGATTGAATTGAGAGCATGACTCATGAAAAATCCCTCTCATGTTATGATTTTTCTTTACTTATGATATGCTATGAATTGTTTTGAATGCATCTTGAAAAGCATGATACTAAATATCTTGAGTAATGTTATATTTGGATTATTATTTTGATTTCAAAAGAGAGGGTTGTTTATGTTGATGAATGTTGAACATAATCATATAATGAAAAGAGTTGCATGGTTTGTTAAAGATTACATAACCACCACTTGTTTATTGAAAGGCTGAGAATTTTTGCATAGTTTTGACTTATGTTTTCAGAATATGAAATCTCTTATGCAAATTGCATTCTTGGGTGGTTTGAACTGTGTTTTAATGAAAAATCATGCTTAATACTATATGGTTCAAAAAATATGACTTGTAAGTTTTGGTATGACGATACCAAATCAGACAATGCCATGACAAACACAGACTAATATGGAAAATAGACTTTACCATACTTTTATGATTTAGAAGTTCAGAATGATACATGTTTAGAAAAGGCTAAAAATACACATAAAGAAATGTTAGGTGGTTCCTCGAAGAAGGCACAAGTTCAGACAACTCATTGCCCAAAATCGTGATTTCCCGATCTGGGTATATTATTATATGTTGTCCCAGTATCCTGTGGCATATCAGACTCAGACACTCCAATCCTTGTGGAACACTTGGGTTGGGGGCTTCCCCGCTGAGTCAATGGCAGATTCCATATATGCCATGGAATATCAGACTTGTAGTGGAGCTCCACCTAACTCAGAAGTAACACAAAGATCAGAAATTATTTTGACAAGAATATTTGATGATTATCAAAATAGTGCCTATGTGTTTTGAAACTATTTTATGCATGATGTTTTGGTAAATTACTCTCATCTACTTTATACTTATAAACACATTATTTTGAATTTCTTCGCATACCAGTACAACTGTATTAACCCCATACCTTCCAGATTTTGAGGCGCAATCTAGGGGTCCTGATAAGTAGTAGATTTCTTCAGTTAGAAGTGAAGAGTACCAGTTGGTGAGCCTTCTATACTTAGAAGGCCTAGTTCCTCTCAGATATTTATCATTATTATGGTTTTGGTCTACTGGGGGACTTGTCCCAGTTTTCAGATAGTTGTCATTAATTATATAGTAGTAATTTCGTAGACTGGTTCAGACATTGTCTAGTTTTTGTTGGGCTTTACTTTTTATATTATAAGTTGATTTCAGACATATGACCATGATACCATTTCAATATGTATATTTTTGCGTTTCCATATTTATCTATGAATGGTGTATATGATAACAAGTTAGAAGGGCTCTCGGTCTTCATTGTTTGGGATGTCCATCATGACCAGAGCTCTAGTTTGGGTTGTGACAAACTTGGTATCAAAGCACAATTCATGGTCCTAGGGTGTCTGCGAAATCATGTTGGGTAGAGTCTTATTTATGTGTATGTAGTGCACCATACTTATAAGCAGGATGCTACTAGGTATTTAGGAATGTTTTCCCTTTTTTTGATTTAGTTCGTGCTTTAGAGTCTGAATTTTCCCCCAATCAATGATCTATTGTATTTCAGAAAAGCAATCATGCCTCTACGTCACACTAACGGTTAGAATGCCCATACTGATGAGGTCCGTCCCTCTCAGTGGATGAGGACCCACAATAGAGCTCAAACTCTGGAGGTTGTTGTTACTTTGGGAGTCCCAACTACCTAGAACAGCCTACCCAGGGTACTTAGAGCTTTTTGTACGAGGACAAATCGCACCAGATATAGCCCGAGAGAGGTATCTAATATAGAATTCAGATAATCCATTCACATAATTGCATAGTTGGTGGCCACACAGACTTAATGGTCGGAGGATGTTGGGTCTTCATCTATTATATCTGAGGCTACTTAGGTGGGTCAGTACATGAGGATGAACCTGCCCAACTTTACTGGCACCAAGGTAGAAGAGGATCCACAAGAGTTTGTGGACGAGATGGAGAAGATCTTTAAGGTGATACATGTAAATGAGGTAATGGGCATTGAGCTAGTAGCTTATCAACTGAAATAGGTAGCGAACCAGTGGTACTGGGAGTGGGAAGATTTGAAGAGGGAAAATGCTGGGGGCGAGTTTGTGAAAACTTTCTTAGATCATTCTTTCCTTAGGAGTTGAGGGATGCAAAAGCTGATGAATTTATGAACCTAAAGCAATGAAAGATGAATGTCAAGGAGTACACTATGAGGTTCAACCAACTAGTTCGTTATGCTCTAGAGATGACTGGTAATATGAGATCCCATAAACTTATCTCCAAATATTGTTTGTATCATCTTATTTGGGTTAAAGATTCTAATACTGAAAGTCTTTCCTTTTAGTCTGTCCCTATGGTAAATGAGTTTCTAGAAGTCTTTCCCAATGATCTCCCAGGAATACCACTTGATAGAGAGATAGATTTTGGTATTGATTTGTTGCCAGATACTCGTCCCATCTCTATTTCTCCATATAGAATGGCACCTGCAAAACTAAAAGAATTAAAAGAACAGCTAGCAGACCTTCTAGACAAAGTTTTTATCCATCGTAGTGTTTCTCCCTGGGGTTTACCTATACTCTTCGTGCGAAATAAAGATGGTTTCCTACGTATGTTCATAGATTACTGTCAGTTGAATAAGGTCACTGTTAAAAATAAATATCCTTTTCCTAGTATTGATAATCTATTAAACCAACTTCAGGGTGCTAAATGTTTTTCAAAGATAGACCGTTGTTCGGGATATCATCAGTTGAAGGTTAGAGAGTCAGACATTCCTAAAACAGCTTTCCAAACTAGATACGGTCATTATGAATTCTTAGTCATGTCCTTTGGGTTGCCTAACACCTCTGTAGCTTTCATGGACATAATGAATAGGGTATTCCATCAGTTTTTAGACCTATTTATAATAGTATTCATTGATGATATTTTGATTTACTCTAAAAGTGAGGAGGATCATGCCAATCACCTCCGAATCATCCTTCAGACTTTCAAAGATCATAAGTTGTATGCAAAATTTTCCAAGTGTGAATTATGGCTAAATGCCATTACTCTTTTTGGGCATTTATGTCTAGTGACGGGACTAAGGTTGATCCCCAAAAGGTTGAGACAGTGATAAAATGGCCCAGACCCATGAGTCCAATCAATATTCGAAGCTTCTTGAGTTTGGTAGGGTATTACAAAAGGTTCGTAGAGAGTTTTTTTTCAATAGCTGCTCCGATTACTAAGTTGACACAGAAAAAAGGTAAAGTTAGTGTGGTATGACTTGTGAGAATAATTTTGAGAAGTTAAAATACAAGTTGACAACTGCTCATATTTTGACCCTTCCAGAAGGTACAGAGGGTTTTTTTGTGTACTATGATGCATCCTGAGTAGGACATGGGAGTGTACTAATACAACATGGTAAGGTGGTAGCTTATGCCTCTAGGCAGTTGAAGGTTCATGAGCGAAATTACCCCACCCATGACTTCGAGTTAGCGGTTTTGGTGTTTGTGCTTAAAATATAGAGGCATTATCTTTATGGGGTACATGTTGATATTTTCACTAACCACAAGAGTTTTCAGTATGTTTTCTCCCAGAAAGAATAATACGTCAAGCAAAGATGTTGGTTGGAGCTCTTGAAGGATTATGACATGAGCCTGCACTATCATCCAAGCAAGGGGAATATGGTAGCCGATGCCCTCAACAAGTTGTCTATGGGCAGTCTTTCTTGTGTTGAGAAAGGGAAGAGAGAGATGGTGAAGGATATTCACCGACTTACACATCCGGGAGTGTGACTCTCAAATTTTGAAGATGGGGGAGTAATTATTCATGAGATAGCTAGATCCTCCCTTTGTGCAGAAGTTAAAGAGAAGCAAGTTGAAGATCCCATCTTGATGTAGATCAATAAAGATGTGGGTCAACAGAAGGTGGTGATGGAATTTTGAGATAACACGGTAGATTATGCATACCAGATATAGATGATTTACGAAAGAGGATCCTTGACGAAGCTCACACTTTGAGGTATGTTGTTCACCCAAGCTCTACCAAGATGTATTATGATCTAAAAACTATATATTGGTAGAATAACATGAAGCGTGATGTGGCTAACTTTGTTGCCAAGTGTTTGAATTGTCAACAAGTTAAAGTGGAGCATATGAGGCCAGGTGGTACTTCCCAGGAGATAGCTTTGCCTTTGTGGAAGTGGGAGATGATTAGGACTTTATTACGGGACTTTCAAGGTCCAGAAACCAGTATGATTATATTTGGGTAATTATAGACCGACTGACCAAGTCAAAACACTTTCTGCCTATGAGGACCAACTATTCAGGAGATGATTATGCCAAGCTTTACATTGATGAGATAGTCGGTTTGCATGGAGCACTTGTATCCATCATATCTGATCTAGGTATGTAATTCTCTTCTTAGTTTTAGAGATTTTTTCAAAGGGGTTTAGGTACCCAAGTGAATCTGAGTACTGCATTCTACCATCAGACTGATGGGCAAGTTGAGTGTACTATTTAGACCCTTGAGGATATGTTGAGGGCTTGCGTAATTCATTTAAAAGTTAGTTGGGTAGATTACTTTCCATTGATAGAGTTTGCATATAGTAACAGCTAACATGCTAGCATTAATATGGCTCCTTTTGAGGAATTGTATAGAAGAAGATGTAGGTCACTAATAGGGTGGTATGAAGTAGGTGAGACTCAGTTTTTTGGGCCTAATTGTTCATCGGGCAAAGAAGGATGTAAAAATCATTAGAGAATGACTTAAAATAGCCCAGAGTCGACATAAGTCCTATGCTAATGTTACAAAAAAGGCTTAGAATTTAAGGTTGGTGATTCGGTGTTTCTCAAGGTCTCTCCTATGAAGGGAGTCATGCAGTTCGAGAAGAAAGGTAAGCTGAGTCCTTGATTTATAGGATCATATTAAATTGTGAGAAGGATAAGTGCAATTGCGTATGAGTTAGAGTTTTCTATAGATCTGGGTTCTGTCCATCCAGTATTTCATGTGTCCATGTTGAACAAGTGTATTGGGGACTATTCCCTAGTATTGCCTGTAGAGGAGATCAAAGTGACAATCTCCTTAGCATATGAAGAGGAACCTATTGCAATCTTAGATCATCAAGTTAGAAAGTTGATGATTAAGGAGATAACTTTGGTTAAAGTGTTGTGGAAAAATCAAAAAGTTAAAGAAGCAACTTGGGAATCAGAAGATGACATGAGAGATAGATACCCAAACTTATTTGATCTGGTGAATGACGAAATAGAAGGTACAATCCTTGTATTATTCTTTTATGACCTTAGTATGCTTGAAATCGTGCTTGTCTGTGTTCCGCGTCATCATTGAGGGGTGAATGATCCCAAGGAGGGATAATGTAACACCCGTAAAAGTCGTACATGTGTTAGCTCCTAGTAGTGTGTATATAGACTTGAAAACTAGAAATTTTTCTAAGTTTAAAAAGGGACTTAGAATCATTTTGAGCTTTCAATCTTTGAGGATTTTATTTTTGACCTTACCAACCTCCATTTCAAAATTTATTTATTGATATGTGATAGGACAAGTCAAGGGTATGTCCCAAACAAGTTTTGGATTTTTCGAATCACATTTAGACCACGTTTGGTGTCCCAAAATAGTGGACCAACGCAATCTTGGCGCACCGCATCACCTATTGCATTGTTTAAATTTTGTGCAAAGACTGCAAGTGAAAGTACTGAGGCTCGGCGCAATGATGGCACGATGCATCGAGTATCGCGTCAATGCCATCGACGCGTCGCGTTGCCTGTAGCGTCGATGCCCAGTTTTCAGCTTTTAAAAATCAGCATCCTAGGGGGCAATTAAATCATTCCCCACACCCTTATCAGCTTAAACACGGGATTTCAATCCCAAAATACCATATTAATGATATTTTCATAAAAAATCCACAAGAACACTCTCTAGGGTTTCAGACTAGAATTTCAAATAACTCAAGATTGCACCGTGGGTTTTGAAAATTGATTGATGATTTGGAATCCCAAAATTGTAAGCTTCATGAATCATCCATTAAATTCCTAATTTGAGGTATGCGGGGTTTTCCTAAAATCTCATGGGTATAAAAATCATAATTTTTTTGAAAGGGTTTCAGATTTATGAATACATTCATGTTTTAGAAGCCTTGATGATATTGTTTTGGTCTTTAGGCCTTCCCCCAAATTGATTTGAAATTATATATATATGTAAGCATGTGTTTTAAGGTTGATGATTGAATTGAGAGCATGACTCAGGAAAAATCCCTCTCTTGTTATGATTTTCCTTTACTTATGATATGCTATGAATTGTTTTGAATACATCTTGAAAAGCATGATATGAAATGTCTTGAGTAATATTTTATTTGGATTATGATTTTGATTTCAAAAGAGAGGATTGTTTATGTTGATGAATGTTGAACATTATCATATAATGAAGAGAGTTGCATGATTTGTTAAAGATTACATGACCACCACTTGTTTATTGAAAGGATGATAATTTTTGCATAGTTTTGACTTTTGTTTTTAGAATATGAAATCTCTTATGCAAATTGCATTATTGGGTGGTTTGAACTGTGTTTTAATGAAACATCATGCTTAATACTATATGGATCAGAAAACATGACTTGCAATCTTGGTATGACAATACCAAAGCAGACAATGCCATAATAGACACAGACTAATATGAAAAATAGACTTTACCAGACTTTTATGATTTAGAAGTTTAGAATGATACATGTTCAAAAAAGGCTAAAAATGGGCATAAAGAGATGTTAGGTGGTTCCCCAAAAAAGGCACGAGTTCAGACAACTCATTGCCTAAAATCGTGATTTGCTGATCCGGGTATATTATTATATGCTGGCCTAGTGCTCTGTGGCATATCAGAATCAGACACTCCAACTCTTGCAGCACACTTGGGTTGGGGGCTTCCACGCTGAGTCAATGGTGGATTTTATATAGCCCGTGGAATATCAGACTTGTAGGGGAGTGCCACCTAACTTAGAAGTAACATTAAGATCAAAAATTATTTTGACAAGAATATTTGATGATTATCAAAATGGTACCCATGTGTTTTAAAACTAATTTATGCATGATATTTTGGTAAATTACTCTCATCTACTTTATACTTATAAACACATTATTGTGGATTTCTTTGCATACCAGTACAACTATACTGATCCCCTACCTTCCAGGTTCTGAGGCATCATCTAGGAGTCCTGATAAGTACTAGATTTCTTTAGTTAGAACTAAAGAGTACCAGTTGGTGAGCCTTCTATACTTTAGAAGGCCTAGTTTCTCTCAGACATTTATCATTATTATGGTTTTAGTCTACTGGGGGCCTTTTCCCAATTTTCAGATAGTTGTCATTGATTATATAGTAGAGATTTCGTAGACTGGTTCAGACATTGTCTTGTTGTTGTTGGGCTTTAATTTTCATATTATACATTGAGTTCAGACTTATGGCCATGATTCCATTTCAGTATGTAAATTTTTGCATTTCTGTATTTGTCTATGAATGGTGTATGTGATTACAAGTTAGAAGGGCTCTCGGGTTTTCATGGTTCGGGATGTCCATCACGGCCAGAGCCACGGTTCGAGTTGTGACATTAGTAGTGTGCTAAATACCAATTAGTTATCCCTAACAAATATTCTAACCGTATATTTTAATTAATCTCAAACTAATCTCTTTATTTATGAAAAGTCCCTCCTATTTTATCAGAAAGCTCTCTGTGAAAGAAAATTGGCTTAGGGTAATCATGTTCTTGATTAATATATAGCCCTTCATAATTAATAAGCTGCATTTCCCATAAATGCAGATGGAAATATTTGCATCTTTGACACAATGGCTAAACCATATCTTCTCTGCCTACTCTCCCTGTCGTCTCTGGATCAACTCATCGTATCATGTTGTTCTAAATTATAACTGTTATATTTGACCCAAATTATGTTGATCCAGCCCTAAAAGTTTTGCGATGCGATTCACATTTGTGATTTTCAATGAGGTCTCTGGTGGTAGCATAGGGATCGGGCCTAGGACTTATTTGTATGCACGAATTATATAAGTGCATTTAGTTGGTTTTTTGTGTATCCAAAAAATACTCATTCTCCATATTGCACTCCTCTGCTTTCATTATAGTGAAACATCCTCTGCCTCTACCCGTGTTTTTTTCGGCAAGGGTTTCCACGTAAATCTGTGTGTTCTTGTTTATTATTTTGTTTGTGGTTTGATTTATTTCTACCGATTCATAACAATAACACTAGGACAATGACTTTTATGATGCCTAGGATGGATAATTTAGAGTGGAAAAGGTGTGTATAAGCCAATGCCAGTGAAAATTATATCTTTTATTTGGGCTAAGTAGTCAATTAGGAGAGGGTGTTAGACCTTTCTAGCACATTATTATGATTTTAGTGAGGAGTCCCCTTCTAGTGAGTCTGTTCTTGTGGTGTCAAAATTTCAAGATGTGTTTTCCACAAATTTTCTTGGTATGCCTCTAGTCTGGGACATTGACTTGGAGTCGGCCACTCACTCTATCTCTATCCCCTTCTATCGAATGGCTTCGACTGAGTTGAGGGAACTTAAGAATCAGTTACAGAAGTTACTTGATAACGGATCTATTCATCCTAGTGCTTCATCTTGGGGTGCTCTAGTGTTGTTTGTTAAGAAAAAGGATGGTAGAATGAGAATGTGTACTATAGGCAGTTGATAAGTGTTAACACCTTGCATTTTTAAGCTAGAAATCGGACCGTCGTTCCTATTTGTGCAAACTCCAATCCCATGATTTTTATTTTTAAATTCATGTGTCATGATCTTTATCCTAGTGTTTGAAGTGCTTTCGAGGTGAAAAATATTCATAGGAATCACTTAAAGCGAAGTTGAACTAAGGGCCTTTGATACGACTAAATCTTTATATTCGATTCTACAAAGTTCTACTTTGAACATGCATAAATTTCAATACACATATAATTTTATATTTCAAGACCCACCAAATTCTAGATAATTGTGTTAGCTTTCCAACAATATTTATTTTGCCTTAATCCGATACCCGAGTAAAAAGTTATGAAATTTTTCATGAGAGGCAGTAAGCCAACGCGATTGGGACGCAGCACGTCAGTCTCTTGATGCGATAAGCAATGCGATGCGTTGCTCTCCCTATGTGATATCTGACATGACCCAAAGCTTTTTCACATATTGTTCCAACTTCTTAAGGGTCTCGGGGCACTTTGATCATAACCCCTCACCCAAATTCGTCCATAACACAAAATTTCAGCCCCCAAGGAGAATTAGTTGCCTCTTTATTCAATTTGATCTCAAAGAAAATCCTAACCACCTGATACCAAAACTCCCCAAGATCACATAAAACAAACACCAAAATCAGTCCACTAGTTCAAGAACTATGGACCCTTTTGATGACCTATCTCGGATTCTCAAGAAGAATAAGAAAGGAAGTGATATCAAGAGTAAAACACACTAAAAAACAGCAACAACTCGTGATGAACAAGATGAACACAAGAACACAACTTTCGGATTCAACAAGACACAAAAACAATCCACTACAAACATACAAAGTGCAATAAGATAAAGATAGATAGATAGACAAATGAAGATATAATATTAACAACCCAAAAGCTTATTCCATTTTTGGACCTTAATATCACACACAACCTAAACCTATCTCTTACGTGACCTCAAATCCCCAAGAAATCTCCGTTTCTAAGAGATTCATCAACACAAGGATTCCACCTTGCCCAAGGATTCCACCTTGCTAAGAGGCTCTCAAAAGTGGCTATAAATATCATAAAAAATCTGCCCCAAAATGACCTAATAAGGTTATATTTATAGCTAGGGAAACTTATTACAAATGACCAAAAAACCCTTGCAAAGGGGCGGATGAACAGTGATGGGTGAACAATAACAACTTTGGAGTGTGGGACTTGTTCTCTACACTTCAAAGCTTGTTCCTTGGATGGGAATCCCCACAAACTCGGGTCTTCACTCACGTCTTCATGTCCTCTAGTGCTAAGATGCCTCTTTGACCCGTATCATCCTCCCCTCCTTAGAAAGGATTCATCCTCGAATGCAAACCTTGCAAAATGATAGGAAGGACAAACAAACACAAGTTCCTCAATGTATGAGGGTTAGGGTTAGTGTAATGAATCATAGCATTATTCCAAGGTGGCTCAAACTTCACGTATACCCAAACATCCCTTGGGTTCTCAAAAATGATACACCAATCATGGGAAACCCGAATTACATACAAGACATGCTTCGCATCAACATAATCATGCTCACACAATGCACACATATCATTCCTGAATATGATTTGAAATGAATCAATATCACACCTCAATTGATCCATGGGATCAAAGGGGTAGGGTATCCATGGACATGGGTGGAGGACATGTTTCCTTTCCTTGAGACTACCACCAATACAATCATATATCCCCTCTATGCTAGGATGATCTACAGCAAAAACAACTAGAAGGTGATCTTTAGTCAATCGGTCAACTTGTTCAACATCACCATTTTCACACATAAGTTGGTTGTCATGACTTCCATAAGATAATGTAATATCACTTGCCACAATGGATTAAACACTAGGTGGATCAACTAGTATATCCACAATTTCAAGTTGTACATTATCATCACAAAATAAAGGCACATTCGGCTCACGTAAAGACAAACAATCATTCACACTTAGTTGGATATTATCCTCATTTACTAGAGTGCAAAAGTTAGTTTGATTACCTTGTAGCTCATGTGGAGCATGGCCACTCACGGAAATTTGATTAGGAAGGCTTTGATGCTCCATCAAGTTATCCAACTTCTTGCAAAGAGAGCCTTCCGTCCCTTCCAATCTCCCTTCCATTCTGTCCATTATTTGACTATCGATGGTATCAAGCCTTGCCATGATGGATTTAACCCAACTAGGCATTTAAGCTTCATTTGCCATTGTACCTATCAAGAGATACTAAAAAAACAACACAAAAACATCAAACACATTAAAGATTAGAAAAAATCAGTCCGCACGACGTATCAAAACAGTCCGCACACTCTCAAGCTCACACTTTTGAAGTTTTCACTCTATTGGCCTCACAAGTGTTGATAACTCGCTTGTACTCCAATGAGGTTACTTGGTTCCAACTATGGCTAGAGGACGGATTAGATTCTTGTTTTAAACGACTCAAAAAGTAATGTATGAACTTGAACCAAAAAGAATACTACGATTCAAAAATGAGAAAAGCACACAACAAAAGCTAAACACGAATAAACGAACACAAACACTAACTAACAATCTAGTAGACGAGTAATAGTTTGCCAATTAGTATTGGAACCAACGAAATTGAAGCTAAGAAACAACAAAAGGAAACTACAAAATCTGAAATTTGAGCTTAAGTAGGGTGTGTGAACAGTAAAACATGATGAACGTAGCAGCCACGTATTGGTCTTAGTTCCACACTACTTTTGTTGTCCAATTTCAAGTCTTGGTCAATTTTTTTTTCAATTTGAACTTTGGTGAACTTGGTTTTTGGAGAGAAATATTAGTCTTGTAATCCTTTTTTTCAAATTCAAAAGTGGAAGACTAGACTTTCTTGTACCATTTCCCTAAAACATGGTCCTTAAATCATGGAAGGTTGTTGGAAAAGTGGTTGTTAAAGTCCTTTGAGTGGTTGGAATTGGTTATAAAATTATTGAGAGATCTTAAATTTTGAAAATTTGTCTTTCAAGACTAACAAAATACACTCTCGCTTTCTTCAAATTCCAAGATCAAACATCCATTTTTTCTTCAACAATAGATGAAGATGTGAAGAACACAATTTTTGAATCTTGAAGTTCTAAGGTTCAAGTTGGACCGCAAATATCAACAACACCTTTCCAAGCTTAAAAGTACAACACCATAACCACCATACACATTCAAAACTTGAACCAACAACACATCACAAGTTCAAGTCTCAAACCCGCAACAACAATCGGTCACAATTTGGTTCACAACAACAACATCAATATTTCAAAATCAGATCAAGATCTAGACTCAAGAGTGTTAGTGATGAAGAAAATAACACTAGAAACAACAAAACAAACAAAATGACTTCTATATCTAGACAAGAAAACAAAATTTTCGTCCAAGACAACGACAAAATCCAGATTCGGCCAAAAACTAGAACAAGATTTTAATTTTTTGGAATTTTTCAGTTTTTAGTATTTTTTATATTTTTTTTTGAATTTTTGTCCAAGAGAACCCAAGATTGGTAGTGTAGGAACACAAACAGCCTTTCTCTGATACCAAATGATACCAAAAATCCCCAAGATCACATGAAACAAACAGCAAAATTAGTCCACTAGTTCAAGAACTATGGACCGTTTTGATGACCTATCTCGAATTCTCCAGAAGAACAAGAACGGAAGTGATATCAAGAGTAAAACATAATAAAAATAGAAACAACACGTGATGAAAAAGATGAACACAAGAATACAATTTTTGGATTCAACAAGACACAAAAACAGTCCACTACAAACATACAAAGTGCAATAAGATAAAGATAGATAGATAGACAAATGAAGATGTAATATTAACAACCCAAAAGCTTATTCCACTTTTGGACCTTTAATATCACACAAAACCTAAACCTATCTCTTACGTGACCTCAAGGGAACCGAAATCCCCAAGAAATCTCCGTTTCTAAGCGATTCATCAACACAAGGATTCCACCTTGCCCAAGGATTCCACCTTGCTAAGAGGCTCTCAAAAGTGGCTACAAATATCATCAAAAATTTGTGCCAAAATAAACTAATAAGGTTATATTTATAGATAGGGCAACTTATTACAAATGACCAAAAAACCCTTGCAAAGGGGCAGATGAACAGTGACGGATGAACAGTAACAACTTTGGAGTGTGGGACTTGTTCTCTACACTTTAAAGCTTGTTCCTTGGATGGGCAGCCCCACAAGATCGGGTATTTACTCATGTCTTCATGTCTTCGAGTGCTAAGATGCCTCTTTGACCCATATCACCATCTCCCAAGAGCAAGATTCAACTCTTCTTCTCTAAAACAAGAATTCAAGCCTTTATCTTTAAGATTTCATAAAGGGAATCAAGACTAGGGGTTCAATCTTCAAACTAATTAACATAAGGTATGTGGGACTACCCTAAAACCCTATGGGAATAATTTTTTCTTGTTTTTATCAAATTCAAAGATCTATAATCTTATTTACAAAGAATGTTTGATATTATTTCAAAAAACATGGATCATGAAATTGTTTGGATGAAAGCATATATTTGTCTAGAACCATTTTTCATGGAATTGAACTATAATTATGGATATATGTTTTCGTTTGTGTTATAAAGTTTAATTGAGAGCATGAATGACAAAACTCCCTCTCCCATTATGACATCTTTGATTTCAAGTGTGATGGATTGTTAAATGCATGGATTTTTCTTAAAGAAAACTAGAGGGTGAATCCTTTACTAATGGTCATGGAATGATGTGATTTTTGACATGTTGAGAGGATATTTTTGAATGACAAATGTTTATCGTGTCAAAATAACAATTTCCATGGGTTTTGAATTATGTAAACATAATATGACCACCTTAGGATTATACTATTGAGGGGAGAGTGTTTTTGATGAAAATTCAAATGAAAACATATTGCATGACTCTCTCTCACTTGATGTTTAAAATTATGGGTGGTCATTAACATGATAATACGTGAAAAAGGATATAAATATGATGTGATGTGATTTAATTGACTTGGAAGTCAGGGTATGATGATACCCAGTGATGACATGCCCTTAACAAAATAAGTATTGAATGTTTTGAAAGCATGAAACATGATTTTTAAAAGACTAAAAGTTGGCTTACAGAGAGTTAGATGGTTACCCGAAGAAAGCACGAGTTGAAAGACTTTATGCTGAAAATCATGATTTGTCGATACGAGACTTTGGTACCCTACTATGTGATCTTCTGTACCTTAATTCATGTCTTCCTAATTTGGTACTATGGTTAGGAGCCCTGCTTTATGACCTTGTGCACTACCATGACATGTTGATTTGATTGGGATTATGAAATTCTGCTTTGTGATCTTGCGTGTCTCCCTTACTGATACCCCAATCCTTGCGGCAAACTTGATTTGGGGCTTGGCCGCTGAGTCAATGGAGGATTCCATATAACTTGTGGAATTACAGGTTGTAGGGTGTACCATCTAACTCATAAGAATAACAAAGAGTAAGTCAAGATTGTCAAGAATTGTTTTGAAGTTTATTAAGTATACCCATGTATTTTTACTTATATTATGTTCACTGTTATTGTGAAATACTCTCACCTATTTTGTATAAAAACATGCTATTTTGGGTTATTTCACATATCAGTACATTTGTATTGACCCCCTATATTTTAGGATCTGAGGTACAGTCTCGAAATCCCGCTAAGCAGTAGATTGGATTGCCAGAAGTTTGTAGTTGGTGACCCTCCCTTATTTCAGAAGGCTTTGTTTATGGGATATTGTCATTTGATTTTAGTCCATGTTCCGACTGGGGGCCTTGTCTTAGTTTTAGACATGTTGTTTTTGTATTACTAGAGTTTTGGTATTAGATGGTTTGAGTTTTATTGCACTTATGTCTGCATTGCTCAGTTGAAATAGTAAAATGACCATATTTTCATTTGTTTTCTGCATTCTTTATAATATGTGAACGTTGCATATGATTTCCAACTAGAAGGGCTCTCGGTACTTCATGGTTCTGGATGCTCGTCATGGCCAGGGCCTCGGTTCGGCTTGTGACAATAACGTTACTATCAGGAATAAATATTCCTTGGCCTGAATAGATGATTTTTTTTTGACTAGTTATCAGGTGGTTCAATTTTCTCCAAGATGGACTTGAGGTCGGGTTATCACCAATTAAAAATTTGTCCAAAGGATATACCCAAGATGACTTTCAAGACTCGGCATAGGCATTACGAGTTCTTAGTGATGTCGTTTGGGTTGACTAATGTGCTGGCAACTTTCATGAGTTTGATGAATTGTATCTTTAAGTATTTCTTGGATTCTTTCATATTCGAAATAGATTAACCCAGTCTCTTATAAGGGCGTTCATAAATTAGCAAATTTTTTTTTTGTTATTTTGATTGAAGTTCACCCAATCCTCTAACCCCTTATCCTTGATAAATAGGCGAGTAAATTTCATCCATGGTCTCTTATCTTTGTGTCTATTACGCAAAAGTCACTTTTCTTTCGTTCATTATATAAAAGTCATTTTACTTTGCTCCAACCATCACAAAAGTCACTATGACCGGATTTTACAATAATTCCACCGGAAAAATAATGTGGCAATCTTAATTAGTTCTTAATTTTAATTTAAGAGAATATAATATATCACCATCTTTTTTAAATGTGTCTAACTCAATTTTTCTTATGGATTATATAACGGAAGAATACCATTTTTTTAATAGATTAGGCATTCTAGTGAAGACTATTTTCATTTAAAAAAATTGATTGATATTTTTATGAAACATTTCATAATGTTCCATTCATCTGTCAAAAAGGTGCATAAAAAAAGTAGTAATAAACAAGATAAATTCTTCAAAACACATAAATAGAAATACGTTTATAATATTATTATTTTTAAGATTATTTTAATTCTTTAAAGATAAATCAACATGCTAAAGATAATTTTTTTTAAAAAATCTTTTTAATTTTGTGATCGAATACTTATTGCTAAAATTTGTACAAATAATATTATTGACAGTTGTGTTGATACAAGTCATAAAATAAAAGTAAGTAATTTAATAGATAAAGTAAAATATTAATTGAATTAATTAAATTATATGTAATTTATCAAAAACTAAATATCTATAATCTATAATATATTAAAAGTTTGAAGACCCTTAGAAAAGTGATTTCAACTTTTTTCCCTTCATTAAAAGACTCACCTTTAGATAAAAGTGTCTTTTCACTATTTTCTTTAATTTATTATTTAGTTATTTTTATTATGTTAACTAGACTACTAAAATATATGGGACTTCTAAAATATATGGAAGGAGAATCAATTAATATTTTTCTTATCAATTAGAAAAATACTCCTAAAATTAGATAGAAAAATACTCCTAAAATAACACTTTATTAAGAAAATACTTCTATAAATATTGAAATGCACGTTAAACTAGAGAAGAAATTAAGAAAATACTTCTATAAATATTGAAATGCACGTTAAACTAGAGAAAAAATCGGTTTGCTTATTGGAAAAATATGATTAATGCTCATGTAACTTGATTCGGTTGCATGTCTAGATTGGTGGATGTTTAATTTTCTAACCTTCAACTTCTTCACTGTTTTTGTCAACATACTAGAATATCTTCTTTGTTTTCATTCAAGTCATTCTTTAGAGTAAAAAAATTTTCACTCAGACAAGAATTATTTACATTAAAATTGAAGCTTTGTGATCGCTATTGTATTATTTGTTATAGTTTATAAGTCATAGATGAATTTACATATGATAAATGAATGTTGGTCGGCTTTGAGGATTTTTTTTTAGGTAAAGGTTAGGTTTAATTGTATTGTTTTTATATCTCTGTTTTAATAAATTTTGTTTGTGTAAAAGTAAAGTTTAGTTGTATTATTTTTATATCTATATTATCGTATTATTTTGTTATAGTTTACAGTTGGTAAATAAGTGTCAAACAACCCTAAGAAGATTTTTGTGTAAAGGTTAGATTTAATTATATTGTTTTGATATCTCTATCATTGTATTATTTTGTTGTAGTTTACAGGTGGTAGATGAATACCAATTGACTTTGACAAATTTTTTGGTAAAGGTTAGGTTTAATTAAATAAATTCTCCAAAAGATGTTGAATTTAATTATTGTATTCGTCTTTATTATTTAAATAAATATCTTATTTAGTATAACTTTTGAACTCAATAAAGTGAGGTACACGCACAAGGCACATAAACCTAAATTAGTTATATAAAAACTTCTAAAAAAATTAACCGATTAGTCAAACAATTAAAAGTACAAAGACAAACTCAATAGATAGAGTAGTTTATCATATTATTATGATATAATGCAAATGCCCAAGTGGCAAGAAAAGAAATGTATGGACAAAATAATTTTATCAACTAAATGTCACAATTTAGAGGGAGAAAAGTAATTTTATCAACAACATGTCACAATTTTAGAGGAAGAAAAGTAATTTTATCAACTACATATCACGATTTTAGAGGGAGAAATGTAATTTTATCAACTACATGTTACAATTTTAGATGAGAAAAGTAATTACCAACCATATATCACTATTTTAGAAGATTGTTAAAAAATTGAAATTAGCATAATCTTATCAATTAAATTTACATATCATAATTTTAGAGGAGAAAAATAATTTACCAACACGTGTCTCAATTTTGGAGAATTTTAAGAAAATTAAAAATACCATCGTGTCATTGTGAGGACTACCAAATTTTGGTATCCTCCCTTATATATAAGTTATTATAATTTTAGGTTCATAAAAATATCAACCCAATTTGTTTTTGAAAATAGTCTTCACTAGGTAGCCTAATCTATTAAGAAATTGATATTTTTCCGTTATATAATCCATAAGGAAAATAGAGTTAGACACATATAAAAAAAGTCCAGATAGGTGTAATAAATTATATTTTCTTAAGTTAAAACTAAAAACTAATTAAGGTTGACACATCATTTTTTTGGTGGAATTATTGTAAAATCCGATCATAGTTACTTTGTGATGGTTGGAGTAAAGTAAAATGAGGGGACTCATTTTTTACGATAATATTGTCACATCCAAAATAACCCCTAGGCGTGACTGGCTCCTGACAACACCGCTTGCCGAGAGAACCAAATTTCTAGACATTAACCATATCTACAGACACTGTGATGAAAACATACACAACACTATGTGCACGAAATAATATTAACACAGGATAATTATCCAACAAGATATCGCATAGCGATTTATCAAAACTACAATAGTTTAGATAACAAATCTCTAACGCAAGTCCCACACAAAGTTCATGGAGCATCTAAATAGAGTTACATAAGTTCAAATTTTGGGCATACAAACCCAATGAAAGGAAATATAAGCTAAAATTAGCTAAAGATGAATAACAACCTTCACGAACAATGCAAAGGCTCACCTTAGCGATAGAATCCACACGTAAAGAAAGTCAGCAATTAGCCTCTCTCTCTGCATTCGTATCTACTTGTATGCAAGTAAGGAATGAGCTATATAAATATAACCCAGTAAGATTCTCGACCTGCTACTTTAATACCCCTGGAACAAGTGTTTGAAAATATAAGACGCAATAAAATACACAAATAATATGTACATAATATCTCTCATAGAAAAATATCAATAAGGTTCCAAAAGAAGTTCAAAAATGCCATCCTATGTCTCAACTCAATCCACACTCACTACTTGTCATAACGGCAGTGAAGGTGATCGGCCTAGCACCCCGACAAGTCCACGACAACATATATAATGCCCCAAAAAGTCTACTACGACAGCATGTACAAGCCTCTAACATATTACGGCAGCATAAGTAATGCCCCTAACATATTACGACAGAATAGGTAATTCCCCTAACATATTAAGGCAACATATAATGCCCCTAAAATATTACAGCAGCTATGTATTCCCTTAGAGACTATAACGGTAGCGAAGAAAATATATTCAATGCCCCAATGTCACCTCATATTTCACCTCTAAACAATTCTCAATACACTTTTCAAAATACATTTTCATAGCTAGTCAAAGGCCATAAATTCTACCAAGTTCACGCTTGTCCCAACACATGGACTAGGCAGAAAAATATAATTTTTATAAATCAGATTTGAAAAGCAAGCATCAAAGCTTAAAGTCTCACTTACCTCGCTAAAGACAAGTTTAACAACCTCACTATGAGTAGAACACCAACCAAATAGCCTTCAATGGCTTCAATTTATGCCAAATATTAAATAATGATATCAATTATATTATTTGGGGTCAAGTCTCGACATCCCTTACCTTTAAGTTTAGATCTAAATATGAATATGTCACACCTTAACCGATGAGTTTAAGAATAATCTAACGAAAGAAAGGCTGCCAAAACAAGAAATTCAAATTACTGGCCATTTCATCACTGTTAACCAACATGACATGATGGATATCCCCCTTGCTGGTTTGTTTACAGTGATGAAATTATCAAGTGAATCAACTATTGAAAGAAAATAGATTCTACCCGTTCTCAGTTTTCAGAATTCTATGCCAAAAACTACAAACAAATTCATACCTTATCACTTCACAAAGACACTTGCTAACATCGTGTAGACTCTCTGTTAATCTCTTTCTGTTTTGATTTCTGTTTTGCTCTATTAGAAATAATGGGATTAAATACCCAAATAATACACTTCTTCCATTATTGTTCCACTTAATTATGAAATAAACACAAGGGAGTGGGTGTGACTCTCATCCCACTTCTTATAAATTCCTTGAATTAATATTAATAACATGTCCCATCTACCCCTCATAAAAAAATAATTTTGGGTTATTACATTCTCCCCCACTTAAAATAATATTCTTCCTCGAACGGGGATGGAATCATACCTGAAGTATCGAATAAGTGAGGATATCTAACTCACATCTCCTCCTTGGACTCCTAAGTATCCTCCTCGGTTTGATGATTATGCTATAATACCTTTACTGAAGCTATCTTTTTTGATCTTAACTGTCGCACTTGCCTATCAAGAATAGATATCGGGATTTCCTCATAAGTTATATTCTACTCAAGATCTACATCCTCTAACTGGATTTTATGGCTATCATCACGAACATATCTTCTAAACATTGACATGTGAAACACAGGATGAACTACAGATAATCTCGGAGGCAAAGCAAGCCTATATGCCACCAATCCAATTTTGTCCAAAATCTCATAAGGACCAATGTATTTGCTTACCTTTCTGGCCAAATCTCATAACCCCTTTCATGGGAGAATTTTTCTAAATAACTTTTTCCCCTTTTTCAAAGTCCAAATCACGACCCTTTTATTTGCATAGGACTTCTTTCTTCTTTGTGACGTCTTAAGTACTGCAACTTTATCCAATGCTTGCTGAACTAAATTTGGACCCAATAACTGTGCTTCGCCGGGCTCAAACCAGCCAACTGGTGAACGACACTTGCGACCATATAGAGCCTCATACAGTGCCATTTGAATATTTGACTGGTAGCTATTATTATAAACAAACTCTACTAAAGGCAACTGGTCATCCCAATGGCTCCCAAAGTTAATAGCGCAATCTCTAAGTATGTCCTCCAAGATTTGAATAACTCGTTCAGACTGCCCGTCAATTTGTGGATGAAAAATTATACTTAACTCAACTTGTGAACCCAATGATTTTTGAAAAGATCTCCAAAACTCAGTAGTGAACTGTGTACCTCGATCAGAAATGATTGAGATCGGCACACCATGAAGCTGACCTATCTCTTGAAGGTAAATTTCCGCTAACTTCTTTGTACTATAAGTAACCTGAACTGGTATGAAATGGGCAAATTTTGTAAGTCTATCCACTATCACCAAAATTGACTCGTGCTTCCTAAAAGTATTTGGTAACCCAATAAAGAAATCCATAGTAATTCTTTCCCACTTCCACTCCAGAATAATTAGTTTTTGCATCATTTCACTAGGTTTTTGATGTTCATACTTGACCTGCTGACAGTTTAAACAACTAGTAACATGCTTCAAAATATCAACTTTCACACCTTTCCACTAGTACACTTCGCACAAGTCTTGATACATCTTTGTAGCACCAGGGTGGATAGAATATCACGAGCTATGAGCCTCGTCAAGAATTAACTACCTTACATCACCCACAATGGGAACACACAAGCTTCTATGACGACGTGACACACCTTCACCATCAATAGTGAAAGACTTAACACTGCTATTCAACACTCGATCTTGAATCCCATCAAGGTAGGGATCATCATATTGGCAAGCCTTAACTTGCCCAACCAAGGACGACTGAACCACCATAACCGCAAGTAATTTGCTAGGCTCTGTGTGATCAATTCGAACTCCATGATTTGCTAAAGACCAAATATCCATAACTTTAGGTCGCCTTTCGGTAGCAAATCGAGCCAAGCTACCAGTAAGATCATAATCTTTAGGTAACTCTAACCACCGTCGTTGTTTGAAATTCAGATCCCTTTGCTTAAATAAGTACTGTAGACTCTTGTGATCAGTATAGATCTCACAGGGATCACCTAAAGATAATGACGCCAAATCTTGAGTGTAAATACAACTGCGGCCAATTCCAAGTCATGGTTCAAACAATTCTTCTCATGGGCCTTTAGCTGTCGAGAAGTATATGTCACCACTTTACCATTCTTCATTTAAAAACAACCCAATCTAATTCAAGATGAATCACAATAAATAATGAAACCACCCTCAGCAGTAGGTAAAGTCAAAACTGGAGTCTAAATCAATGTCGTCTTTAATTTTTAAAAATTTCTTCACATTCATTCGGCCATTAAAAAACAACATCCTTTTAAGTTAAGTGCGTCAATGGAGAAGCTACCTTCGAGAAGCCCTCAACAAACCTTCGATAATAATTAGCTAGCCTCAAGAAGCTATGTATCCCCGTAACAGCACTAGGCCGAGGCCAATATCAAACTGCTTCAATCTTCTTCAGATCAATATAAATCCCATCTGTTGACACCACATGCCCCAAAAAAGAAATCGTGTCCAACCAAAACTCACACTTTGAGAATTTGGCATAAAGCTTGTGTTCTCTAAGTGTCTGTAGGACAACTCTCAAGTGTTATTCATGCTCCACCTCACTCTGAGAGCAAACAAAAATGTCATCAATGAACACAATAAAAAATTGGTCAAAATACTGCTTGAATACCCTCTTCATGAGGTTCATAAATATTGCAAGTGCATTAGTCAGTTCAAAAGACATTACTAAAAATTTAAAATTCCCATACCTGGTCCGAAATGCTATCTTAGTAATATCTTAGGCCTTAATTCTCAGCTGATGGTAACCTGATCTCATGTCAATTTTGGAAAAGTGAGTAGCACCCTACAATTGATCAAATAGATCATCAATTTGAGGCAAGGGATATTTATTATTGATTGTAACCTTATTTTGCCTGTTGTAATGCCCCAATTTTCTGAACTGGAATGCTACACGGTGATCATAATCCCAAAGGACCACAAGTTAACCCATGACTGATATCTGTAGCTGTACACTGCATAATATTCCATGGAAATGCAGAAATAGGCACTGAAAGGCCATAAGGTTCAATACTAAACATAATTGAATAACATAATATATGTGTGGGGTAATAGAATAACCAAAACAAATTGAAGTCTGAAACATGATAGTCTGTATCTAGTTTACATCTATTCTGAAAGCTTCTAATGTCTGAATAATTTGAATAAAGAGTTGATGGGATATGTCCCCAACTAACCCCAACTAATAAGCTAATCAAAGAGACAGTAAAGAAATAATCATATCATCGAAGGATGAGGACTCACTTTTGACTCTGACTACTGAAGCTGGAATCTACTGCTGATTTTGAAATCGTGTCTCTGAACCTATCGTGTAACATAAAAAGAAAGCACTAGAGCACAAATGCATTAGTACAATGGATTGTATTGAGTATACATATGAGGTAGGATATATGCATGGGTTTGCATGCGTGATTAATACAAATTGACTATCTAACATGAACGTGAGAATACATACATGAATGCGTAACTGTAACTGACACTATGATATCGTAATTACTGAATCTGAATTCTGATGACATGACATACTGATAGATGATATAATTGATAGCACGAATAACTATATCTGAGTGTCACTAATAACATGAGTGACTGTATTTGACAGTCTTAAATCTGGTGAAACTATCTAAGTTCTATACTGTAACTGAGTTGGTTGTATCTGACGTGCCCCTAATACGCCATTATGGATGAGTTGGGGTCTAATCTGTAAACCCAATTGGAAGGGTGTCAATATCACACAACTAGTAAGGACAAGCTGTGGGTGACCCTCATCTAATAGTGTCCCCTATACAAGAACAGTACGGCCCTTGTATGACAGTGATAATCCACCTCATCAACCCACATCGACAGTGCTGATGTCTCAACCTATGCTGGCTACATAGTTCTTGTAATACCCATACTTTTCCTAGCTTGAAAATCCCCCCCAAAAGTGTTAGAAGATTTATTTGAAAGATGAATCCACTTTTATAGACGTGGAATTTATGCAATTTTCACTTTTTTTTAGTGAAAAATTGAATAATCTTTCTATCGATACCAATTTTGTCGAAATCTGACATGAGGAAGTTATGGCCATTTTACAGAAGGCAGAAAAATTACCCTAATGTGATCATATAGTCCGACGGACATCGGACTAGTGACGGGATGTTGACTACGACCATCGCATTGAGGCAGTGACACAGACTTTAGGCCATGTTCGATGGGATGGATCAACGGACCGTCGCACCCCCACCGTGGCTCATTGGCAACGAGCCCCAGTTCTATCCCAGTCCAAAAGAGAGGTCCGAAGGACCATCGACCGTGTGATGGACCATCGCACCCCACCATCGGATAACCCGTTCAGTTATTTAAATGCCTTTTTAACAGGGGTATTTTGGTCATTTTCCACCCGCCTATATATATACCCTGTTATATCCAATTTCAGCCATTTATTTTACTATTATTCAACAACAAACATTAGGGTTTCTCTCAAGGGTCAATCTCCAAGAACAAGAAAACCCTAGGTGCTTAAATCCAAGTCAAGATTTCAAGTTTCCCTCTATAGATCTTTAAGAAATCACATCCCAGGTATGCATAGTGTTCATTTATGGACCTCTTTCATCCATGAAGTCAAAGAATCCCTTTTTTTTCAACTATAAGTTATGGATTTTCTCTATGATTTCATGATTTGACTGCTCATGTTCATGTTGATAACTGTATAATTGGATTTTACTTCGTGATTGCTGATAGTTTCTATGGGGATTTAATTACTATAGCCATAGTTTCATGTAACCTTATAACTTAAAACCTTGAATGATGAAATTAGATTAGAATCATGATGTTTAATTGCTATACAATGATGTTTACATGCACCAGGCCTACAATATGTTTGATTAAATGCCTAGATGAAGGAATATTGTTTAACTAGCATAATATCATGAAATCCCCATGAATGTATAAGTTTATGCCTATTAGATGTTTGATGAAATGCTTCAATAAATATGTCATGGCAATTATTATGTAATCAAGTAAGTCACGCATTGTTAGTTTCCTTCCATCGAGTTCTGGTGGTACTTGTATTCAAAATATTAGTTGTGTGCCTAGAGCCACGTCATGTTTTCAAGATACTCTCAGTCAAGCCATGACTCATAGAACTCAGTCAGTCATGTGACTTAGGAAAACTCAAAAATCTCAGTAATCTCCATAGTTTAGTAACCTCAGTATTCATAGCCAATCTTGATAACTTCAATACTCTCAGTCAGTCCTCAAAATTTAGTACATTCCATCAGTCATCGAAATTTAGTCGACTCAGTTTAGTTCAGTAAATTAGTTCAGTGTCTTTTAGATGGGAGTAGGATTCAACACCGAGCGAACCCAAGGATGGGGAATCACCTATTATTCAGTGTAGGGGGAGATCCTTAGAAGCAATCCTTGTATTCCAGAACTACGTAGCCAGTGTAGGTTGAGATGTCTCTACACTTAGGGCTAATACATCTCTTTTGAGTTTACCTGTTAGCAAGGGCAGACAGAAAGAGCTCCCAAATAAAATAGGGTTACTCATATGTTGTCTTTAACCGAGGCACGGTATTAATACCCTTCTAGCTGGGGTTACAGGTTGGACCTTACCAGTTTAGATTCGGGGTATGTCGGTTAGATGATTACCTCTCATAATTATAATTTCAGTCACAATCTCAGTCTCAGTAAAAGAACTCAGATAGTTCTTTAGATTTCATGACTGTCAGATATAGTCAACTCAGATATAGTACGGAACTCAGTTAGTTCCATCAGATTTAGGACTATCAGATATAGTTACTCATGTTTCAGTTATCAAAACTTATGTTATCATTATTAATCTTTAGGATTGTCAGATACTGTCAACCAGACCGGTGCTTCATAATCAGAACAATCAAAAATAGTTATCTATGTATCAGTAATATAGTGTCAGTCCCTCAGTATTCAGTCCTATCATGATCTCGGTTACAGTTGCGTAGTCATGCATGTATTCTCACATTTATGTTAGTCAGTCATTAGTATTATTCATGTATACAAACCCTATTACATTCAGCCTACCTCACTTGCATACAAGTACATTCAAAGTACTAACATATTTGTGCTATAGTGTCTAAAACCATAGGTTTAGAAGCACGAGCTCCAGATCAATAGTAGATTCCAGACTCAGCAGTCCAAGTTAGACGTGAGTCCTCATTTTTTGAGGACATAATGATTAGATTACTATTTTGGTTTTCAGTTTATTTTAGTAGTTGGAGTTAGTTGGGGACATATCCTATCAACTCCCCATTCAAACAGTTTAGAGGCTTTCAGACTATACCATGTCAGATAGTTATTTTAGATTTGTTTAGGTATTGTTATACCATTTTCAGACATTCTTCTTATCAGATGTTTATTTAAATTTGAACCTTATGGTCTTTCAGTACATGTTTCCGCATTTTCATATTATATTATGCATTGTACAGGTATAGATATCAGTCATGGGTTAGCTTGTGGTCCTTTGGGGTCATGAGCACTGTGTAGCATTTTGGTTTAGAAAACTAGGTCATTACAAACTTGGTATCAAAGCCTAAGGTTCAATAGTATCCTGGAAAGTTTGAAAAGCTGCATCTAGTAGAGTCTTGTACATGCGTGTGTTCTGCACCATACTTATGTGCAAGAGGCTATGAGATGTTTTAGGAATAGTTTCCCGTCTTTCAGTATTCATGTCGTGCCAGTGAGAAAAAGCTCTAATTAAACTCTCAGTCTAATTTGCTTCTTCCTTTCATCTATAGAACATGTCTTCAGAAAGGACTAGCGAAAGAAGAACTAAAAAAACAGTCAGTACCTCATCCCTTCCAAGCAGATTCCCTGGACGAACATGTCTCTCATACAGAATTTAGGACTGTATTCACTACTCTAGCCAGTTCAGTCGCAACTTAGAATGAACGGCCAGCCTCTGTTTTGGCCGACCTTGAGGCCAATGCTGCTACGGCTAGGATTTGGGAATTCACCCGAATGAATCCTCCCTTTTCCACCAATTCTAAGTCCAAAGAGGATCCACAAGAGTTCCTCGATCAGGTTCAGAAAGTCACAAACATCATGGGAGTGACTTCCAGTGAGAGCATAGTGTTAGACATCTATCAGCTATAAGATATAGCCATTTATGGTTTAAATAGTGAAAGGCAGACAGGGGTGCATATACAATGCCCATAGAGTGGGAAGATTCCGCTATAGCTTTCTGAGATAGGTTTTTTCCCATAGAGAAAAAGGATGCTAAAGTGTTAGAGTTCATCAATCTCAGGAAAGGTATAATGAGCATAAAAAAAATACTCCCTTAAGTTCACCCAGTAAGACAGGTATGCTCCCCATGTAGTGGCAGATAGTAGGTCCAGAGTGAATAAGTTTGTGTCTGGGGTATCAGGTAGAGTGGTTAATGGGTGCTGGACTTCTATGTTGATTAGTGATATAGACTTATCTAGGTTGATGGTCTATGCTCAAATGATTGAGGAGAATAAGCTTAAAGAGAGAGAGAGAGAGAAAAAGAAGAAGGCTAGAATAGATAGTTATAGTCTTTCTCAGCCGAGGTCAGGGGGTAGTGAGAGCAAAGTTCCCCTTTGTCAGACTTGTGGCAAGCATCATAAGGGTGTGTGTATGGCTGGCAGAGGTGTGTGTTTTCGTTATGAAAAGCTAGGCCACAAATTTAGAGATTGTCGCCAGTCAAATTATCAGAGTCATCTTTGCTCCTCACCTCAGTTCAGTCACCAAAATCAGTAGGGTGCCAGTCCTAGCTCTATCAGTAGGCAACACCCAAGTAGACTCTATGCACTTCGGTCCCGGCAGAATCAAGAAAGTCCTCCTGATGAAGTCAATGGTATGTTATAGATCTCTCATTTATATGTTCACGCTTCTTCAGATTCACGAGTTCCTTTTTCTTTTAAAATCTTGCATAGAAGTTAAATCTTAAAGTCAAAAAATTAAGCCTTCAGATCCTAGATTATAGTTCCTGTATGAGTAGGTAATCACTAAGGGGAGATGATTCCCCACCTGCTCTTGTCTCGATGCAATTTTTTTGTACCATAGTCATCACCTTACCTATGTACGTTTTGCACACTTTCCATAGGATCGTGTGTGTGTCTAATTCCTAGTATGACAAGTTCCAACACCCTCAGTAGTATGAGTCATGTTCCATGAATAAAGTTAATATTCACACATTTTCCATAAGGATAGTATACGCTTTCAGTTCCTAGTATAAGGAGTTCCAACTCATTAAGTTTTAAGAATCACATCTCCTGAACATAGAAACTCCAAAACTCAAGTCATACATCTCATGACTCATATACTCATGCTAATCTTTATAGTATGCTTACTTCCTGCTATTTATTCTATGATCCTAATGATCATATAAATTTAGAACATGTCCCATAAATTCTCCATTTAGATCTTGTGATAAACCCATGATGTCGATATTCCATATTTGCCATAGAGTGTAACTATCAGTTTATTTTCAATTTTCAGTACCTCGGTTTACCAAATATTTTGAAATCATGTTACACGCGTGGCACTTTATTCTCAAGTAATACAGTCTCCATGAATCTATGCTCAGTCACCTCATGATATTCAGTTAGTCCTTACCTCTTATGTACAATATTCTATAGTCCCAATTTAGTTATTCTTACTAGGTTCAATTCAGTCTTACATGCTCGATATTCCATTATCAACATAAGATAGTCACTCAAGCTAGAAAATCAGTTTACCAGATGGGCAGTCAAATTGGTAGGGGTTGTCCTCCCATTTTTCCATCCATCCATCCTAACAGAAATCTCAGGGATGTAACTATTTCTAAGATAGAGCATCCTGGTATATGTAGGCTCAGCTTAGTTTATGTATTATGTCTCAGTCATGGATTCCATATATTCAGTCCCAATTCAACTCGTTTATGCCCTATGCATCGCCCCAGTATCTCAGTAAGGTAATTATTTTTAGAGGGACATTGTGTCCCAAGGGGGAGATACCCTATTACTTTATAATTCTCTCATGTATTAAATGTAGTTTATCTTCACATAAAAAATCCATCTTAGAGTAGAGGGTACTCATAAGTATGCCCTCAAGTTCATAATCTCAGTCGTGAGCTATGTATTTAGGGGCTTATCTCAGTTCACAAAATTCAGTTCATGTGTCATGTTCTAGTCTCACTCATGTTCTCAGATTCTTATCCAAGCATACTTATAGCCTAACCGTGGGCTCATAAGTACTTTGCAGTCACGTAACAGTTTTCTTAAACTTACTCAGTTCCCTGTTCAAATTACCATTGCAAGCTTGGTATTCCGTTCATGCTCAGGTCCCCATGACAAACTTGGTACTAAGTACCCTTGCATATTCAGTCATGTATTCATATATCATCTCAGTCATATAATTATGCATAAAACATGCATTCCCATTTTGAGGAAAAACTCATTTATCATGTTCAGTTTTGTTATTAATTTGATCTTCAATTCCATGCTCAGTTTCAGTTCAAACTTGCTATCTTTTACCCTTACATGTTCAGTCCATGTTCATGAGCTAGTTCAGTTATATATTTGTGCATCTGATATG
Source organism: Capsicum annuum (assembly GCF_002878395.1). Lineage (NCBI taxonomy): Eukaryota > Viridiplantae > Streptophyta > Magnoliopsida > Solanales > Solanaceae > Capsicum > Capsicum annuum. Next base: position 118,938,304 of record NC_061112.1, on the reverse strand, counting down.
TGTGATCAACTTCTCAGTACTCTTAGTCTTGTATTCATGTATCAAATCAGTTATGTACTCATGCATTAGATATGCATCCCCATTATAAGAACTTCAGTTTATCAGAATATTCAGGCATGTAATCGTGACTTGATCTTAGGTGTATTTATATGCCTAAGCACCATAATTTATCCATATTTTAGCTATGTTTAGAGAACAAAGTGCCTAGTTTCTTATGTTTTTACTCTACTTCTATGTAATTGAGCTAACAGATGTGATTAGCATGATTTCAGGTATTAATGAAGTAGATGAAGACATAATGGGACTATGGAATGTGGATGGCATATCACACAAGAGAGAGTAGCAGTCTGGACCAAATGTGGCGCCTAGAAACTATGTCCAAGACTAGTTTGTCATTTATAATTAGTTCAGGGAGTTAGAAGGCAATTATGAGAGAAAAGATTATTAAAAAGCTTAATGCTAAATTTTTATTCATACTTCATTATTCTATATTATTTGGAAAGAGGAGAGTGGCGGCTTAGCTTGGGCAGAGAGAAAAACGTTTTCTCTCTTGTTTTCACTATTCGCACACCAAGATCGTCTTCGAGTTTTTGGTATGATGAATATATTTATGAAGCTTTTCATTTTATTCATGAGTAGCTAAGTTTATTAGTTAGGGTTATGGAATCCTTGTAGCATACAATCTATCACTTTGGGTTTTAAATTCATTATGCATTGATTTGTTTACATCATACTCTCTTCGCTTATCTTGAATTCTTGTGGTTGAAAACATAGAAGATATGCATTAAAATGAAACTTGTTTAAAAGAAAGGTTGATGTTTGGAAAAGTGAGTAGTGACAAGAAAATAGGATTACCAACCCCTATTTTATAAGTTAATGCCTTAGCAGGATTAACTACTTGGAGATTTCGTATTGTTTTTGGTGAACGCTTTTGATTTGAGAGAACTAAAGTGAATTAGTCCTTGATGGTTGAGAAACACTAGGATTACGTTATTAAATACAATACGTTTCTCTGTAAGAACGATGCATGTATAAATTTGTAAAGCCCATAGTTAGAAAGTATTGAAAACTACAAGGTGGACATAACCCTAGCTTGCTATTTCTTTGAATTTGAATACTTCTGCACATATTTCATTTTGTTAAACTGAAACCATTAATTTGTGAAAAAAATCAAATCCCCCTTATTTATTTTATGGAAACAAACGATTAAAAGTCAACTAATCCAAATACAACTTAATTAGAACCATATTACCTGTGGGATTCGACCCAACCTAGTTGGGTTATATATTTGACAACGACTTATAAAATTTTGGTGTCATTGCCGAGGAATACAGTTGTCGATTGAGTTTGTGTGTTAATTGACTGTTAGTCAAGTTTCCTTATTTTATGTTTATTTGTTGTTTTTGTTCATTACAGGCTCATTGTTGTTTATTCCATGAACCAAAAGTTCAGGAGAACCATTATTACCCTTCAATCCTAAATCTCATCTCATTGAAAGAATGGCTAACCAACAAGAAGCTAAAAGATTAGCCGCTTTGGCTAATGCTCAATTAAATCTACAGAATATAGATAACCTACGTCGGGTACCTAATCTAGATGAAGAGGACCTGGGAGATGATGATTTAATTGACCCGACTAATAGGAGGCGTGCAACAGGGGTAGTTGCACTTATAAATTGAAATCGTCTATTCAGAGAAAAACCAGACCACCAAGCTGTACAGTTTAATGTTGACAACTATGAGGATGATTTAGATGGAACTGGATTTATAGGGGCAATCATTCTACCACTACTAGCTCCTAGGGTGAAATTCAACATCACCAGTACTATGATCCAGCTACTGAATCTGAAAGTACTCTTTGGTGGATTACCTGGTGATGATCCAAATCTATATTTGGTGAATTTCATCAGTATTTGTAAGTCATTTGATAATCCTGGAGTGGGATAAAATGCTATTCGTTTAAGATTGTTCCCACTGTCTCTATCTGGAGAAACAACAATGTGGTTGAATGAGCTGACTCCTGATTCTATAACAAACTGGAGGCAATTGATAGGAGCTTTCCTAGAAAGGTTCTTTCCACCCTCCAGAATGTTACAATTGAGGGATGAGATTAGCAACTTTAGGGAATTGGCTAATGAAGCTTTGAATGAGACTTAGGCGAGATTTAAAAAGAAGTTTACTCAATGACCAAACCATAAGATGACTGATGAACACTTGATGGCAATATTCTACAGAGTATTGAACTCCCTTACAAAGACAATAGTGTATAATGCTGCAGGAGGAGCTTTTATGGAGCTTACCTTTACTGAGGCTGCGGACATGTTAGAAAGAATGACTAAGACAAGTAGAGCTTGGCATACTAGAGATTCTATGGTAGCAAATAATACTGGGTCTAGTGTAAAATCAGTAGAGCAGTGTAGGAGACAAGAGAAACATGATTAGGATATGGCTCACATGAAAACCCAGATGGATTTTCTAATGAAATATTTGTTATCAGGGAATGTAGAAAAGATAAAAGCTGTGGGGTCCCATGGTAAGAAAGCTGAATCAAAAACTGAGGAAGAGGCAAACTACTAGCATAACTAGGGGGGTTTTCGGACTGGTGGTCAAAGAAACCAAGGTTGGAACTATCAAGGAGATTGCAAGAATAAAAGTGACAGGAGTGGAATATATGTACCTCCTGGAAGCCATGATAATACTGCCACCAGTTCAGGCAAAATGTCCATGAAGGGCATGATGGAGAAACTATTAAATGGAGTTGGGGCGACCAATTCTGGGGTGACTACTATGAAGAGTGACATATCTTCAATGAATCAACTAGTAAATTCGCACTCAATTGCTATTAAACAACCGAAGCAGCAGATGACCCAATTATCTGTTGAATTAAACCAAAGACAGAATGGGACTCTACTAAGTGATACAGTTCAAAATTTAAGGATTGATGGATCGTGTATGGCCATTACCACTAGGAGCGGTAAAATGTTATCTAGTCCAGGTTTGGGAGTATCCTCTTATACTGATGAGGTTGAAATGGATTGGGAGATGGTTGAGGAATCTCCAGTGGTGCCTGTGAAGTTGGGAGGTTCAGAAAAGAAGAGTTCAGAAATGGAACAACCACCTAAGTAGAAGCATGTTAGTGATACGGAGCAAGGCATAAGAAAAGAGGTAGATTTTGTTCCAACTGAAATCCCAAGGAAACCACCCCCATTTCCACAATGATTAAAGAAGAAAAAATATGATGGCAAGTTTAGCGAATTCATGGCTATGTTAAAGCAGTTAACAGTGAATGTACCCTTAGTTGAAGCACTGGAACAAATTCCCAGATATGCTAGGTTTATGAAAGACCTGTTGATGAAGAAAAGGACTGTGAGCTATTAAACAGTAGACAATCTTTATCATTGTAGTGCTATTTCTACAAGATTTATTGTCTAGAAGAAAGTTGATCCGGGAGCATTTACTGTTCCATGTACGATTGGATTGCTAAAGTTTGAAAAGGCCCTTTGTGATCTTGGGGCAATTATAAATATTATGCCATTAACGGTTTTCAAGAAACTGGGTTTGGGAGATCCTACACCCACCAATATGCGGCTTCTAATGGTAGATAGATCGATGAAAAGGCCGATTGGGATTCTACATGATGTACTTGTAAAAGTTGTAGATTTTATATTTCCTGCCAACTTTGTAATTCTTGATTGCGAAGTGGACTTTGAAGTACCCATAATTTTGGGTAGGCCATTCTTAGCAACTAGGAGAGTTTTCATTGACACGGAGTTGAATAAGTTGAAATTTAGTTTTGAAGTATGTCGGTCTATGAAACAACAAAAGGAGATAAGTGTCTTCTCGATTATTGATGTATTCTACGAAGATGAGCGAGATGTACCAGTTAAGGATAGGTCTACTGTAGAGACCATAACTGGTTTGGTTGCACTTGCAAGCAAGGATGTGAGTGACTTCAAAGTGGTTGGACTAGGAATAAAGCATTATCTTGATCCAACAAATGAGGTACAAATGTTATCATTGATGTATCTTGACGAAGTTTGAGTAGTCAAGATAATCGAGTCGTGCCGCGACGTTAAATTAGGCACTGCATGCGAGGCAACCCATGATTTTATTTTCATTTTATCATGTTAAATAAAAATGCAAAAATAAGAGTCGAGCCACGACCGAAACTATGGCTCTTGGCGGGAGGCAACCCATCCTTCTAATTATTTTTGTTGTTTTTGATTAAGTGTAGATGGATGAAGTATTAAGGAGGAGATTAGTACCAAATTTGGTTTGGAATTGAGCCATGTCAACGGTGGTAAGTTTAGGAGTGATGGAAATATTGCAGGTAAGTTGGAGTGGTCAAGTATGTAAGGCTTAAGTATGATTCATGTTAGAGTCATGCCCCGATTTATGTTAATCCGACCCAAAAAGTTTTGCGGTGCAGCTTTATTTGGTGACTTTCAATGAGGTCTGTGGTGGGCTTTGGGATCGGTACGGACCTTTCTCAAGGTTTTATACGAAGAATGGGATGCATTACGGGCAAGTTTTCATAGACCAAGGTAAAGGCATCCCCTAAACATACTTCACAAGTTGCCTAAACACATTACTTCACATAGGCGAAAATGGGTGGCATAATGTGCGCCGCACACCTTAAGTTGTGCAATAACATGTGCGCCGCACACCTCAAAGTGTATGGTAACTTGTGCATTGCATAAGTCTCCACATATGTTCACTGTCTCTACTATGCGATACCATGTGCACCGCATACTTTAATATGTGCGATAATATGTGCGCCGCCCAATACTCCGCACATGCTCACTGCCTCAACTGTGCGATAACATATGCGCCGCACAATGCAACCTTTGTGATAACTTATGCATCATATACCTTCACTTGTGCGATGACATGTGCGTCACACACCATAACGCATATGCTCACTGTCTAAAGTGTGCGATGCCTAATGCGACACACACTTAATATTGTACGATAAGTTGTACGCCGCACACCTCTCCAATGTCAACTTAATATCCAACTTTAACTTGGGTCAACCCGGCCCAAAATTTTTATTCTTTAATAGAATCGACACCCTAAATGCCCGAATTCATCCTTATTTCACCCTTAATCTGTACAATATTGAGCTCTCACCATTCTCTTTGTCCTTCACTAATCTTCCATCTTCAAAGTAAGTTTTACTTACTTAATCCTTAGTTATTATGACTCTATGTTATAGATAATTGATTTCTTAAGAATTACAAATTAAATTCTTGCCATGGCGATGTTGTGAAAGTGATGGTGTTTTGTATATTTTGATATGGTTGAAAGTGTAGAGCATGATTCTATTAAAAATGTGCTTTATTGAAATACAATTGGGGAAATTGAAGTGAGTGAATTGTATTGTGACTAATGTTGATGCACCATGTCAAAGTGTATGTCGATGAAGTCTAAGTACCTGACAACAACGCTTGATTGGTTGATACTAACAAATTAAGTGTGGGGTGGTGACTTCACCACCATCATCTTAATTATAGTTAGTTTCATTATGTGTGACTGATGTGGATGATATGATGAACATAGAAAAAATGGCTCGGATAATGATGTCAACGCAGGTGGCATGACTCCTAATGTGGATGAGGAGTACTACTAGCCAGGTTCTTTATCTTGTTATTTGTATTGAGGACAATGCTTAGACTAAGTGTGGGGTGGATGGTTACTTAGCTACTTATTTTGTAAGAAAATAGTACCTTCTCCTTAGCATTCTTTTGTGATAGGATTAGTTATTTTGTTTCTTGTTAGATGTTTATTCTATTTAGTCATAATTAGGTGCTTTTCTCGATGATGCATGGATGACGACCGTATTAAGAGAAAATTAGTCATTTAATTGCACGACTGTTCTTATGGATCACATGACATTATAACATAAGTATGTGATGAATCATTATATTTGAAACACCTAGGCTCTAGTTGTGACTCTTGTTGTATTGTTGGTTTTATTTAAATTCATGTAATTGTTGGGTCGAGAATCTATAATGCTCCTAATTGAGTTGACCATATGCCATGGGTGTGTAAGACTGTTGTATATTTCTTATTGCAACTGATGCTAGAACTTGCCTAGTGTGTGTGCAAAGCAAAATAAAGATTGTGAGTTTAGGAGATGATTTAGGCATTTCTTTGATAGCCATTGTTCATACCTTCTTTTGACCTACCTTTGTACATTATCTTAGCTAGCCCCGTTGAGCCTTTAACTTGTTCTTTTGTTAGCCTCATATGTAGCCTATTCCGTTCTTTAATAGACCGTAATTTGATCCAAAAGCTCCTAAGCGCTTTAATGTAAAATCAATTTGAGTTAGGAGTTTGAAAATTAGAGGAAGAAGGTGAAATTGATGCCCCAAAGTCTAGTTATTAGCATGTGAAATTGATGTGGTTCGGAGTAGCAAAAATTATTAAAAAAAGTTTCAAATTTTATCCCGAACATGTTACAATGAACCAGTTTTGGTCCTGGTCCTTCTTGGACATTGTGCACCTCAACTAAGGCAAATCGCTTAAGTTGAGGGTGGCTATTAAAGGGCGGCGTAACATGAAAAGGGTGAAAAAAAAATAAAAATTGAAAGAGTTTCATACTCCCACCATAGTGTTATTAATTGAGCTTAATGAGTTGGGGTGAAAAGCAAATTTGTGAAGATAGCAGAAGTGGAAATTGGTTGTTAGAGATTGGTTTTAATTGCATAATGTAGTGAATTAAAGCGCTTAGCTAAGATAGTCACTATTTCTGGCCAAAATAGTTCCTACCCATACTTTATCCGGCATTACAACCCGTAAAAGACCTATTTGATCCTAATGATATTAGTGAAGTATTACACTAAGGGCAAGTATATGGTCATCAGTTTTAATTTGAGAATTCTTTGTGAGAGTGAGCGCAACTTGATTCTTGTACTCATTTTGTTAGAAATTGCATGATTGTGAGTGATTATGGGTAACTTTCTTGTTGTGAAGGCACATGGTTGATGAAGATTGGGTAATTTATATGATTTCTTTGCTCAAAAGGTACGCATGAAATTGCCAACTTAATGAGTCTATTCTTGAGGTTAGGTTGTCTCTAGTAATGATTCCTGAATCTACTTCTTGTTCATAATTGTTGTGTGAGCCTATTTGAGCATCCTGTCTTCCTTTTTGGGTGCTAAGGCTTGTATAGTATGCATAAATGGATATGTTGTTCGAGGAAGAACAAAGATTTAAGTGTCGGGTGGTGATCTTGGGTGTATTTATACGCCTAAGCACCATAACTTATCCATATTTTAGCTAAGTTTAGAGAACAAAGTGCCTAGTTTCTTATATTTTTACTCTACTTCTATGTAATTGAGCTAACCGGTGTGATTAGAATGATTTAAGGTATTAATGAAGTAGATGAAGACATAATGGGACTATGGAATGTGGATGGCATATGACACAAGAGAGAGTAGCAGTCTGGACCAAATGTGGCGCCTAGAAACTATGTCCAAGACTAGTTTGTCATTTATAATTAGTTCAGGGAGTTAGAAGGAAATTATGAGAGAAAAGATTATTAAAAGGCTTAATGCTGAATTTTTATTCATAATTTATTATTCTGTATTATTTGGAGAGAGGAGAGTGGCGGCTTAGCCTGGGGAGAGAGAAAAATGTTTTCTCTCTTGTTTTCACTATTCACACACCAAGATCGTCTTCTAGTTTTGGTATGATGAATATATTTATGATTCTTTTCATTTTATTCATGAGTAGCTAAGTTTATTAGTTAGGGTTATGGAAGCCTTGTAGCATACAATCTATCACTTTGGGTTTTAAATTCATTATTCATTGATTTGTTTACATCATACTCTCTTCGCTTATCTTGAATTCTTGTGGTTGAAAACATAGAAGATATGCCTTAAAATGAAACTTGTTTGAAAGAAAGGTTGATGTTTGGAAAAGTGAGTAGTGACAAGAAAATAGGATTACCAACCCCTATTTTATAAGTTAATGCCTTAGCAGGATTAACTACTTGGAGATTTCATATTGTTTTTGGTAAACTCTTTTGATTCGAGAGAACTAAAGTGAATTAGTCCTTGATGGTTGAGAAACACTAGGATTATGTTATTAAATACAATACGTTTCTCTGTAAGCACGATGCATGTATAAATTCGTAAAGCCCATAGTTAGAAAGTATTGGAAACTACAAGGTGGACATAACCCTAGCTTTCTATTTCTTTGAATTTGAATACTACTACACATATTTCATTTTGTTAAACTAAAACCATTAATTTGTGAACTAAAATAAATCCCCCTTATTTATTTTATGGAAACAAACGATTAAAAGTCAACTAATCTGGATACAACTTAATTAGCACCATATTCCTTGTGAGATTCAACCCCAACCTAGTTGGGTTATATATTTGACAACGACCACTTACTCTCTCGTAAGAGAGGTGTAATTTGGGCGTATCATGAGTCAATTATCACTCATGCATCAGATATGCATGAATCTAGCTTATTAGTCATGCATCAGATATGCATGTTCAATATGTTATAGCCAGCTCTTTAGTCATGTCAGTCATGAAATCATATTTCAGCCTATCATGTTCAGTATGTACGTCAGTTTATATTCTTTTCCCCCCACTCAGTCTCATCCGAGGACGAATGTTCTCAAGGGGGAGATGTTGTAATACCTGTACTTTTCCTAGCTTAAATTTTTTTCCCCAAGAGTGTTAGAAGCTTTCTTTAAAAGATGAATCCACTTTTATAGGCATTTAATTTCTGCAATTTTCACTTTTTGTTCAGTGGGAAATTGAGTAAGCTTTCCATCGATACCAATTTCATCCAAATCCGACATCGGATGAGGAAGTTATGGCCATTTTACAGAAGGCAGAAAAACTGCCCAGATGTGATGGTATAGTCCGACGTACCGTTAGACTTGCGACGGGATGTCGACCACGACCTTCGTATCGAGGCAGTGACTCAGACTTCTGGCCATGTTCTACCAGATGGACTGATGGACTGTCGGTCATGCGATGGACCGTCGGTTACCCTCACTATCGCTCATTAGAAACAAGCCCCAGTTCTGTCCCAGTCCGATGGAGAGGTTCGACGGACCGTCGACCGTGCGATGTAATATTTTACCCCACCGTCGGATGATCCGTTTAGTTATTTAAATGCTATTTTAACAGGGGTATTTTGGTCATTTGCCACCCACTTATATAAATTCTCAGTTATATCCGATTTCAGTCATTTATTTCACTATTATGCAACAACAATTATTAGGGTTTCTCTCAAGGGTCAATCCCCAAGAACAATAAAACCCTAGGTGCTTAATTTCAAGTCAATATTTTAAGTTTCCCTCCACAGATCTTCAAGAAATCACGCTCCAGGTATGCATAGAGTTCATTCATGGGCCCCTTTCGTCCATGAAGTCAAAGAATCCCTTTTTTTTTTTTAACTTCAAGTTATGGATTTTCTCTATGTTTTCATGATCTGACTTCTCATGTTCATGTTGATAAGTGTGTATGGATTTTACTCCATGATTGTTGATAGTTTCTATGTGGATTTAATTACTACAGCCAGTTTCATGTAACCTTATAACTTAAAACCTTGAATGATGAAATTAGATTGGAATCATGATGTTTAATTACTATATAATGATCTTTAAATGAACTATGCCTACAATATGTTTGATTAAATGCCTAGATGAAGGAATATTGTTTAACTAGCATGATATCATAAAATCCCCATGAATGTACAAGTTTATGCCTATTAGATGTTTGATGAAATGCTTCAATAAATGTGTCATGGTGACTATTATGTATTCAAGTAAGTTATGCATTATCAGTTTCCTTCCATCGAGCCTTGGAGATTAATGTTAGAGAGAAACCCTAATCTTGTTTGTAAAATAATATGGAACCAAATGACTGAAATCGTGTTTAATTTGGGTATATATAGATGGGTGGTAAATGACCAAAATACCCCTATTAAAATGACCTGGAAACACTGAACGTAAGGAGCAATGGTGACCTCCGATGGTCCGTCGGACTTGCGATGGTCTGTTGAGCCCTATCGTCAGACCTGGGCAGAAGTTGGTCCCACTGGTTATGTATGACGATGGCTTCCGACGGTCCATCGATGGCTACCACCATTCCTGGGCAGAAAGTAGGTCCACTACCTCACTACCATGGTCATGCTCGATGGTCCATCACTTTTTCGATGGTCCGTCGACCACGCCATCATACCTGGGCTGTTTTACTGCCTTCTATATTTCGGCCATAACTTCCTCATCTAACATCGAATTTTGATGTAATTGGTATCGATGGAAAGCTTATTCAATTTCTCACATGATAGGATGTGAAAATCATAAAAATATCATGTGTACAAGAATGGATTCTTATTCCAAAGCAAGTGTTAACATCCTTGAGATGGTTTTCAAGCTAAGAAAAGACACAGGTATTACACCTATAGTCAATGGACATTATCATCATGCCATATTTCCTTTTCACAAATAACACAGGTGCACCCCAAGGTGACACACTAGGCCTGATGAACCCCTTATCAAGCAATTCCTAAAGTTGAACCTTCAATTCTCTAAACTCAGTAGGAGCCATATGGTAAGGTGGAATAGAGATAGGTTGACTCCCTGGCACTAAGTCAATGCTAAACTTAATCTCCCTCATCGGGGTTAGCCAAGAAAATCATCTGGAAATAAATCAACAAATTCTCAAACAATAGGAACACTATCAACAACATCTTCTGCTCGAGTGTCATGAATAATAGCTATGAAACCCAAGCACCCATGATTAATTATTTGGCGTGCTTTAACATAAGATATAATATTTCTGTGAGTCACATGAGTCATAGCCTTACACACAAAAGGAGTTTCTCTGGGAATATAAAAACGTATAAGCTTAGCATAACAATCAACCAAAGCATAACATGACGCCAACCAATTCTGTAAGACCCTATAAATTTTTTGAGTCATTCAAGATCTTTTAAGCGTGTCATAAGAAGATTAACATTTGAAAATTTAGCTGTGTTTGAAATTTTTCATTCCATAAATCTTGGAAACTTTGACGAATTATTTTCTGACCTTCCTGACCTCCGTTTCTTGATTTTCAAGTTGTGTTGCGATGGGGTAAGTCAAGAGTACATCTCGGGTGAGTTTCAAAATTTTTTGGAACACATAAGGGTATGTTTGGATTTCAGAAACAGTAGCTCAGGTCATTCTCAAGGCGCGGCCCAGCTTTTAGCACTACTGTATCCAAGGCACTGCTCAACCCAAGGAGACGCCTAGGGTTCTCCCCGGTCTAATCAAGGCGCCGCCCAGGGAATCACCCTGGGCCAAAAATCAGTAGTTTAATCCATGTTTCCAAGGGAAAACTCATAATTTTTCAACCACTATATATATTCTTTAACACAAGATTCAACACATTGACACCTAAAATATAAGGTTGTCTTTCAATTTTCTTCAAGAACAATACCCAGGGTTCATAGTTCAAGGCCCAAATCATCAAGGTTCCTCCATAAATCTTTTGAGAATCATATAACAAAGGTATGCAGATATTGATTCATGGGTTCCTTCCACCCAAGAAGTTCAAGAACCCTTTTTAAGATTTTAAAGTTTATGTTTCTTATGAGATTTCATTATTTATGTGTATTGAAGTTCATGATTATGTGTCGTTGAGCTTTAATTCATGATTTAGATACAGAGTTTTAATTATATGGTGTTCCTAAAAAATCCCCTTCAAGTTGCATGTTGAATGATGTGTTTATGATAATTAGGTTGAGACATTGTTGAATAACCAAAGCATGCTTTCCATATGTTTGATAAAATGTTTATGTGAAGAAATTAGAGCCATTACAGTATGTTGATAAGAAATCCCTAATTTTGAATAGGCCCATGCATTCCAAGTGTTTGTTGAAAGGCCTTAGTGAATGAATTGTGACATGTTAGTATGAAACTCCCCAATTATGTGCTCTTTAATGCATGTTAAGTATTTGATGCAAGACCTTGTTGAATGAAGTATGAGCCAATAACATGTCTCCCTATACTATTACATATTTGTCACTCCCAAGTGCTTGAAGTAATTGTAAGACCCCGCAAAGTTCTCGTATCGTTTAAGTCATTAGAGTGAGTTAGAAGAAGCTTACACCTTAGAATTTTGCTATGTGTCCCAACACTTAGTTTATTTTTAAGCCTTGAAACTTAAATGATTTATTTTGTGACTTTCCCGACCTCCGTTTCTTAATTTTTTTATTGTGCTGCGATGGGGCAAGTCCATAGGACATCTCGGGTGAGTTTCAAAATTTTTGGACCTTGTTTAGTATGCGTTTCATTTTTGAAATGGTAGAACCATGAGATTTGCATGCATCACATGGTGCATCTCAACCTAGGGGCCATGCGATGGAGCATGCGATGCAAGCTCCAGTATGGTGGGATAAAGCATGCGATGCATGCTCTGCTGTGCGTGCTTGGGATTTTCAGCAATCCAACCTATTTCATTAAGGGTAAAAATGGTATTTTCCACTTTCTTTTCCTCTTTAACAGGAAATCAAAGGCCCAAAACACCATTCTATTGATATTTTCATCAAATTCTCTCAAGAAACTTCATTAGGGTTTCAAACTAAAAATCCTAATATCTTAAGATTCAACCGTGGGAATTCAAAAATTCTTCCATATTCGAATTACCCATTACGAGGGCTACAAGAAGCACCCTATAAGTTGTGAATTGAGTTCCGGAGTTAAGAGTCCATCCAAAGCTTCAAGTTTAAGGTATGTGGGTTTTGAACAAGAACACTCTTTCGTTCTTGTGCCCAAAAATTTTAGTTTTTCTTAAAGAATTTCATATTTTCATGATGAAATCATATTATTTTACTATATTTTGAGTTTATGAGATTATAACTTTCCCATGTCTTGATTTACATTATTATTTTATATATTTATGATTTAAATTGACAAGTCATGCTTTAAGTTGCACATTCCTATATTAATGTCATATTTTCAAGAATTCCCGAGACTTGTTGTTATGAATTGAGCCTTATTGTTGAATTATGAGTTATTGTTGACTTTTAAAGAATCATAAGAAGTATGTTTATATTTCCATTATCATGAGATCTTTAAGTATTCGATGATAAGTCTATCAAGATTTCAAGAAAGAAGTGAGTTTCGATCCTAAGTTAAGAAAGAAATCCATATCCTTGATTTTGAGATAAAAGGGATACATTTTGGCTCTAATTACATATTGTTGAAATGTTTTTAGGTGGATTTTCTTATGTTCTAAGATAAGTAAGGGAGTAATATTTAGCACCGAGTTGGGCTTGATTCTAAGGTCTCATGCCCCAGAACTATGTACCCCCGTAGGTTTCTGATACACCCCAAGTGGGTTGCTAGTGATCACTAAAAATTTAAGGTTCTATCTGATTGAAAGGATAGAACAGCTCTCCCTAACGTGGGTAAGATGTTCAACACCATGTAGCTCACAAGGTTTATGTCAGTTAGAAGAAACTCCCAAACTTTTCAAAGAATCCTAAAGATCCCTAAGTCCTAATCCTAAATTTATGAAGTCCGAAAGTCCTACTCTTTACAGGACAAAAGCTTAAGTTTTGAAAGTATTAGTGTTTTGAAAGTATATATCCTGAAAGTTGATATTTTAAGATTTCCTTCAGTTTATGATTTGTGAATAAAGAAAGTATTGAGATTTTGAGCAAAGTATGATGACTCATATGATTTATGTTGCATGCCTTTCCCATTCATGGTTTATGAGAATTTTATTCAAGCTATGTGAGTTATCAACTGTAGTATGCATATTTTCTATGAAGACTTGTGATATTTGATTTTTAAATTGCATACACCCCTATATGCTCAGTAAATTCCTAAAGTACTGATCTAGATATATATATCTGTGTGCTGCATTATTTTTGTAATGTAGATTCCGGTGCTCAGTCCCAGCCTCGACAGTAATTTCCCGAGAACTTTTATCTACATATCAGAAGTGGTGAGTCCTCATGATTTGGGGACCGTTTATCTTCAGACATTCAGTTTATTTAGTAGTTTCTTATCTTTATCAAGTTGAGTACGAGTCAGTTGGGGACTTATCCCAATGGTTCTCTAGTTTTGAGTAGTAGAGGCTTGTCAGACTAGTATCAGATTGTTAGTATTTTGAGATTTTCAGTATTTTTGACCATTCAGACAGAGTATTTCATTTGTATTTCTTACTATTTGATATAAAAGTATTAGATTTTTTTTTGCATTCCATCTCTAAGTAAGTTATTCTATGAAGTAGCAGGCTCAAAGGGTTAGCTTAGGGATACTTGTATCCTTAAGTACCTTGTGACGTCTCGGGACCCAATTTTGGGGTGTTACAAATTTGTTATTAGAGCCTAACGTTTAAGGAGTCCTAGGGATTCTGAAAAGCTACATTGAGTATAGTCTTGATCATCGGTGTGTCACACGCTGCATCTATGAGCAAGAGGCTACAAAACATTTTAGGAAAAAGTTTTTTCTTTCTTTCCAAGTCTATCATACTTAAAGTTGTCTCTCTCTTAGCTCTTAATTTATGCTCTCTTATTTTAGAAAATTTCTCCTCATCAAGCCCGCAGAAACAACAATGATTAGTAACCTCTGCCCACTAATCCTCTGAATGAAAACGTGTTCCATGCCGAGTTTTGGGCAGTCTTTCAGGCGCTGGCCCAAGCTGTTACTGCAAACGTCCAGGCCAACTAGGACATATCTCTGTAGCAACAGGGAGATTATGTAGTTCTTCTAGAATCTATGATTTTATGCGGATGAATCTTCCAGAGTTTTATGGGTCTAAGGCAGGTGAGGACCTATAATTATACCTTGAGGAGATAAGGAAGATCACATAGGTGATGCATGTGTCTGAGGAAGAAAGTGTGGAGTTAGAATCTTACAAGTTGAAGGATATTGCATATGAATGGGTCGTATCATGGAAGAAAAATAGAGGGGAGGATGATGCTCCCATTACTTGGCAAGTGTTCCAAGATGCATTCTTGGCTAAGCTCTTTCCATTAGAATTGAGAGAGGTAAAGGTAAAAGAGTTTATAAACTTAAGGCAGGGCTCCATGACTGTTAATAAGTACTGCTTGAAGTTCAACCAGTTGGACAAATATGCTTCTGACTTGATTTCTGACACCCTCTCTAGCACGAGCAAGTTCGTGATAGGTGTCTCTGGGTTGGTGTTGAAGGAATGCAGGACTGCTATGCTAAATAGGGATATAGACCTGTCTGGATTAATGATAAATTCATAAGAAATAGAGGTCAATAAGATTAAGGAGAGAACCAGGCTAGGTCCCATGGAGGGAACCACCCTCAATTCCAGAGCTATTTATCCATGCCAGCACCTTTATCCGCTAGTTCTCCTATCCCCAGAGGTAGGCAGGAGCAAAGGAATATTCCTTCTATTTCCAGGTCTCAGCAGAGCGCGAGTAATAGGCCTAACTTTCCTCCTTGTACTAAGTGTGGCAGGACCCATCTGGGTGAGTGTTTATTTGAGCAGCAAGGTTGTTTCAGTTGTGGCCAGATAGGCCACAAACTTAGAGAATGGCCCCATGCCAGGCAGGAAAGCAGAGATACCCGACCCCAGACTCAAGCCACTAGTGCACCAGCTTCTGCAGCCCATCCAACTCCTTCACAGGGTGTTTCTTTTAGCACTGTTGGTGATCAACGCCAAAACAAATTCTATACCTTACCTTCTCATCATGAGTAGAATAATTCTCCCGATGTCGTTACTGGTATGCTTCATGTCTTCTGATTTGATGTCTATGTGTTGTTGGACCCCGGGTCAAGTTTTTCTTATATGACCCCACTTATTGCTGTGAATTTTGAGAAGAGACCTGAAATTATCTCTGAGCCTATTTTAGTATCTACTCCAGTAGGGGTGTCTATTATTGCTAAGCAAGTGTGTAAGAATTATCCTGTTACTATTCTCCATAGAGTCATACTTGCTGCTTTGATTGAGTTGGAGATGGTGGATTTTGATGTTATTTTGGGTATGGATTGTCTTCATTCTTTCTATGCATCTATAGACTGTCGCACCTGTGTAGTCAAATTTCAGTTTCCTGGTGAACCAATTTTTGAGTAGTCAGGGAGTTCAGTATCTCCCAAGAGTCATTTTATTTCTTATCTCAAAGCCAAAAAGCTTATATCGAAGGGTTGCATTTATCACTTAGTTAGAGTTAAAGACACTAAGTCTAAAATTCCAAGTATCCAGTCAGTTAACATTGTTAATGAATTTCTTGATGTTTTTCTGGAAGATCTTCTAGGGGTACCTCTCGATAGAGATAGAATTTGGGATCAATCTCCTTCTTAATACTTAACCCATTTCCATTCCTCCCTATCGTATGGCACCTGTAGAGCTTAAGGAGTTGAAAGAACAACTCAAAGATCTCTTAGACAAAGGTTTTATAAGGACCAGCGTATCGCCTTAGGGCACACCTATCCTATTCATATGGAGGAAAGATGATTCTTTGCGTATGTTCATCGACTATCGTTAGCTCAATAAGGTCACTATAAAAAACAAGTATCCTCTTCCTAGAATTGATGATTTATTTGACCAACTCTAAGGTGCAAGTTATTTATCCAAGATAGACCTTAGATCCGACTATCACCAACTCAAGGTAAAGGAGAGTGACATCCTAAAGACAGCCTTTAGAACCCGTTATAGTCACTTTGAGTTTCTTGTTATGTCTTTCAGGTTGACTAATGCTCCAATAGCCTTCATGGACCTTATGAATCAAGTGTTCAAGAAGTATCTAGATATGTTTGTCATTTTTTTCATAAATGATATTCTTGTGTATTCCTGAAGTGAGGATGACCATGTTGATCATCTTAGAATCATCTTGCAAACTCTTAGATATCACCAGTTGTTTGCTGTAACACCCCGAAAGTTTCCAAGCTAAAATTTGTCCCTAAAAGTATCAAGAATGGGAACCTAGAGTGAGTTATATTCAAATCCTTATGGAAATCCTTAAATTTTAACTTTTCATTGCATAGGTAACTGGATAAGCTTTCCGTTGATTTAAGATTCATCAAAAACGGACACCCGGTAAGGAAGTTATGGCTATTTTATATGCTAGTCATAAAACATTGTCATTCAGGTGTTTAGCGCATCGCGGAGGATCCCAATTTTGCATTCACCAATTTCCAGTGAGACTCCGCGATCGTGGTGCATCTCGGAGTGAGATAATTTCTCAATTGGCAATTTCCAGTGAGCCACCACGATTGTGGCGCGTCGCAGTGGCCCATAAAATCGGGCACCAATTATATTTTTACTCCGTCTCATTAAGGGTAAAAATGGTACTTCTCCAACCCCTTATCATCTCTAACATGGGGTTTAATCCCAAGAACACCAAAGTAAGTTTATTTTCATCAAAATCTCTCAAGAAACTCCATTAGGGTTTCAGACTAAAAATCCTCATAGCTCAAGATTTAATCGTGGGTTTTAGAAGATAATTGAAGATTTGAAATCCTCTCATCGTAGGCTCTAAGAACCATCCATTACTTTCTAAAATAGAGGTATGTGGGGTTGTCCCAAATTTCATGGGCATGAGTTTTGAAAAGAATTTACACAAGACCTTACTATTTATATGTATACATATGTTTTTACAAGTGGGGTTTGTTTTAATATCAATAACATGTTTTGTGATATGGTTTTGAAAGAAATATTGAAATATCATGGGGCTGTTGGCTTGCATATAGTTCAATTGTTGGATTGTGAACATGTGATCTGAATTTTGAAAAGGTGCGATGTATATGAATTGTGAATTCTTTAAATCCCCCATGATAATGTTTTATACCCCATACTATACTTGTGTTAAATCATTGAGACCATGGGATTTTTCACTTGACATGATATTACTTATAAATAATAAAGTTTCTTGAAACTATTACATGTTGAGAACCATGGTGCATGTGTTTGATGTGTGTGAAAGTTTTATATATGTGCATGTTGTAAATGGCATGAAAAGTTGGAGAATTGATGTGGTACTATGACTTGCAAGTCAATGGTATGACAATACCATATAAATGTATGCCATGCAGGAGTTAGAGTTTGATTTAAGAGAGTTAGATGGTTACCCAAAGAAAGTACGAGTTGAAAGACTCTATGCTAGAAACCGTGATTTGCCGACACGGGATTATGGTACCATGCTTTGTGATTTTGTGTACCTTAATTCATGTTGTCCCAAATTAATACTATGGTTAGGTGCCCTGCTTTGTGATCTTGTGCACTACCATGACATGTTGACTTGATTAGGCTTTTTGGCATCCTACTGTGTGATCTTGCATATACCCTTTATAGATACTCCAATCCTTGCGGCAAACTTGGATTGAGGGCTTGGCCACTGAGTCAAGGGAGGATTCCATATAGCCTGTGGAATTACAGATTGTAGGGTGTACCATCTAGCTAAAAAGTAAGACAAAGAGTGAGTCATGGTTTCAAAGAAATGTTTCAAAGTCTTTAAAATGCCAATGCGATTTATTACTATATGATATGTTTATGAACTATTTTAAATTGCTCTCATATATGTTGATTATAAATGACTATTTTGGATTAGCTCTGCATACTAGTACATCTGTATTGACCCCCTCCCCCTCCAACCTCTCAGGTTCTGAGGCACAGTTTAGGGGTCAAGATAAGCAGTAGATAATTCAAATAGCAGAAGAGATTATGCAGTGGTGAGCCTTCTATATTTCGAAAGGCCTAATGTCTTATAGATATTAATCATTCTACAGTTTTGGTCTACTGGGGGCCTTGTCCCAGACTTCAGATAGTATTGTTTTGAGATTTAGTAGAGATTTCTCAAATTGGGCCAGATGTTATTTAGATATTGTTGGAGTTTTTCTTCATTGTTAAACTAATTTCAAAGTATGACCATGTTTCTGTATTCAATTTATAATTTTGCATTTTTCTTTTATTATATGAATATTATGCACGATTACCAGATAGAGTGGGACATCTGGGCATTCATGGGTCAGATGTCCATCACGGCCAGGCCCTAGTTTGGGTCGTGACATTTTCCAAATTCAGCAAGTGTGAATTTTGGCTAAGGTCAGTTGCTTTTCTAGGTCATATTATTTCAGCCGAAGGCATTAGAGTTGATACCCAAAAGATAGAAGCTTTAATAAATTAGCCTAGACCTATCTCTCTATCTGACATTAGGAGTTTCTTGGTTCTAGCTGGCTATTACCATTGCTTTGTTAAAGGTTTCTCTTCTATAGTGTCTCCCATGACTTGGTTGACCTAAAATAAAGTCAAGTTCCTTTGGTCAGATTCCTGTGAGATGAGTTTTCAGGAGTTGAAGACTTGACTCACTTCAGCCCCTATGTTGACTTTGCCTGATGGTGTATATGGTTTTGTGGTATATTGTGATGCGTATAGAATTAGCTTGGGTTGTGTATTGATACAGAGGAGTAAAGTTATAGCTTATGCATGTAAACAGTTGAAACCTCATCAGAATAATTACCCAACCTATGATCTTGAGTTAACTGCTGTGGTGTTCACCCTAAAAATTTGGAGACATTACCTGTATGGTGTGTATGTAGATGTTTTTACTGATCATAAAAGCCTGCAGTACGTGTTGACCTAGAAGGAATTGAATCTCAGGAAGAGGAGGTGGTTAGAATTGTTAAAAGACTATGATATAAGCGTATTGTATTATCCGGGCAAGGCTAATGTAGTGGCAGATGCCCTTAGCAGGTTGTATATGGGTAGTGTTTTGCATGTGGAGGCAAGTAAGAAAGAGTTAGTTCGTGATGTACGTCGTCTGGATAGGTTGGGTGTTAGGCTGGTTGATTCCACTAAAAGGAGTATGTTAGTACAGAGTAGTTCCGAATTCTCTTTAGTTTCGAAAGTGAAGGAGAAACAAGACTTAGATGCTAGTTTGGTCAGATTGAAGGAGTCAGTCAAGGACCAAAAAGTAGAAGTTTTCTCCCAAGGGGAAGATGGTGTGTTGAGATTGCATGGTAGACTATGTGTCCCTGATGTTGATAATTTGAGGCAGAGAATTATGGTTGAAGTGCATGGCATGCAATATTCCATTCATCCCGGCACTACCAAGATGTACCGCGACTTGTGGGAAATCTATTGGTGGAGTAGTATGAAGAAAGATATTGTAGTATTCATGGAGAAGTATGCAATATGCCAACAGGTTAAAGTAGAGCACCAAAGACCTGGTGGTGTGATGCGCGAGTTTAGCTTGCCCACTTGGAAGTGGGAAGTGGTGAATATGGATTTTGGGAGTTAGTGAGGATACATGGAGTTCCTATGTCTATCATTTTGGATAGGGGAACTCAGTTCACTTCTCTGTTCTGGAAAGCTTTTCAAAAGGGTCTTGGTACCTAAGTTTATTTGAGTTTCACATTTCATCTGCAGACTGATGGTCAGGCCGAGAGGACCATCCATACTTTGTAGGACATATTGAGGGTATGTGCTCTTGATTTCAAAGGTAGTTGGGATGAGCACTTTCCACTGATTGAGTTTGTGTATAACACTAGTTATCACTCTAGTATCCAGATGAGACCATTTGAGGATTTGTATGGTAGAAGACGTAAATCACCCATAGGTTGGTTCAAGGTGGGTGAAGCTACTTTAGTTGTGCCTGACGCAGCGTTTGAGGCAATGGAAAAGGTGAAGTTGATTAGAGAGAGGTTGAAGATAGCTCAGAGTCGCCAAAAGTCATACGCCGATGTGAGGCGTAGGGACTTGGAGTTTGAAGTTAATGATTTAGTGTATCTAAGAATTTCACCCATGAAAAGGGGTGAAACAGTTTGGGAAGAAGGGGAAACTTAGTCCCTAGTATGTTGGTCCTTATAGGATCCTGAGTTGTGTTGGGAGGGTAGCTTATGAAGTTGAGTTGCCTGCAGAGTTTTCAGTTGTTCATCCTATCTTTGATGTCTCCATTCTTAAGAATTGTATTGGTAATTCTGTTGTTATAGATCCTTCAAAAAGCCCTAATATTCGGGACAGCCTTTCATTTGAAGAGGTTCCGGTTGAAGTCCTCGATTACCAAGTCCAGAGACTAAGGAACAAAGAAGTTCCCTTGGTAAAAGTTTTGTGGCTGAACCAATCTGTTGAGGGCGCTACTTGGGAAACCGAGGCTGATATGCGACCCATGTACCCGCACTTCTTTTCCGTGAGTTCAGATCAAGCGGAAGGTACCATTCTATCTTAATTCAGTCCCTTTTTAAAAAAGTAGCAGCTGTTTAACTATTCTTATCACAAGTTTATGTGTTCTTTGAAGTATCCGAAAGTTTAGAATTAAGTAAAGCCAAGTGTTTCAGCTGTGTATCCTTTTTTTTTCTCTATATTCTTAATATATCTAGTGACATTCGAGGACGAATGTTCCCAAGGGGGAGATATTGTGAGACCCCGCAAAGTTCTCACATCGTTTAAATCATTAGAGTGATTTAGAAGAGACTTACACCTTAGAATTTTATGAAGTGTTCCAACACTTAGTTTATTTTTAAGCCTTGAAACTTAAATGATTTATTTTGCAACCTTCCCGACCTCCGTTTCTTGATTTTTTTGTTGCGTTGCGATGGGACAAGTACATAGGACATCTCGAGTGAGTTTTGGAAATTTCGGACCTCGTTTAGTACGTGTTTCATTTTCGAAATAGTAGCACCATGCGATTTTCTTGCGTCACATGGTGCATCTCAACCTAGGGGCCATGCGATGGAGTATGCAACGCATGCTCCAGTTCGGTGGGATAGAGCATGCGATAGATGCTCTGCTGCGCATGCTTGGGATTTTCAGCAATCAAACCCATTTCATTAAGGTTAAAAATGCTATTTTCCACATCCTTTTCCTATTAAACACGAAATCAAAGGCCCCAAACACCATTCTATTGATATTTTCATAAAATTCTCTCAAGAAACTTCATTAGGGTTTCAAACTAAAAATCCTAATATCTTAAGATTCAACCGTGGGAATTCAAAAATTCTTCCATATTCGAATTACCTATTACGAGGGCTACAAGAGGCACCCTCTAAGTTCGTGAATAGAGTTCTTGAGTTAAGAGTCCATCCAAATCTCCAAGTTTAAGGTATGTGGGTTTCGAACAAGAACACTCTTTCATTCTTGTGCCCAAAAATTATAGTTTTTCTTAAAGAATTTCGTGTTTTCATGATGAATTCATATTATTTTACTATATTTTGAGTTTATGAGATTATAACTTGCCAAGTCTTGAGTTGCATGATTATTTTACATATTTATGATTTAAATTGACAAGTCATGCTTTAAGTTGCACATTCCTATATTAATGTCATATTTTCAAGAATTACCAAGACTTGTTCTTATGAATTGAGCCTTATTATTGAATTATGAGTTATTGATGACTTTTAATGATTTGCAAGAAGTATTTTTATATTTCCATTATTATGAGATCTTTATAGATTCGATGATAAGTCTATCAAGATTTCAAGAAAGAAGTGAGTTTTGATCCTAAGTTAAGAAAGAAATCCACATCCTTGATTTTGAGACAAAGGGGATGCATTTTGGCTCCCATTACTATTGTTGAAATGTTTTAAGGTGGATTTTCTTAAGTTCTGAGGTAAGTAAGGGAGTAGTATTTAGCACCGAGTTGTGCTTGATTCCGAGGTCTCATGCCCCAGAACTATGTGCCCCCGTAGGTTTCTTATAAACCCCAAGTGGGTTAAGCTAGTGATAACTAAAAATTTAAGGTTCTATCGATGTGAAGGATAGAACAGCTCTCCCCAACATGGGTAAGACGTTCGACTCCATGTAGCTCACATGGTTTATGTCGGTTAGAAGAAACTCCTAAAGTTTTCAAAGAATCCTAAAGATCCCTAAATTCCAATCCTGAAGTTATGAAGTCCCAAAGTCCTACTCTCTCCAAGACAAAAGCTTGAGTTTTGAAAGTATTAGTGTTTTGAAAGTATATATCCTGAAAGTTGATATTTTAAGATTTCCTTCAGCTTATGATTTGTGAATAAAGAAATAATTGAGATTTTAAGCAAAGTGTGTTGACTCATGTGATTTATGTTGCATGTCTTTCCCATTTATGGTTTATGAGAATTTTATTCAAGATATGTGAGTTATCAACTATAGTATGCATGTTTCCTACGAAGACTTGTGATATTTGATTTTTAAATTGCATACACCCCCATATACTGAGTACATTTCCAAAGTAATGATCCACATATATGTCTGTGTGCTGCATTATTTTCGTAATGTAGGTTCCGGTTCTCAATCCCAGCCTCAATAGTGATTTTCCACGCACTTTTATCTACATATCAACAGTGGTGAGTCCTCATGATTTGGGGACCGTTTATCTTCAGACATTCAATTTATTAAGTAGTTTCTTATCTTTATCAAATTGAGTACGAGTCAGTTGGGGACCCATCCCAATAGCTCTCTAGTTTTGAGTAGTAGAGGTTTTTTAGACTAGTTATCAGATTGTCAATATTTTGAGATATTTAGTATTTTTGACCTTTCAGACAGAGTATTTCATTCTTATTTCTTACTATTTGATATGACAGTGTTAGAGTTTTTTTGCATTCCATCTCTAACTAAGTTATTTTATGAAGTAACAGGTTCAAAGGGTTAGCTTGGGGATGCACCGAGTGACGTCTCGGGACCCAGTTTTGGGGCGTTGCAGTAATGCTTCATTGACTATGTTGCGAATGATAGTCCATTGTTATATTATTATGCATGAGTTGTCCAGTCTATTTATTTATGTTATTGAGTGCTGGGGGTATTTAATAACCGAACACTTAGCTGCTTATCTAGAGCCGAGTCTGTCTCAAGATAATCTCAGTCGTGCTATGATCAGTAGAACTCAGTCGTGCTATGATCAGTAGAACTCAGTCAGCGACAAAACATTAAGAAAACTCAGTAATCTCAATATTCAATATAATCAAGCTCAGTATTTAGTTCAAACCCTAATAATGTCTAGTATTCAGTTCAGACCCTAATAGTGTTCAGTATTCAGTTCAGATTTTAGTAAAGATCAGTAAGTTATAGAACTCAGTCATATTCAGAAAGAAAGTAGAATTCAAAAGTATTCCATCAGACAAAGGAATCAAGTGAACTCAGTCAGATCCGTTAAGTAAGTAATCAGTAACAGATTCAACTCAGTCCAGTCTAGTATAAAAATTTGTTCAGTGTCTTTTAATTTGGAGTAGGAACTAGCACCGAGTGAGTGCAGGGATGATGCATTCCCCGTTAAAGAGGCAGAGTCGTTCGGATCAATCCTGGTACTCTAGAACTGCTTAGCCAACACAGGATGAGGAGTCACCCATTAGATTAAGGCTTGGATACCTTCCAAGAGTCACCCGTTAGATTAGGCTTGACTTCCTATTTAGGGTCAACCTGTTAGAAAGGCTTGACCATAGGAGTGTCTCTACCCATGGCACAGTACTAGCACCCTTCCAGCTGGGGTTACATGTTGGACCCTACTAGTTCAGATTTGGGGCATGTCATTTAAGTGAGGACTCCCAAAGTTTTAGCTTTAGATTCAATGTCGGTTAAGTGAGGACTCCCAAAGTTTCAGCTTTAGATTCAGTCTCAGTCAAGATCTCAAATAGTCCTTCAGATTTAGGACCGACAGATATGATCACACAGCTCAGTAAGGAACTTAGATAGTTCCACAGATTCAGATATCACCTACTATATAGGCTTGTTCTCAAACTCAGTCAGTTATTATTATCATCCTTATCAATATTAGAAGATCCAGAGATCACACGTCAGATAGGCCTGATCTCAAACTCAGTCAACCATTATCATTATTAGAAGATTCAGAGATCACTTGTTAGATAGGACTGATCTCAGTTCCATTCAGATATATTAGTAAGTTAACTCAGTTATTACTAGACTCAGATATTAAGTCTCCCAGTGCTAGTGTATTCAGATGCCAGCAATAATAAGTTCAGTTTTCAGAAGTTTAAGTATTCCGAAGTTAGCATTCAATGTTTCCATGATTTTAGTTATGATTTATGCATTCATTCATGTACCCTTATTCAGCATATTCAGATTGTTCGGTCAGTATAGTTCATGCATAAGCCATTACATTTAGCCATACTTCATCCTGCATACCTATACATTCAATTGTACTGACACATTTGTGCCAAGGGGTTTTACTTTACGCCATAGGTTCAGACTTAGTCAGCAGTAGTAGACGTAGCAGTGAGTCCTCTTCATTCAAGGATGATCCTTATTTTATTATTGTATTAGATTCAGTTTATTTTTAGTAGATGGAGTTAGTTAGGGACATGTCCCATCAATATTTATTCAGACAATTTAGAGGCTTTCAGACTACAGAGTTTTTTAGACTAGTTATACAGAAAGTTGTTTTATTTTTGATGTCGATAGACTTTATTTAGTTTTTTTCAGTATTTGAACCTTCTGGAAAGTTTCCGCCAGTTTTTCGTATGTATTTTGCTATATTATGCAGTGCTTAGTTACATGTACCGGAAAAGGGTTAACTTGTGGTCCTTCAGGATTATGAGCACTGTGTGGGATTTCGGTTATAGAAAATTAGGGCATTACAAACTTGGTATCAGAGCTTAAGTTTTAATAGTGTCATAGGAAGTCTGAAAAGCCGCATCTAGTAGAGTTTTGTACATAGGTGTGTTGTGCACCACACTTATGTGAAGAGGCTATAAGATGTTTTAGGAACTATTTTCCTTCTTTCAGTATTCATGTTGTGCAAGTAAGTATGAGTTCCAATTTATTTTCTGTCTAATCTATTTCTCCCTTTCACCGACAGATCCAATGCCCGTAGAAATAATGAGCCACCTCAGCCAATAGATCCCCAGAATAAGAATGTATCTCATGCTGAATTTCGAGCTGCCTTCCAGACATTAGCCGAATATATCACTGATACCGTGCAGTCCAATAATCAGACTACTGCTTCACATCAGCAACATGGTGATGCAACCATAGCCAGACTCCATAACTTTATAAGAATGAACCCGCCCAAATTCTTTGGGTCTAAGGTAGGTAAGGACCCGCAGTTGTTTCTTGAAGAGGTGAAGAAAATCACCCAGGTTATGCATGTGTCTGAGGAAGAGAGCGTAGAACTGGCCTCTTATAGGCTGAAAGATTTTGCTTATTACTGGGTGGTAGCATGAAGGAAAAATAGAAGGGAAGATGTTGCTTCTATGACTTGTCAAGTATTCCAAAATGCATTTTTGGATAAGTACTTTCTGTTAGAGATGAGGGAAGTGAAGGTAGAAGAGTTTATAAACATGAGGCAAGGCTCAATGACAATATAGAAGTATTACCTTAAGTTCAACTAGTTAGCTAAGTATGTTCC
Source organism: Capsicum annuum (assembly GCF_002878395.1). Lineage (NCBI taxonomy): Eukaryota > Viridiplantae > Streptophyta > Magnoliopsida > Solanales > Solanaceae > Capsicum > Capsicum annuum. The sequence goes on along the minus strand of NC_061112.1, from coordinate 118,912,034 downwards.
TACTGTGATAGCTGACACAAAATCTAGTATGAGTAAGTTTGTGACGGGTGTAACCGAGTTAGTATTGAAAGAGTGCAGGACTACTATGTTAAATAGAGATGTGGATCTCCCTATATTGATGATGCATACGCAGCAGATTAAGTCATATAAGACAAAGAAAAGAGAGAGATCAAATAAGAAAGCTAGGATAGGTAGTCATAGTTTCTCCTAGCCAGGGTCATAGGGTGGTAACCGTTCTCAGCATAGTCAGAAATTTTTAGTCCAAGCTCCATCCTCAGCTAGTGTACCCGCACCTCAGTTCAGAGATGTCAGTCATGAAGGATCGCCAGGCTCCAAAACCTAGAGTAGTATGAGAAGTGAACGTACCTATCCGCTTTGTGGTGAGTGTGGCAAGAATCACCTAGGTCCATGTAGAGCAAATAGCTATGTATACTTTAGATGTGGTAAGCCAGGCCACAGGATGTAGGAGTGTAGAGTGCTAGCTCAGAAGGGTAGAGATTTGCATCAGCAGGGTGCTACTTCTGGTACCAATAGTGGTCAGCGTCAGAACTGGTTATATGCACTTCAAACCTGTTATGACCAGGAAGGTTTCCCTGATATAGATTCGGGTATGTTATGAGTCCATCATCTTTATGATATGCTTTGTTAGATCTTTTACTCCCGTTTGAGCTTAATTTTTCAACATGAGTTAGTTAGTAGAGTAAGAATTCAGTTTAGCAGATAGATAGTTAAATTCGCATAGTTGTTTCTCATCTTTTCATCTAATCATGCTATCAAAAATCTCAGACCTATTCCTATTCCAAGATAAAACATCCTAGTAGTTGCGAGTATAACTCAGTTCATGCATCATGCATTAGTTTCAGCTCTCAAATATTTAGTTATGATCCAGTTCGTAGGTGCCCCGAGCACCGCCTTAGTATTTCAATAAAGTAAGTGTTCTTAGAGGGACATAGCATCCCAATCGGGAGATACCATATAACTCACCGATGCTTCAATTCCTTAAACCCATTCAGTTGCATGGTCAAATTCTCATTACAAGCTTTGCATCAGTTATTATTGAATAGTCAGTCATGCTTTCAAGAGTAGGTTTAGTCAGACATCCATGCATTAGATATGCATGTTCAGTAGAAAAGTTTAGCTTATCAGTGTATTCAGTCAAGCGTTCACGAGAACAACTCAGTCACGAATTCGTGCATCAGATATGCATGCCCATTATGAGAATTCAGCTTATTAGTAGCTTCAGTCGTGTATCCCAAGCATTAGATATGCATGTTCAGTATAAGTATTTGGAATATCAGTAGTTCCAGTTGTATAGATATGTTTTAGATGTTCATGTCCCTTAAGTAAGTTCAGTCAATTAGTACTCTTAGTCTAACAAGAGATATTCGAGGATGAATATTCCAAAAGGGGAGATAATGTAAGACCCCATAAATTTTTTGAGTCATTAAAGATCTTTTAAGCGTGTCAAGAAAAGCTTAACACTTGAAAATTTGGCTAAGTGTTGGAATATTTTCATTCCATAAGCCTTCAAAACTTCGATGAATTATTTCGTGACCTTCCCGACCTTCGTTTCTTGATTTTCAAGTTGCGTTGTGATGGGGAAAGTCAAGAGTACATCTCGGGTGCGTTTCAAAATTTTTCAGAATGCATAAGGGCACGTTTGGATTTCAAAAATAGTAGCTCAGGGTGTTCTTAAGGCGCTGCCCATCTTTCACCACTACTGTAGCCAAGGCGCCATCCCGATCTCACCATTGCTCAACCCAAGACGCCGCCCAGGGTTCTCCCCCGGGCTAAGCAAGGTACCACCCAGGGAATCGCCATGGGCCAAAATTCAGTAGTTCAATCCATGTTTCCATGGGTAAACTCGTAATTTTCCATCCACTATATATATTCTTTAACACAAGATTCAGCATATTTACACCCAAAATATAAGGTTTTCTCTCAATTTTCTTCAAGAACAAGACCTAGGGTTCATAATTCTAGACCCAAATCATCAAGGTTCCTCCCTAAATCTTTCGAGAATCATATAAAAAAGGTATGTGGATGTTGATTCTTGGGTTCCTTCCACCCAAGAAGTTCAAGAACCCTTTTTAAGATTTTGAAGTTTATGTTTTTTTATGAGATTTCATTATTTATGTGTATTGAATTTCATGATTATGTGTCGTTGAGTTTTAATTCATGATTTAGATACAAAGTTCTAATCTTTGATCCTAGTATGTGATAATTAGATGGTGTTCCTGAAAAAGCCCCTTCAAGTTGCACGTTGAATGATGTGTTTATCATAACTAGGTTTAGAAATTGTTGAATAACCAAAGCATGCTCCCATATGTTTGATAAAATGTTTATGTGAAGAAATTAGAGCCATTATAGTATGTTGATAAGAAATCCCCAATTTTGAATAAGCCCATGCATGCCAAGTCTTTGTTGAAAGGCCTTAATGAATGAATTATGACATGTTATCATGAAATTCCCCAATTATGTGCTCTTTAATGCATGGAAAGTGTTTGATGCAACAGCTTGTTGAATGAAGTATGAGCCAATAGCATGTCTCCCTATACTATTACATATTTGTGATTTCCAAGTGCTTGAAGTAATGCTTCATTGACTATGTTGCGAATGACAGTCCATTGTTACGTTATTATGCAAGAGTTGTCAAGTCTTATTTATTTATGTTATCAAGTCCTGGGGGTATTTAATAACCGAAAACTTAGCTGCTTCTCTAGAGCCGAGTCAGTCTCAAGATAATCTCAGTCATGATATGATCAGTAGAACTCAGTCAGCAACAAAACATTAAGAAAACTCAATAATCTCAGTACTCAATCTAATCAAGCTCAGTATTCAGTTCAGACCCTAATAGTGTTCAGTATTTAGTTCAGATTTTAGTAAAGATTAGTAAGTTACAGAACTCAGTCGTATTCAGACAGAAAGTAGAATTCAAAAGTATTCCATTAGAAAAGGAATCAAATAAACTTAGTCAGATCAATCAAGTAAGTAATCAGTAACAGATTTAGCTCAGTCCAGTACAGTATAAAAATTTGTTCAGTGTCTTTCAGTTGGAAGTAGGAACTAGCATCGAGTGAGTGCAGGGATAACGACTTCCCTGTTAGAGAGGCAGAGTTGTTAGGATCAATCCCGGTCCTATAAAACTATATAGCCAATGCAGGATGAGGATTCACCTATTAGATTAAGGCTTGGCTCCCTCCCAGGAGTCACCCGTTAGATTAGGCTTGACTTCCTATATAGGGTCAACCCGTTAGAAAGGCTTGACCATAGAAGTGTCTTTACCCGTGGAAAGGTACTGGCACCCTTCCAGCTGGGGTTACAGGTTGGACCCTACTAGTTTATATTTTGGACATGTCAGTTAAGTGAGGATTTTATATGATACAAACTTGGATCCTATCAAAAACAAGCCAAAAATAGTCCACAAACAAAGAAAAATCCAAGAGCAATACAAACACAATTCTCGGCTCCAACAACAACAAGAAACAAGGTGTAAATGACTAACAAAAACAAAGGATAAACAAAATTATGATAAGAACAACAACACTAGGATAACAATAATCCAACGTTACAAGATTACAAGACACAACAAGAACCAACGGGTTCACTAGACAACATAAACTAAGACATGAAATGTAAAGATAGAAAGTGAGACATACACTATTACAAGATTAGGAACCTTAAGATATATTAAATATATGGACCCCTAGGACTTACAATAGAAACACCACATTCTTACAAAGGAAAAAGATTGGAATCAACCTCTCAAGCGCCAACATTTCCAAGAAATACATATTCACAAGTGATTCCACACTTGCTCATGTCCTAGTTTCGACCTAGGAAGGCTTTCTCACTCAAGAGACATGTTCTTTGTGTTCTTACATCAACATTTAATACCTAATCAGATAAAACCCTAAAATATTCTTTTTATAGGATAATAAAAATAATAGATAAAATAACAAAAGTGCCCCTTAGTGTTAAATAGACAAAATGGCGCCCATGGAGTGCAATATAGGGGCGGCTTTGGAGCCCTTTTCAAACTTCAAATCGTACACTCCGTAGGTTTAATTTAACAGACTAAAATTTCCATCTTTATGATCGTGCCCGAATCAGGACTCCCACAGTTTTAGCTTTAGATTCAGTCTCAGTCAAGATCTCAAATAGTCCTTCAGATTTAGGACCGTCAGATACAGTCACACAGCTCAGTAAGGAACTTAGATAGTTCCACAGATTTAGAGATCACCCACTAGATAGGCTTGATCTCAAACTCAGTCAGTTATTATTATCATCCTTATCAGTATTAGAAGATCCAGAGATCACCCATCAGATAGGTGTGGTCTCAAACTCAGTCAACCATTATCATTATTAGAAGATTCATAGATCACCCGTTAGATAGACCTGATCTCAGTTTCGTTCAGAGATATTAGCAAGTTGCAAACTCAGTTATTAAGTCTCGCAGTGCTAGTGAATTCAGATGTCAGTAATAATAAGTTCAGTAGTCAGAAGCTCAAGTATTCCGAAGTTAGTATTTAGTGTTGCCATGATTTAGTTATGATTTATGCATTTATGCATGTATCCTTATTCATCATATTCAGATTATTCAGTTAGTATAGTTTATACATAAAACCTTACATTTAGCCATACCACATCATCCATACCAGTACATTCAATCATACTAACGCATTTGCGCTATGGTGTTTTACTTTACGCTATAGGTTCAGAAGCATGAGATCCAGAGACCCCTAGCATATCAGACTTAGTCAACAACAGTAAATGTAGCAGTGAGTCCTCTTCATTCGAGAATGATCCTTATTTTATTATTGTATTAGATTCAATTTATTTTTAGTAGATGGAGTTAGTTGGGGACATGTCCCATCAACTCATTATTTAGACAGTTAGAGGCTTTCAGACTACAGAGTTTTTTAGACTAGTTATACAGACAATTGTTTTAGTTTTGATGTCGATAGACTTTATTCAGTTTTATTTTAGTATTCGAACCTTATGGCAAGTTTCCACCAATTTTCTACATGTATTTTGCTATATTATGCAGTGTTCAGTTATAGGTACCAGAAGAGGGTTAGATTGTGGTCCTTCGGGATCATGAGCACTGTGTGGCATTTCGATTATAGAAAATTGAGGCATTACAAATTCATACCCATAATCACATCAAAATTAGTCATTGGCAATATAAGTAAATCAACTATGGTGTCCTTACCCTGAAGAGATATCACACACCCTTTATAAACTCTATCTAGGGATAAGGTCTCCCCCACTGGGGTCATAATAATATATGGCCTAACAAGAGTCTCAATCCTTCTCTCTAAGAATAAAGCAAAATATGAGGACACATATGAATATGTATAACTAAGATCAATAAGAGAATAATCCTTATGAGAGTCTATAGTGATAATAACTGTGTGTGACCACTACATTAGATGTATATATATCCTATCTAGCCATAGCAAAGAATCTTGGTGGTCCACCTACTTTCTGAGAACCCTGAGCACCCTGTCAACCCTATCCATAAATAACCTGTGAAGCAATTCTAGCTGGCTGAGTGTGAGCATAAGCACCTACAACGTCTCTCTGAATCTGAGCAGTAGATTTACTGGAACAAGAATTTCCCTTTGGAAAAAACTTAGCAATATGCCCTCTTTCACCACAAGTATAACTAGAACTGGCAACTCCAAAACAACGTCCACTATAATTCCTGCCATAATTAGAACATTTTGAATGTTGCTCAGATTGAAAAAACCACTAGTATTCCTCTGTATCTGCTGCTGACCCTACCTAGCTAGATAACTTTTCCTTGAGGACTGGCCCACTGACTTTGACTATGTAGGCCTAGATTATCCACGATCAAAACCACTCTTGCCCCCAGACGGAGCACCACTAAACCCACCTGAGTTATGTGCCTTCTTGTTTTCTTGATTAATCCTTTCCATCTCATAATAGGACTCAAAAAGGAGAGCAGTGTCAACCAACTCAAAAAAGGTTCCATAACGCACATCCCGTATCACAGGATCACGATAACGAGCCTCAAGTCTATCCATAAATTATCTTACTTTCTCCCGCTTATCTGTGACTAAAGAATGAACATACCTGGATAACTCAATAAACTTAGCTTCGTACTCAGTGATCGTCATAGATCCTAATCGTAACTCATAAAACTGGCATCTCATCTCATCTTGTTTGCTCAAGGGAATAAATTAATCCATAAACATAGTTGAAAACTTTGTCCAAGTGATCGGTGGTACCCCTCAAAATGGAAGTCCACCATGCCTCGGGAGACCCTGAGAACAAAAAAGTGGTAAATTCTACACCACGAGTCTCCATCAGTCCCAAAGTAGTCAATATCTTCTCACAGCAATCTAAAACCTTTTGAGGCTCAATAGAAGATGGTGTAGCACCAAACTCTTGTGGCTTAAGATCCATGAAACTCTTTAGATCCTTGGGTTGCCCTATAGCTGGAATCGGATGATCAACTGGCAGAGGTGCCTGAGAGGTTGCACCATTCAACTGAAGTTGTTCTTGCATCTACGAAGTATCCTGAGGGGCTGGAATTCAACTCTGATTAGGCACCAATGCCTCAAGTACATTCAACATTCTTACCACTACGTCTGCAGGCAATGTAACAGTAGTTGCAGAAACTAACATTGAAGCTGGAGTATCTCGATCAACCTTATCATGTACCTGCTTAGAAGCCATAACTTAGGGCTAGCACGGATTCCTAACTCCAGGCTGAGCACTGGTCTGCATCCTTGTTCGAGGCCTAGTTGGATGAGACCCAAGTCGACCACCACCATGGGTAGGAACCTGTCCATCACCACATCCAACAGGTGCATTAGATTGACTAACAGAGGAAGAACTATGTCTCTTAACCATCTGTGAAATAATATTTAAAGGTTAGACTGAATCCAACTCAATGCACAAATAATGAATTAAAAAGGAAAAACTTCCTAGATGTTTTGTAGCCTCACATTCATGAGTATGGGAGCCTACGTACCCCTGAACAAGAATCTACTAAACACTGCTCCATGACCCGAGACCTAAAGCCTAAGCTTTGATACCAACTTTGTCATATCCCAAAATAACCCCTAGGCATGACTGGCTCCTGACAACACCGCTTGCCAGGAGAACCAAATTTCTAGACATTAACCATATCTACAAACACTGAGATAAAAACATACACAATACTATGTGCACGAAATAATCATTAATATAGGATAATTATCCAACAAGATATCACATAACGATGTATGAAAATGATAATAGTTTAGATAACAAATCTCTAACATAAGTCCCACACAAAGTTCATGGAGCATCTAAATAGAGTTACATAAGTTCAATTTTTGGGCATACAAACCTAACAAAAGGAAATATACGCTAAAAATAACTAAAGATGAATGACATCCTTCACGAATAATGCGAAGGCTCACCTTAGTGATAGAATCCACACGTAAAGGCAGTCAACCATGAGCCTCTCTCTCTGCAACTGTATCTACACGTATGCAAGTAAGGAGTGAGCTATATAAATATAACCCACTAAGATCCTTGACTCACTACTTTAATACCCCTAAAACAAGTGTTAGAAAATACAAGGCACAATAAAATACACAAATAATATGTACATAATATCTCTCATAGAATAATATCAATAAGATTCCAAAAGAAGTTCAAAAATACCATCCTATGTCTCAACTCAATCCACACTCACGACTTATCATAATGACAATGAAGGTGATTGGACTAGCACCCCGACAAGTCCACGACAACATATATAATGCCCACAAAAAGTCTACTATGGTAGCATACACAAGCCCTATTCATATTACGGAAGAATAGGTGATGCCCCTAACATATTATGGCAGCATAAGTAATGCCCCAAACATATAACAGCAGCATAAGTAATGCCTCTAACATATTACGGCAGCTATGTATGCCCCTAGAGACTATAACGGCAGCAAAGAAAGTATATTCAACGCCCCAACCTAACCTCACATTTCACCTCTAAACGATTCTCAATACACTTTTCATAATACATATTCATAGCTAGTCAAAGGCCATAAATTATACAAAAGTAACACCCCATAAAAGTTTGTGCATGTATTAGCTCTTAGTAGCATGCATAATGATTTAAGACAAGAAAATTTTTCTAACTGTCAAAGAGACTTAGTCTCATTTTTAACTCTCAATCTTTAGATATTTTATTTTTGACCTTCCCAACGTCTGCTTTTCAATTTTTAAGTTGCATTACGATCGGGAAAGATCATAGTACATCTCAGACAAGTTTCAGAATTTTTGGACCTCGTTTAGGGCACGTTTGATTTTTGAAATAGTAGCACTATGCGATTTATGCACGTTGCACGATGCATCGCATCCTACGTAGCATGCGATGGAGCATGTGACACATGCTCCAGTCTGGTGGGATAGAGCATGCGACACATGCTCTGTTGTACGCACCTAGGAATTTCAGCTTTTAAATCTGTCTTATTAAGGGTATTTTGGGTATTTTCCACCCCCATATCAGCTTAAACATGGGATTGAACCGCAATTACACCAAAATGCACCCACTTTCATCAAATTACTCCAAGAACACTCTCTAGGGTTTCAAACTAAAAATCTAATTAAATCAAGATTCAACCGTGGGTTTTCAAAAGTGATTGAAGATTCGGAATCCCCACATCATAGGCTTCAAGAATCATCCATTATTCTTTGTAATCGAGGTACGTGGGGTTTTCCTAAAATCTCATGGTCATATAAATCATGATTTTAAGAAAAAGGTTTTGGATTTATGAATGCATTCATGTTTTAGAAGCCTCAATGATGTTGTTTTAGCCTTTAGGCCTTCCCTAAATTGATTTGAATTGATATATGTATATATGTATGTGTTTTAAGGTTGATGACTGAATTGAGAGTATGACATATGAAAAATCCCTCTCTTACTATGATTTTTCCTTTGCTTATGATATGCTATGGATTGTTTTGAATGCATCATTGAAAAGCATGATATAAAATGCCTTAAGTATTGTTATAATTGGATTATGATTTTGATTTCAAAAGAGAGGGTAGTTATGTTGATAAATGTTGAAAATATTCATATAATGAAAGAGTGCATGATTTTTCCAAAAGTACATAACCAGCATATGTTTAAAGAATTCTTGCATAGTTTTAACTTATGTTTCGGAATATGAAATCTCTTAAACTATTTGCAAGTTTGGGTATCTAAATTGAGTTTTCATGAAAGAATCATTCATGGTACAATATGGCTCAGAATTAGGACTTGCAAGTCTTGGTGTGATGCCAACAAATCAGATAATGCCATGGTAATTCAGAATAGAATAGAATGCATGTTTGAAATTAGATTTCTCAGATGTTAAAACTATAATAATGCACAATTCAGAACAGGATAAAAATTGGGTATAAAGAGAGCTCAGGTGGTTCTCCAAAGAAGGCATGAGTTCAGATAAATCATTACCCAAAATCGTGGTTTGCCGATTCTAATATATTATTATACGCTGGCATAGTGCCCTGTGGCGTATCAGACTCTGACACTCCAACCCTTGCGGCATACTTGGGGTTTGGGGCTTCCCTGCTGAGTCAATGGTGGATTCCATATAGCCCATGGAATATCAAACTTGTAGGGGAGTGCCACTTAACTCAAAATTAATACAAAGATAAAAAATTGCATTGATAGAAAGTTTTATGATATATCAAAAAAAGTGCCCATGTGTTTTGAAGCTGTTTTATGCATGATGTTTTGTAACCTGCTCTCATATATTTTATATTTATATAGACATATTATTTTGGATTTCTTCGCGTTTCAGTACACTGTATTGACCCCCTACCTTTCAGGTTCTATGGCACAGTCTAGGGGGCCTGATAAGCAGTAGATTTCAATAGACAGAAGCACATAGTTTAATTGGTGAGCCTTCTATATTTTAGAAGGCCTATTTTTTTTAGACTTTTATCGTAGGCATGTTTTTGGTCTACTGGGCGCCTTGTCCTAGTTTTTAGACAGTTTTTATTTGCTCATGCAGTAGAGATTTCGCAGATGGTTTTCAGATGTTATTACTCAGTTTTGGATTTCATTCCTCATTATTGAACTGAATCTAGAATTTAACCATGTTTTTGTATTAGAGTATTTTTCTATGTTTCCTTATTTATGTGTGAATGGTGTATATGATTACAACTTAGAAGGGTGTCTGGACCTTAATAGTTCTGGATGCTCGTCACGGCCAGGGCCTCAGTTCGGGTTGTGGAAAACTTGGTATCAAATCATGGTTCATGGTCCCAGAGTGTCTACAAAATCACATCAGGTAGAGTCTTATTCTGGCTGTGTAGCGCGCCACACTTATAAGCAGAAGGCTACTAGGCGTTTAGGAACATTTCCGCTCTTTGTGATTTGGTTCGTGCTTTGGAGTCTAATCAATCCTCTAATCAGCTGATCTCTTATATTTTAGAACAACCAGCCATGTCTCCTCGTTGCTCCAACAATTAGAACATTCAGGATAATGAAGTCTTCCCCACCCATAGGATGTGTACCCGCAATAGAGCACACACCCTAGAACCTGTTTCTTCTTCGAGAGTACCTCCAGTCCCAACCAGTCCACCTCGAGCTCCAAGAATAAATGTTAACCATCCCATTCTTCTTAAAGGGACATATCTAATGTAGAATTTAGACTGTTTATTCATATTCTTGCATAGCTGGTAGCTGCACAGACTCAGAGGTAGAAGGACACTAGGTCTACATCTGTTACTTCTAAGGCTACTAGGGTGGGTCAGTTCATAAGAATAAACCCGCCCAAATTTTCTGGCAATAAGGTAGAAGAGGATCCACAGGAGTTTGTGGATAAAATAGAGAAGATTTTTAGGGTAATGTATATAGACCAGGTAAAAGGGGTTGAATTAGTAGCATACCAGCTTAAAGATGTAGTGAACCAATGGTATAATGAGTGGGAGGATGCAAAGGGTGAGAGTGTTGAGCCCACAGTTTGGGGTGAGTTCATGAAAGCCTTCCTTGATTGGTTCTTCCCCCTAGAGCTGAGGGAAGCCAAAGCTGAAGAATTCATGAACCTAAAGCAAGGAAAGATAAGTGTCTAGGAGTACACTCTAAAGTTCAACCAACTGCTCGTTATTCTCCTGAGATGACTAGTAGTATAAGGGCTTGAACGAGGAAATTTGCATTTAGACTTTCAGATGACTTGGTACTTGAATGTTAGGGAGCAATATTGAATAGGGACATGGATTTCACCATACTATCAGTCCACATGCAGTAAGTTAAGGAGAAGAAAAAGAAAATTGCTGAGTCTAGGGAGAAGGACAGGCAGGCAAAGAGAGCCAAAAAAGCATACTAGAATCACAGTCAGTAGCAGAGCATTAATTGGGGTAACAAATGGCAAAAGAAGAATTTTTAGGGCAAGGCGCAGTCTGCAGCTAGCGCCCCAGTGCCCAGACCCCCAGTTGATAGATGATCCCAAAGTTTCCAGACTAATCATGGATCCAGGGCGCAGGATACCCAATCACAAGGAAGTGTGACTCAGCAGCATTGTACTTTTCCATGGAGTGAGACTTGAGGTAAGCATCATCCAGGGAGGTGTTATCTGGGCTCACTAGTGTGTTATTCATATGGTCAGACGGTTCATTTCCAGAGAGATTTTCCTTTGGCTAGAAGAAATATTGGTGGTGCCAAGTCTCAGGTAAAATTTTCTGAACCACCTTAAAAGGGAACCACTTCAGCTGCCGGAAGCGGTCGCAACTAGTTGTATGCCTTGACCAATTGCCAGGAGGAAGAGGCCTCACTAGATGTAGTTACCAGTATGTTGCAAATCTTTTCTCATGATGTTTATGTGTTACTTGATCCCGGGTCTACCTTATCCTATGTGACCCTTTATGTGGCTGTTGGTTTTAGGTTTGAGCCCGACGTGATTGCTAAACCTTTCTCTATTTCCACTCTGATGAGAGATTCTATTGTTGCTAGAAGGGTGTATAAGGATTGTGTTGTAACTGTTTGTAGTCGGGATACTGTGGCAAACCTCATAGATCTTGAGATGGTTGACTTTGATTTTATCTTAGGAATGGACTAGCTCCATTCATGTTATGCCACACTAAATTATAGGACCCGAAGAGTCACCTTTTCTTTTCTAAATGAACCAATCTTAGAATGGGAGGGGCATTCTCTAGCACCTAGAGGGAACTTTATATCTTATCTTAAAGCCCGTAAACTTATATCAAAAGGGTATTTGTACAATCTTATCTGGGTTAAATATTGTAATACTGAAAGTCCTACTTTTCCTTCTGTCCCGATGGTAAATAAGTTTTCTAAAGTCTTTCAAGATGATCTCCCGGGAATACCACCTGAAAGGGAGATAGATTTTGACATTGATTTATTGCCAGACACCCGCCTCTTTTCTATTCTTCCATATAGAATGGCTCCAGTAAGTTGAAAGAGTTGAAAGAGCAGCTAGTAGATCTCCTAGATAAAGGTTTTATCCTTCCTAGTATTTCTCTCTAGGGTGCACCTGTACTCTTCGTATGAAAGAAAGATAGTTCCCTTTGTATGTATATAGATTACCGCCAGTTGAATAAGGTCATGATTAAAAATAAATATACTCTTCCTAGGATTGATGATCTTTTTGACCAGCTTCAGGGTGCTAGGTATTTTTCAAAGATAGACTTTTGTTCGGGATACCATCAGTTTAAGGTTAGAGAGTCAGATATTCCCAAAATATCTTTCTGAACCAGGTACAGTCATTATGAGTTCTTAGTCATGTCCTTCGAATTGACTAACACCTCTGCACCTTTCATGGATCTAATGAATAGGATCTTACGGAAGTTTCTATACCTATTTGTTATAGATTTCATTGATGACATCTTGGTTTATTCAAAGAGTGAGGAGGACCATGCCAATTTCTAAGTGTGAATTCTGGCTTAATGTATTGCTTTCTTGGGGCACATTATGTCTAGTGAGGGGATAAAGGTTGATCCCCAAAAGGTTGAGAAAGTGAGAAAATGGCCCAGACCCACGACTCCAATCGATATTTAGAGCTTCTTGGGTTTGGCTGGGTATAACAGAAGATTCGTAGAGAGCTTTTCTTCTATAGATACTCCACTTATTAAGTTGACTCAGAAAAAGGTAAAGTTTGTGTGGTCTGACTCCTTTGAGAATAGTTTTGAGAAGTTGAAAGACAAATTGATTACTGCACCTATTCTGACCCTTCCAGAAGGTATAGAGGGGTTTTTTTATGTATTGTGTGCATCTCGTGTGGGAATTAGGTGTGTACTTATGCAGCACGGTAAGGTGGTAACTTATGCATCTAGGAAGTTGAAGGTGCATGAGCGAAATTACCCCACTCATGACTTAGAGTTAGCAGTTGTGGTGTTTGCGCTTAGAATCTATAGGCATTATCTTTATGGGGTACATGTTGATATTTTCACTGACCATAAGAGTTTACAGTATGTTTTCTTGCAGAAAGAATTGAACCTTAGGAAAAGGCGCTGGATGGAATTGCTAAAGAATTATGACATGAGCCTGCACTGTTATCCGGGAAAGGCGAATGTGGTAGCCGACAGCCTTAGCAGGTTGCAAATGGGCAGGCTTTCTCATGTTGAAGAAGGAAAAAGAGAGATGGTAAAGGATATTCACTAACTTGCAAATCTTGGAGTGCGACTCTTAGATTTTAAAGATGGATGGGTAGTTTTTCATGAGGTAGCTAAATCATCCCTTTGTGCTAAAGTTAAAAGAGAAGCAGGTCGAAGATCCCATCTTGATGCAGATCAATAAAGATGTGGGACAAAAAGGTGATGTCCTTTGAAATTGGTGGTGATGGTATTTTGAGATATTAGGGAAGATTGTGTATGCCAGATATAGATGGTCACTGGAAGAGAATCCTTGACGAAGCTCACACATCGAGGTATGTTTTTCACCCAGGCTCTACCAAGATGTATCATGATCTGAAAATCATTTATTGGTGGAATAATATGAAGCATGATGTGGCTAACTATGTTTCCAAGTGTTTAAATTTTCAACAAGTTAAAGTGGAACATATGAGGCCAGGTGGTACGTCTCAAGATATAGCTTTGCCTTTGTGGAAGTGGGAAATGATCAATATGGATTTTATTACGGGACTTCCGAGGTCCCCAAACCGGTATGATTCCATTTTGGTGATTGTTGATTGGCTGACTAAGTCAGCTCATTTTTTGCCTGTTAGAACTAACTATTCAGGAGATGATTATGCCAAACTGTACACTGAGGAGATAGTTAGCTTACATGGGGCACCGATATCCATCATATCTGTAATATCCTACATTTTGGACTAGAATGAAAATCTGTCATTCCTATACGTGGATGTTTCAAAAGCCTCAAATCCTATATAAATTTAGTGTGTTAATCAATTATGTAGTGTGGGAATCTATTTGAGCATGAATTTAGATCATACAGGTCACCTAACTCAAGTACAAGTTGAAAGCTTTCCTATCGTTCAAGTTTTAGTGAGCGTCAAAACTTGGGTTAACTTCAATCGACCATAACTTGTTGTATATGATGAACTGGGTGGTTTACTATATATCAAATGAAAAATCTTTGAATTATCTTTCCAACTATACCAATTTTACCTAAATCCAATATCGGAGCAAAGAGTTACTCCTATTTTACTCCAGCATATCAGGCTAGAAACAGTGTGACGACATTCGTGATAGCTTATCACATTTGTGACACCCTATCATGAAGGTCGCCAGCCTTAGGCAGAAACCAGCTCCTAAGTGATGAAATTTGTGATAGCTTATCACATTTGTGACACCCTATCATGAAGGTCGTCAGCCTTCGGCAGAAACCAGCTCCTAAGTGACGACATTTGTGATAACTTATCATAAATCTGACGACATTTTTGATGACTTATCACAAGTCTGACGCCCTATCACCAATGTTGTCAGCTATGATTTTTCAGCAACTGGGAAATTATTTCATAAGAGTATTTTGGTCTTTTCCTTCACCTTTCACGACTTATAACCCTAAAGAGGCATAATTTTCCCCATTTCTCTTCAGCTAAGCATCTCAAAAACTCTCTTTTATACTCTCAACCACAAGATTAGGGTTTTCATAAAACTCATCTCTCAAAAGCAAGATTCAAGCCTTTTTCCAAGATAATCAAGAATTAAGTTTCCCAATCCAAGAACTCTCCATCAAATCATCAAGGTTTCCTTTCTAAGGTATGCGTGTGTTCATTTATGGACTCTTTTTCGTCCATGAAGTTCAAGAACCCTTTTCTAAAACTATATATTATGGTTTTCATGTTATGAACGGATTGTTGATCATGTTTATGTGTTGAATGATGCCAAGATAGAATCTTTATGTGTTATTATGAATCTATGACAGCATATGAGTTGAAAACATGTAAGTTTGATTATTTATGATGAGTAATTGCATGATTTACACCTATGCCTAAGTTCTGCTTGTAAGGTGTTTGATAAAATACCTAAGAGACTAGAAATCATGCATTATAGCTAAATTATGACTAAGTGAAGGATTCATGATAGGCCTCTATGATTCAATGTCATCCATGTTGATAATGTGTCTTGTGAACAATGTTGGATTACTCATGAACTAGTCTTATGGAATTATGCTATGCTTACTTGCAAAACCCACTCATGTACAAGATGTAGAATAACCATGTACTTCGTGAAATTCCCCAAGTTATGATTTTGTGGATTGTGGTTGTAATATGAATGAGCATGATATTGAAAGCTATGCAAGTATATACATGTTGTATGAAATTCCCTTCCATGAAATAGATTGTTGAGAGCCATGCTTAGTATGAAATCTCTTATTTATGATATTGTGGATTATGGATTCTACTCTTATGATCAAGTCAGTCATGTGTGTCAGGTTCCTTCCATCGAGTCTTGGGGGTACTTGTACCCAAAAAATATAGTTGTGTGCCTAGAGCCATGTCATGTTTTCACGATACTCTCAGTCAAGCCATGATCTATAGAAATCAGTCAGTCATGTGACTCAGGAAAACTCAGTAATATCAGTAGTTCAGTATTCTCAGTAATCTCAGTGCTTAGTAACCTCAGTAGTCACACAGTAAATCTCAGTAACTTCGGTACTCATAATCAGTCCTCAGAACTCATTATATTCTGTTTGCCATCGGAATCCTGTAAACTCAATTTTAGCTCTACTAAACAATACCACTAGCATTAGTTTAGTTAATTAGTATTAGTTCAGCAAATCAATTTAGTTAAGTTATTTAGTTCTTCCCAGTTATTCAGTTCAGTGTCTTTCAGATGGTAGTAGGATTCAGCACCGAGCAAACCTAGGGATGGTGGCTCACCCGCTAGAATAGGACTGAGATCTCTAAAAGCAATCCCTAAGTTCTAGAACTATATTGCCAGTGTAGGTACGAGATTTCACCCATTAGATAGGACTGACATACTCAGGGGTCACCCATTAGCACATTTATATGTATAGGACTGATCCCAGGAATCACCTACTAGATTAGGACTGACTCCATAGTAGATGTCTTTACTGGTGGCACGATACTGACACCCTTCCAGTCAGGGCAGAGATTGGACCCCAGTCATCTTAGCTTGGGGAATGTCGGTTAGATAAACACATCCCACAGTTTCAGTTACAAAATCAGAGCTTTCAGACACAGTCAACTCAGCTTAGTAGTACAGATTCAGTACTGTTAGATACAGTCAATGCTTATTATTGTAAATAGACTTTAAGATAACCCATTAGCTAGGACTGATCTCAACTATGATTAATCAGTATCAGAATTATTAGATTTAAAGATCAACCGCTAGATAGGGCTGATCTCAGACTAAGTGAAATCATCCTTTTTATCAGTATAATCATGATCATCCTATTATATAGGACTGATATCAAATTTAGTTACTCTAAGTAGAATGGAACTCAGATAGTTCCATCAGAACTTAGACTGTCAGATACAGTCGCTCAGCATCGGTTATATCGATTAGTCCAATCATTACAGTTATATCAGCTATATCAATTGTCATAGCTCACATTACTAGTATTCAGTTTTAGGACTATTAGACATAGTCATTCAAACCAGTTCTTCATAATTTGAACTATCTGAAATAGTCAATAATCTATTCAATACCTCAGTAACAGTAAAGTTATGTCGTCAGCATTTAGACTTAGTAGTCAGCATCATCATGAGTTTAGTTATAGTTGTTTATGCATGTATGTATTATCACATTCATATTAGTTAGCATTGTTCATTCATATAAACCTTTGCATTTAGCCTACCTCACTCATATGCTCAGTATATTCAGATGTACTAATGCATTTGTGCTATCATGCTTTCTCTTATGTTACACCATAGGTTCAGAGGCATGAGCTCCAGATCAGCAGTAGCATTCCAGTGTTTAGAGTTTGCAGTGAGTCCTTCTCATTTGAGGATGATATGATTATTGCTAAATTTACCATTCAGTAGCTAGATGGAGTTAGTTGGAGACATGTTCCTTCAACTCCTTATTCATTTCAGTTAGAGGCTTTTAGACTAGATGTCAGATTAAATATTCAGACCTCATTATTTTTAATATTTATGACTTATTTTGGTATTGTTATGCCTTTTTCAAATATTTTGTTATCAAACTTTTATTCAGTTCGAACCTTATGGCCTTTTATGTTTATGTTTCCATATTTTATAATATATTATGCAGTATATAGATACAGATATCAGTCATGGGTTAGCTTGTGGTCCTTTGGGGTCATGAGCACCGTGTAGCATTCTGGTTTAGATAATCAGGGTGTTACAATATCTGACCAAGGTATGAAATTTTCTTCACAGTTTTGGAGGTCTTTTTAGAGGGGTTTAGGTACCCACATGAACCTAAGTACTGTGTTTCACCCTCAGATGGATGGACAAGCTGAGCGCACCATTCAGACCCTTGAGGATATGTTGAGAGCCTGCGTAATTGATTTCAAGGGTAGTTGGGTGGATCACTTGCGACTAATAGAGTTTGCATATAATAATAGCTACCATGCCAGTATTAAGATCACTCCTTTTGAATCATTGTATGGAAAAAGATGTGGGTCGCCTATAAGGTGGTATGAAGTCGGTGAGATGCGGTTATTTGGGCTTGATCTTGTTTATCAGGTGATGGAGGACGTGAAAATCATTAGATAATGACTCAAGACAGCTCAGAGTCGTCAGAAGTCCTACGCTAATGTTAGGAAAAGAGATTTAAAGTTTAAGGTTGGTGATTGGGTGTTTCTTAAAGTTTCCTCTATGAAGGGAGTCATGCGATACAGGAAGAAAGGTAAGCTGAATCCTCACTATATATGACCATATCAAATTTTGAGAAGGATAGGTTCAATTGCGTATGAGTTAGAGTTTCCTACAGATCTGGGTTCTGTTCATTCGGTCTTTCACATATCCATGCTGAAGAAGTATATTGGAGACCATTCTCTAGTGTTACCCATAGAAGAGATCAAAGTGTCAGACTCCTTATCCTATGAAGAAGAGCCTATAGCAATCTTAGATCGTTAAGGTAGAAAATTGAGGAGCAAAGAGATAGCCTTAGTTAAAGTGTTGTGGAGAAATCAAAATATTAAAGAAGCTACTTAGGAATCCGAGGATGACATGCGAGCTAAATACCCAAACTTGTTTGATCCGGCAAATGATAAAATCGAAGGTACAATCCTGTCTTATTTTCTATGCCTTAGTATGCTTGAAATAGTGCTTGTCTGTGTTCTGTTTCATCATTTGGGGATGAACAATCCCAATGGGGGGATAATTTAACACCCCGTAAAAGTTCGTGCGTGTATTAGCTCTTAGTAGCATGCATAATGAGTTAAGAAAAGAAAATTTTTCTAATTATCAAAGAGACTTAGTCTCATTTTTAACTCTCAATCTTCAAAGATTTCATTTTTGACTTCCCGACATTTGATTTTCGATTTTGAAGTTGTGTTATGATCGGGCAAGCTCATAGTACATCTTGAACAAGTTTCAGAATTTTTGGACCTCGTTTAGGGCATGTTTGATTTTTGAAGTAGTAGCACTATGCGATTTGCGCGCATCGCATCCTACGTATCATGCGATGAAGCATGCGATGCATGCTCTAACCCAGTGGGATAGAGCATGCAATGCATGCTCTGCTGCGCGCACCTGGGAATTTCAGCTTTTAGTATCTCATTAAGGGTATTTTAGGTATTTTCCACCCCCTTATCAGCTTAAACATGGGATTGAATTTCAATTACACCAAAATACACCCACTTTCATCAAATTACTCCAAGAACACTCTCTAGGGTTTCAAACTAAAAACACAATTAAATCAAGATTCAACCGCGGGTTTTTGAAAGTGATTGAAGATTCGGAATCCCCACACCATAGGCTTCAAGAATTATCCATTATTCTCTGTAATCGAGGTACGCGAGGTTTTCCTAAAATCTCATGGACATAGAAATCATGATTTTTAAGAAAAGGGTTTTGTATTTATGAATACATTCATGTTTTAGAAACCTCAATGATGTTGTTTTGGTCTTTAGGCCTTTCCCAAATTGATTTGAATTGATATATGTATGTATGTATGTATGTGTTTTAAGGTTGATGACTAAATTGAGAGCATGACATATGAAAAATCCCTCTCCTGGTATGATTTTTCCTTTGCTTATGATATGCTATGGATTGTTTTAAATGCATCATTGAAAAGCATGATATGAAATGCCTTAAGTATTGTTATAATTGGATTATGATTTTGATTTCAAAAAAGAGGGTAGTTATGTTGATAAATGTTGAAAATATTCAGATAATGAAAAAGAGCATGATTTTGCCAAAAGCACATGACCACTATGAAGAATTCTTGCATAGTTTTGACTTAAGTTTTGGAACATGAAATCTTATAAACTATTTGCATGTTTGGGTATCTGAATTGAGTTTTCATGAAAGAATCATGCATGGTACGATATGGCTCAGAATTAGGACTTGCAAGTGTCGGTGTGACGACACCAAATCAGATAATGCCACGGTAACTCAGAATAGACTATAATGCATGTTTGAAATCAGATTTCTCAGATGTTAAAACTAGAATAATGCATGATTCAGAACAGGATAAAAATTTGGCATAATGAGAGCTTAGGTGGTTCCTCGAAGAAGGCATGAGTTCAGATAACTCATTGTCCAAAACCATGATTTATCGATCTGGGTATATTATTATACGCAAGCCTAGTGCCCTGTGGCGTATCAGACTCTGACACTCCAACCCTTGTGGCTCACTTGGGTTTGGGGCTTCCCCGCTGAGTCAATGGAGAATTCCATATAGCCCATAGAATATCAGACTTGTAGGGGAGTGCCACCTAATTCAGAAGTAATACAAAGATCAGAAATTGCATTGACAAAATGTTTTATGATTTATCAAAAAAAGTGCCCATGTGTTTTGAAACTTTTTTATGCATGATGTTGTGTAACCTGCTCTCATCTATTTTATATTTATATAGATGTATTATTTTGGATTTCTTCGTGTACCAGCACACTGTATTGACCCCTTACCTTCTAAGTTCTGAGGCACAGTCTAGGGGGCCTGATAAGCAGTAGATTCCGATAGACAGAACTGCAGAATCCAGTTGCTGAGCCTTCTATATTTCAGTAGGCCTATTTATTTTTAGACATTTATCATAATCATGATTTTGGTCTACTGTGGGCCTTGTCCCAGTTTTCAGATAGTTGTTATTTACACATGTAGTAAAGATTTTGCAGACGGTTTTTAGATGTTGTTAGTCGATTTTGGATTTCATTCGTTGTTGCTGAACTGAATCTAGAATTTGACCATGTTTCCATATTAGAGTATTTTTCTGTTTTTCCTTATTTTTGTGTGAATGGTGTATATTATTACAAGTTAAAAGGGTGTATGGACCTTAATGGTTCGGGATGCTCATCACGGTTAAGGCCTCGATTTGGGTCGTGACAACCAAGTTCATGCTTGTCCCAACACGGACTAGGCAGAAAAATATAATTTTTATAAATTAGATTTGAAAAGCAAGCATTAAAGCTTAAAGTCTCACTTACCTCGCTAAAGACAAGTTCCACAACCTCACAATGCGTCGAATACCAATCAAATAAACTTCAATGGCTTCAATCTATGCAAAATATTAAATAACGATATCAATTATATTATTCGGGGTTAGGTATCAACATCCCTAACCTTTAAGTTTAGAGCTAAATCTTAATATCTCACACCTTAACCCATGAGTTTAAGAATAATCTAACGAAAGAGAGGCTTCCAAAACAAGAAATTCAAATTACTGGCCATTTCATCACTGTTAACCAACATGGCATCATGGATATTCCCCCTTGCAGGTTTGTTTATAGTGATGAAATTATCAAGTGAAACAACAATTGAAAGAAAATGGTATCTGCCAGTTCTCAGTTTTTAGAATTCTATGCCAAAAACTACAAACAAATTCATGCCTTATCACTTCACAAAGACACTTGCTAACACCGTGTATTCCCCCTTGCAGGTTTGTTTACAGTGATGAAATTATCAAGTGAAACAACAATTGAAAGAAAATGGATTCTGCCAGTTCTCAGTTTTTAGAATTCTATGCCAAAAACTACAAACAAATTCATGCCTTATCACTTCACAAAGACACTTGCTAACACCGTGTAGACTCTCTGTTAATCTCTTTTTGTTTTGCTTTCTATTTTGCTCTATCAGAAATAATGGGATTAAATACCCAAATAATACACTCCTCTCATTATTGTTCCACTTATATGAAATAGACATAAGGGAGTGGGTGTGACCCTCATCCCACTTCTTATAAATTCCTTAAATTAATATTAGTAACATGGCCTATCTACCCCTCATAAAAATAATTTTGGATTATTACAAATATATTGTAGATTTTTTTTTATAAAAATAAATATTATTTATAGAAAAATAAAATTTTTATATACTGTAAAAGGAAAGAATTATTAGAAGAAGTTCATATATCTAGAGTATTATGTCTCAAGAAAGATTAAATGCATTAATTATATTATTACTTAAAAAAGAATAATTAGAAAAAGTCGATTATATAATTTTGAAAATAGAGTTATTAAAAAAAGTTATTTTTTCTTAAAAATTTAAGGCCTTGATTTGATTTTTCGCCTTACGCCTTTAAGGCCTCCATTTAATTTTTGCCTTAGGCCACGAATATGCTTGGGCCGCCCCTGGGAGCATCGAAATCATTTTATTGATTATTGGTGTTGTAGGCTTGCAACTAGTATAGACGATGAAAGATGTGCTATTTTTCAAGACCTATTCTCTTAAATAGTAGGCAAAGCAAAATAAGAAATGGGTCGAGCTGAGTAATGAGTGACGATCGATATGGTCATATACGAAGAAACTTTACGATGCAATGATCATATGACAAGGCAAAATAGAATACGCTGACTGATTAAGGTAGCGACAGGTTTCAATCGAAAGGTACGCGCACGTACGCTAGAAAGACATATAGATAAGTCGAACTCTTGGGTATTTACACTAGATCCTATCAGTCTCATAACAAAGAATTTCCGATAGTAAAATTTTTACCACTATACAAGTTGTCCAATAAATTACTCAAGGCTCCTCATTATTTAATAAATAAAAGGGAGACCGTAATTTTTTCTATATTTTTGAAAATCCAGATCACTTGTTAGAATTTTTATTAGTCTTATTTCAAATGCAAAGTCTCTTTCATAAAGATTGTGTTTCTTATGTATCCTCATTTATTATTTTCTTGATTGAAAGAGAACCTTACATATTATTAGAGTCAATCTATAATTAATTTTTTTTGTCGTTTCAAATATTAGATTATTTTATACAAAAAATTTTTATCTATCTAATTTGATTATTAATCTACATCAAATTAACCGTGAACAAATCATTTACTACTAACTAGAAAATTGAGAGTGTTAGGATCGATTACCTTCACACACACTAGATCTGATGAAGAGTATCAAGAGAAGGATGAAAAAGAGAGAGTTTTAGGGTAGGAGCATCCAGGGAAAATTGAAGGAAAGGTGTCTTTTAAGTCTTGAATGAAGGATTGGTGACATTGACCAGCAGATAGGGTCAAACATCATTAGGAAACTTGATTAAGTTAATTGTGGACTTGATTAATATTTTCAAAACTTTCTAATCTTTTCAAAAATACAAATCAACCCAACCTACACCCCTCTTCAATTCAAATCAACCACACTCTCTCTCCAGCTTCTCTCAACTCTCTCCCAACCAACAGTTTTGCAAAATTTCTCTCTTCAACTTCCGGTGAAAAATAGTCGAGCAAGTTCCTTTTCGACTTTCAATCGTCAATCGACGTGAATACTTCTCTGGTGACAACAATTTTGAGTTCTTCGTCCTCCCATTTCCTTTTTCACAGGTAAAAAATTATGAAGAAACAGAGAAACTTGAGTCAACTACTCTTCTGATATTAAAATATGGACTGAATAAAACCCTAATTTCTGGCATTTTTGCATCTCTTTTTCTCATTGTCATGCTGTTGATTCAAATTTGTTGGTGATTTTTGGTCACAGTTGATGTTCTTAGTGTGTGTGTATATTTGATATGTTGGTGTTGCTGTGTTGATTTATTATTTGTCTTGGTAGAAATGGTATTACAGCAGTTGAAATATCTGATGTAATAGGTGAAACATATGATGTAACAGATGAAAATCTGATGCAACAGATTAAAAATTTGATGCAACAAGTGAACAATCTAACAGATCATTCATCTATTGCGACAGACGACTCTTCTGTTTGGAAGAAATCTAAACAATATTGATCCAACAGATAACTGATTAGTAATCTATTTTTATTCTTTCCAATGGTTTACTCTTCATTTTACAACAGATTAGGACTATTTTTATTCTTTTCAATGATTTACTTATCCGTTACAACAGGTCGGTTATCTGTTGCAACAGATAACATACCTGGTGCAACAGATTAGTGATCTATTTTTATTCTTTCCAACGGTTTACTCATCCATTGCAACAGGTCAATTATATGTTGTAACAGATAAAATACCTGGTGCAATAGATTAGTGATCTGTTTTTATGGTTTCCAATAGATTACTCATCCGTTGCAATGGGTCAGTTATATGTTGCATCAGATAAAATACCAGGTGCAACAGATAATGCTATTTTTATAGTTCCCACAGATTACTCATCCGTTGCAAAAGGTCGGTTATATGTTGCAACATATAACATACCTGGTGCAACAAATTAGTTGTCTGTTGGAACTGTTATATTACTGTTATGCATTAATCAATTATAATCTATGTTATGTTCCTGTTAATTTAAGATAACATGGATTCCAAAAGAAAACAAATCAAATCAAGTCCAAGTAAAGAAACAAGTGCAGTAGCTCAGCTACATCCACTACTCCATGAGCTTGCTTCACAAGCGTTATCTCAATCAGGAGTAGAAGATAATGAACACGGGGAGGAGGAATCTTTCAAAAGAAATGATCCAAATACTAATAGCCCTTCTGTCAAAGAGTTGGTCAAAACCTTCAGCATTAATCATTATTCTGTGAGAATGCAGTGCGATGGTGCCACAGATTTAATGGGTGATCTCGTGGTTAAGTCAGTCATGGGAAAATCTTTTGACGCCTTCAGAAATACTTCGAGAACAAAAATTGGATTCTTATTTTAGGGAAAGCTGCTTTGGGCAATATCTTGATTTGTCAGAGGACAACAATGCTCGTTTCCAGATGAAAATGGTATATGATCTTCTCAAGCTCAGGTTTATGTATGAAAACAAAGATAAGATGGATGAGGTGTGGATAAATTACTATGGCATGCCTGTTTATTTTGATTGGGAGAAGTTTACCATAGTTACCGGACTAAAATGTTATCCTCCTTCTCCTTCTATAGTTATACCTACTATGACCCAAAACAAGCACCCCGCACACCCAAAAAAGGAAAAGGCAAGTTGAGTGATCGTGATTACCTGGTGTCCATTGTTGGTCCAAGCTTCAAAAACAAAAATCTAATTGAAGCATTGAAATGTAAAGGACTTTCAAAGAAGCACAAGCAATCATTGTGCTTGGTTTGGTTTGTACATAATGTTCTTTGGGCGAGAGACGTTAACAACAACATAAGCCTCGGTTTAATAAATCTCTTTGAGAATATTGAGGCATTTAACAGCTATCCTTGGGGTTATGAAAGCTTCAAAAATGACTGTCAAATATTTGTCGACTCTGTTAACGCCAAAAACAATCAACTTATATGATTTTCCATGGGCCTTCATGGTAAATATTTCTTTTATGATATGATTCATCATTTTTTATTCAATAATACTTTTGATTTACTGGCGTTATGTTATAGTCTTGGGCATTTGAAGTCATTCCTTATTTGAGACAACAAGTGAACTACCAGGAAGAAGTTTTCTGTCCAAGAATTCTGAGATGGTTGTCAGCCAAAATCGATAAAAATGCAAAATTTCTTAATCTTTTCAACCCTCCAAGGAAGCACTAAGTCCAATTCTAATCAAGTTTTTATTTTAATTAATGATTAAATGATTTCATAATCATTCTTAATATATGTACCGATTTATTTTAGATTGTCCATTCGTGGCTTGTTCCGACCAACCGAGAGTTGAAGATGCCATTTTTTCTTACTTTACATTCTGTGCAAACTTTATCGGATCCTAAGGTCGTTGATGGAATAAAAATGGAATTGTTTGGAGCAACAGCCATCACAAGAAAAACAATTTTGGAGGGTGGGGCTAATGATGCTCCTATTACAGTTTTTGAAACAACAAGCCATTATAATTATGATCATAATGGTTGTATAGATTTTTCTCCAGATTTTGCCACATCTAGCGAATGTTCTTCATGCAAATGTCAAGACTGCAAGGTGAAACACAATGGAGTGATTAATGCTATTAATGCACTAACTATTTCTGTAAAGAAAATGACATCTAAGAGTGGTGTCATTCCATCAAAAAGGATTTCATATCCAGACACTCCACTAGATATCAAGGAGGCTAAGAGGAGAAGGAAAAACACTTCCAAGGCATCATCAATCATCCAAAAATTCAAGATTACAACGCCTCTATCTTTATCTTGCCCCGATGTTCAGTATGCAAGGGCCACAGAAAAGCAGCATGAGCTAAAGAATGTGAATATACATCATCTGTTCTAAAAAAAAACAAGCACATATCTATTTCACAGATGATACATCTACTGAAAATTATCAAATAGATGTATACATATGTTGCAACTGTTGTCTAACCTGTTGCATCAGATTTGTTATCTGTTTCAACAGATGAGTCTTATGTTGTAATAGATGGGTCATCTGTTCAAAATTATCGTACTTCTATGATTTACCTATTTGAATTTGTCCCAATAGATAATCCATCTGATGCAACATAAGACTCATCTGTTGCAACAGATGGAAAATCTGTTGTATATCTCTACTTAGCATTGACAATTCTGGCTTTCTAGGTGGATGTCATAGCTATTGCCGAAGAGAATAATATGATAGTTGATAATCCATCAACTGCTTTCAAAGATGAAGAAAAAGTGGAGCCTGTGAGTTTGGGAGAATGGAAGAATTACCCATTTGAGGGGTTCAACATCTCGGATGAGGCTCCAAAAAAACTAACACAGTTTATCAACGACTATTCAGAATGGATTGACGATGGGCTGTTAAACCATCATCCGTAGGTACATAAATCAATTTTATGGATATTGGTTTATACAATTCTTGTTGTAAGGACCTGACATTAACACATATAAATCATAATGTAGAAAACAAAATAACGAGCGCTACAAAGTGAACAAATTGAGTCTTCGTTTTAATATGTTCGACTTTGTTGTTGCACATCCTGGAATGAAGAATTGGTTCTATTTGATGTCACAACCCCAAACTTGCGGGAATGATGAGGTTTAAAGGCCATACATATTACTATTAATACTTTATTTAATGCATCTGCGTATTGATTTTTTTTGTCACGTAATCCAAAATATTTGATAATATATGCAGCACATCGATGTCATTTTTTTCTACGTTCGAAAGAAGGCCAAGTTGCAAACACAAGAACAATACAGATACACAACAGGCAATTATTTGTACAAAGTTTACATCGATAATGCCTACGATAGGTATTGTCAATAGCAGCCGGAAGTTTCCTGAAATGAGGAATGCTTAATCAACATCATCAAAGGTTTTAGCATTCCGACTAGCTTACCTTGGCATTTGGTCAACAAAGTGTACATCCCAATCAATTGTGGTGATGAATTCCATTTGATGTTGGCTGTCGTCATTATAAAAGAGAGGAGCATCCGAGTTTATGACTCGATGTCGTGAAGAAGACGTTCTGGGCCGTCGTCTGAGATACAAAAGTTGGCCAAATTATTGCCTACTTATCTTGATATGAGTGGCTTTTTGGATCAAAAGGTTTGTACTGATTGATCGACGATTGAAGCATACCGGGATAAAATGGCTAATCCATTTGATGTACAATATATTGACAGAATTTCCCAACAAAACATTGGTTGCCTGTAAGTTTAAGTGTCATGATTTAGTTTCATTTCACAAATTTCACAACGCTTGCATGAACTGCAAGATATGGATTATCTATTTTTTATAACGCAAGGATTGAGGTCCTTTTGTTGCCGCCTATGCCGAGTATTTGAGTGATGGATCACAAGTACCAAATGATGGACTTGATGCCGGATTACTCCGCAAAAGATACGCTACTTATTTATGGAAATATGGAGAAGTGAAAGCTCAGAAGCCGTACGCAACCGACATTAAAGATCCATGATGACCAAAGCGGAATTCCATAACACTGGATGAAGAACAACTTGTCCATATTGATTAGATCTTTATAGCTTGAGTCTGTCAATGTAATAACCTATCCTCCTTGGTTTAAATTATTGGTTTATTTATACAGTAGATTGTTTGTACTCATAATGATATTTTTTACATTTCATTTATTTGTTGAGTTATTTCATGTAATTTTTGAAGGCTTTGATTTATTTTATTCTGTCCATGAATATAATTAATTCTGAGTTTTGAACATATTAATTGAAATGGAGTACTAGATTCAAATATTGCAATAGATAATACATCTACTGCAACAGACGACATATCTTATCAGACAGATTTAGACATATATTGCAACATGAGATGCAACACGTAGGTCATCTGCTGGAAATTAGATAATAGGTCTTCCTACTTTTTGTATTTGCTCCAACAGATTATCGATCAGTTGCAATAGATAAGTTATATGTTGTAACATATCGGTAATCTGTTGCGACAGACAAATGGGGAACATCTGCATAACACAACAGATGATCAACCTATTCCAATAGATAATCAATCTGTCACAATAGGTACTATATCTATTACGACAGATATAAAATCTGTTGCATTATAAAAATTCAACTTTGCCAGACATAAAAATTATTGCCCCTATATGTATAGTGAATTGGCTTGAAATGAAAATTTGTTATCGTGTTCGTCTCTGTCTTTGTACATGTTCTTTTTTATACACGGGCTCCAACCATTTAGTTAGTACCCCATATTCCAAAACCCATTGCATCTTTCCTACAACGGTGTCACACACACCGATCATTTGTGTACCGGTCAGTAAACACTCGATGTATGAAGTTAGTACGGCCCGCACGCTGCACCGGTTAATTTTTTGGGAGCTGGATGTTCTTATTTCGATCTTCAAAAATCCATGATTCCTTCGCCAAGACTTCATCCAGCAAATGATTCATCAGCTTACTCTGTGTCAAAAACTTAGGCAACAACTTCAAGAGTGGCTGCATGTGGGTTAAAAATTGTAATACCCCAGGAAATTTTTCGTTGAAATTTTGTGCGTAAACGTGTTGGGTTCTATCTTCTAGAATGAATTATAAATTTTTTGTATGGAATGTCTTAGATTATAATCCACCATTGCATAGAGTATCAAATAAGATTTCCAATTTATGTGGATCATCAAAAACGGACACCCAAGCAATGAGTTATGAGCATTCCGATCGAATCGTGAATAGTAGTGAACAGAAAAACGTGCAAGAAAAAGTACTGAGGCCTGGAGTATTTTTGCTCGAACTTTAAATGATCATAACTCGTTGTACATAATGATCTGGGTGATATCCTATATATCAACGAAAAGCTCTGTAAGTCCTCTTTCCAATGAAATTGGTTTCATCCAATTTGTCTATCGGAGCAAAAGGTTATGGTCGATCTACTTAAGCCTATCAAAAGTGAATTTTTGGGTCAACTTCAAACGATCATAACTCCTCATACACAATGATCTGGATGGGATACTATATATCAACGGAAATATATAAGAGTCCTCTTTCTAATGAAATTGGTTTCATCTAATTTGAATATCGGAGTAAAACGTTATGGTTGATCTACTTCATACTATCAAAACAATCCACCAAAGGACAGATTCGAGAATTATTTGATTTTTAGGGGCGTTTTGGTCATTCCCCCTCACCCAAAATCCATCCAAACCCTACATTAATGCCTATTAGAAGCATTATATGTTATATTTCATCAAATTCCCTCAAAAAAAAATCCTAAGCTCTTACATCCAACTTCAAGAACCTCCAAAGTTCACCATTAATTCTGCAAATATATTCAAGATTCCAAGTTCCTAGTTCAAGAACTCTAAGAACCATTATTCAAAGGCACGATTAACATCTCAAAAATGAGTTTCTATCTAAAGTTCATCATTCAAGGTATGTGGGTTTTTCAACAATAACTCTCTTTTGTTCTTGTGTCCAAAAGTAATTTTCTTTACAAAGGCATGATTTTTATTTGATTTTTATGAATTTGAAGCATGAACCCATATCTTATGATGATTATTATGAAAT